>NC_045431.1:72387500-72987500 GCF_902635505.1 Sarcophilus harrisii
AGAGTTTTTATCATCATTTTGAAATATAAATTCTCCCTTCCCTCATACAGAAAGGGATCCTTCATATCAAAGCCTTTTTCTTATTGTGCCTCTGGTTATATTTACAATATAAATGGGGATGATAAAAACACCTACCTCCCAGGATTGTTGTGAAGACCAAATGAGTTAATAATTGTAAAAGAGTTTGGCTCTTCATGAGTTTCTTCATGAGTTGGGCTGACTCATAATTACCCAAGAATGAAACATAGACTTTGTATTGCGATTTTAACAGGATGTAAAAGCAAAACAATCTGAGTTATTTATTCCTTAGGTACATCTTAATTATTTTTGAAGAATAAAACATAATAATAAACATTAATACTAAAACCAACAGTGATGTTGCTCATTGCCGCTTCCAATTTTGGCAGAATGAAGCCTGAACATCTTGAAGGTGGTGCACATACGCTGAAGGAGAAAGAGGTGACAGGATGGGGCAGGCAAGTCAAATCAACATCATCAGAACCACAGTGACTTTTCAGATCCCAGTCCAGAAAAGGAAGTCTTGCCCCCCAAGGCCTTGATACCTTCAAATTCTTTCAAAGTGATGCATTTCCATCTGCTTTGTCCCTGCACTCTAAGGACATGGAACCTTGATGGCTGACCTGACACTTAAACCTCTTTTATGTGTGGTTGAGAATGTGAGACCTTTGAAAGCAGACAGACTTTTGTGTTTTTTCTCTTTACGATCCAGCACTTAAATGAGTGCTTTAGCACTTTGTGTTTAATAAATGCTTTTTTTCATTCATTATTTTTTTGAAGATGGGCATGGAAAGGGAGAGCAATTCATCTCATCCAGTTCTTTTTCTTTTGTTCTTCTCCCCTCCGTTTTTTGACACCAAGTTGAAACAACAAAGAAATGAGTGAGTCAAATCTCTCACTACTTGTTAGCTATAAAAAAAATAGCTCAGTTAGCAAGGTGATAAGATGGATAGTCTAATGGGTAGCTCTAAGCTTGGAGTCAGCAAGACTCATCTTGCCAAGTTCAAGTATGGCCCAGTCACTTAGTAGCTGTGTGACTCTAGGCAAGTCACTTAATCCCATTTGCTTGTTTCTTCATCTGGAGAAGGAAATGGCAAACCACTCCATTATTTTTTTGCCAAGAAAATCCCAAATGGGGTCATGAAGAATTGGACGTGACTGAAGAATGACTAAACAACAACAAAAGCACAATGTTGGGAGCTGATGATTAAACTGAAGATGTGGAATAGCAGAAATCTTTACCTGTTATCTGGATTATATTGTCCTCACTGTCTCAGATCAATGAGACATCTTACCAGTGCAAGATGGGTATGAAGAAATGCTATAAAAAGGGAAAATGAGATTAATTATGTTTCAGAAAACAAAACCATATTTCAGTCACTCTATTATGAGTTTGTATAATTCAAAGAAGTATGAAAAGTCAATACTAGAGGGATATGTGTGACTAATATCTAAAGCTCCTTTTCAGAGGTTCCCAGTGACATTGGACTTAGGAAGCTTTGGGTTCAGATTCTATTTCTGTCCTGAATTAGCTGTGTGATCATGGGCAGGCTCCTTAACCTCATCATGCCCGAAGGAAGCCTGTTCATGCCAGGAGAAGACTATTATGTTACTAGGCAGGTGTTGATCTGCATTTATAGAGACTATTTCATATCGTAAGTTCCCTGTGCTAATGAAATCACAGGTTAGCATTAAAGACATTAGCTCCAAAGTTCTGTGTTACAAACTTTGATAAAGTGAATGCTAAAAACTATCTGCATTATTTGGAAAAATAAAATGCTATTTAAAAAAAATCTTTAAAAAACCCCTAAAGTTCTATGTTGGTCTCTATAGATCTATGAGATGGGGATAAACTTCCCTTTTATTTCTTCTTCTCTCTGGATTTGTCACCAAAATTTCCATCCAGAGAATGGGCATCTTTTTATCTTTTACCAGAGAACAGCAGTCAGATTCTAATTCTGGGGAATCTTTTCATTGCTCATGTGGTTTTGGGCAGTTTGAATTGTCTGAGTCAGTTTCCTCATTTGTGAGGGTAGCCAACTCATCTTCACTGGAAGAATTAAACATCAATCTTATTTTGCTTTATGTCTTATTAAATATTAAACTTTTAACATAGAACATTAGTACAGTCAACCAAAAGTTGCTTAATATTGTAGTGCATTTCAATTAACTGTAAAGCATAAAGTTTAACATTTCACTGACTACCTTTGAGTACCTCTCTTGATGGCCACTATTATTTGCTTTTCTCTTAGACAGTCGCATAATTTCTCTTCTGGTTCTGCTTTTTCCTCCATGTAGCTTTATTTCATAAAAGCCTTTTTAGGTTTGTGCTCCTCATGCTTGCTCAGTTTTTATGTACTATTAATATATCATTGTATCATAACTTATTCTTTTTTCTAAATTTTTTTTTTGGGGTACCATAACATATTAAACCATTTTTCTACTGGACATTTAGGTTGCTTCTAGGATATTTTTTGGCTGTTAAAAATAATCTTGCTATAAAACTTTTTGAATAAATGATTGTTTTTGATCAAAAGCAATCATTGATAACATGAAATGAAATTACTGAGTAAAAATCAACTTTTTTTGTGTATTACAGATTTTTGCTAAAAAGATTCTACAAGATTGCTATTCTGTGGGTAGTGAATGAGTATACCTGCTTTTCCACAACCCACCAGCATTGCTTTTAATTAATTTTTACCTATTTGATAATTGTGAGTAATTTTAGTTAAGGATGGAGTCTATCTTGATAATCAAGACTTACTACAATCTGCTCCCCACCCCCACCTTATTAGCTTTCCCTTATAATTGAGTCCCTTTGGGAACAGCTTGTCTTCCCCCCTATATTTTCTTTTATTTCCTTCACCCTCCTGCATTTCCATTATTTGAAAACAACCCCTTTGGGGTCTAAGTGAAGCCTTATCTTTTTTATGAAGACATCCCTAAGTTCTGTCATCTGAAAATTAATCTCTACTTCTCACCTCCCCATTTAATATAACATTTTGGATCTCTTGCCACTATAACATTATGATTGTCCACTTACACATCTTATCCTCTCTCATTAGATTGTAAGTTCTTTGAGGACAAGGCAGTACATTATTTTATTTTTGTCCCCTTAGTACCTAGCCCAGTGTCTTGAAATTATTAAGGTCTAAAAGATATTTGAATTGAAATGACTACAAAAGGTCCTGACTAGTTCTAAAATTCCATTGGGTGAGGGTTTCTGTTATTCTGTTATTCTGGTGGAAGCATATTGGGAGTTGGTGATGTGTGTGACCGGGATATGTTTCCTATTTTTAATAAAATAATCTCTAGTTTAGATTAAATTGTCCATTAGATTGTGAGTTCCTTGAAGGCAGGGGAAGGTTTTGTGTTGTTTTGCTTCTTTTTTGAATCCCCAGCTATGTTTAGAGCTGACACACAGTAAATGATTAATAACTGTTTATTGATTAAGGTGAATGCCACTTGAAAATGCTCTTCTATGGACAGCAAAGGAACACTGGACTCTGTAGTCCTGAATTTTTATCCTGGTGCTGCCTATTCTACTACTAACCATGACCCTCTAGATTAAGAATTTCATCAACTTGGTCTCTTTCTTTAGACAAGGAAATTGAGTTAGAACCGAGACTTTGAAATAAGTCTAGTTTACATTTTCGGTAACTTTGAAGTATACAGTGCTTTCCCTCCAATAATTTTATGATGAGCAACCTGATTTCAGAAAAGCCTGGAAAAATTTACATGAACGGATGCTGATGAACAACAGAACACTATACACAGTAATAAGATTATGTGATGATCAACCATGAAAGACTTGGTTCTTCTCAGCAACACAGTGATCCAAGATAATTCCAATAAAGTTGGGATGGGAAAATGCTATCTGTATCCAGAGAGAGAAGTATGGAGACTGAATGTGGATTGAAACATAGTATTTGCACATTATTTTCACATCTTTCTCATGGTTTTTCCCTTTTGCTTTGATTTTTCTTTCACAACATGACTAATATGGAAATGTTTAAAATGGTTGTACATGTATAATCTATATCAGATTACTTGCTGTCTTTGGAAGGGAGGAAGTAAAGAAGAAAGGGAGGAAAAACATTGGAACTTGGAATCTTACAAGAATGAATGTTGGAAATTATTTTTACGTGTAACAGGAAAAACAAAATACTGTTCAGTTCCCCCAGCTGTAAAATAGAGATCAGAACAACACCTTTCTTGCTTAGCGTAGTGTCTGGCATATGATAGCTGCTTGATAAATGCTTGTTCTGTTCCTCTTTTCCTATACTGAATGTGAAAGCACGTTTTCTTTTAGAAAGAGTATAGTTATTTTACCAAGCAACTTCCCTGTAGATCTTGGTACTTGGTACTTAGCCCCACGAGACTAATTAGGTAATGCAGTATTGGGGATGGAAAAGATTTTAGAAGGATAGTAGGAAGAATCCTGGATTTGGAACTAGGAAAAATCTGGATTCAAATTTTGCACTTAGGTACTTTGGTCAAGTCACTTATTCAGTAAGTATGTATTAAGTGCTTTCCATATCCCAGACATGCACATGGTGGAGTGTGATGGGGGTGGGAGTGGGGAGGATGTCTTCAACATTTTGACTGGGAAGACAAGTGCTTATATAAATATATACAGAATAAATATAAAGAGAACAAATACAAAGGAGTTAAATAGAAGGATGTTTGGACACTTCAGAACTTATGTTTCTTTATCTGAAGAATGGGGACATAATGGCTGAGATATTACTTTATAGAATTGTCGAGAACCCAATGAAATAGCAGACAAAAATGTCTTATAAACCTTGGACCTGTCTAAATGTGAGCAGTGCAGTTACTATGGTCATTCAAGAAAGAATATTTGAAGGATGTTGAGACTTTAGACAGAAGCCAGCTAGCTCTTTTGCTTGCTGCCAACATAGGTTCCTTTGAATGTGTTTTGGAGGCTAATCTTGTTTTTCTTCCTCTATGAGAATTCCTTTTAATTCCCTACTGGACCTGAGAAGTTGGCCCTCGAGTCTCCTCTATCCATGAAAAGATTGAAGGCATGGTCTCAGAAGGGGAATGAGACTTGTTCTCTCTAGTCCCAGGGGGCTAAAAAATCTGACCAGTGAGGGGAAAGTAAGCTTCCATATGGGTCACCCCAGCCACATCATCCTTGGGACTGAATATGGTGACTCCTGTTTAAATTTATTTCCATGCAGCAAGGAGTGATTAAATGCCAACTGTTGGCAATGCTCTGTGTTAGACAGGAAATGAACTGGGAAAATAAAGGAAGGAAAAATTCCCCTTAAAAGCAAACAACTACCCCCTCTCCAACTTCTTTTCCATTCATTTTATTTCCATTCCATTTACTTAAAATTAGCCTGGAAAGACTCAAATACAAGTAGAGCTGTTTGTTTTTATGGCAGCATGGTGCCTGATACAGGAGCGAATTTTGAAGAGTTCCTTTGCTTTTTTTTTTTTTTGTAATACTTGTGTGACCTCTGATTTGACAAATCTGCTTTTTTTTTGGACCTTGGTTTTCTCATTTGCAAAATGAAACATCTAGAGTAGATCTTTCTAAGGTTCCTTGTGGCTCTAAATCAGTAATTCTATGATTATAGAATTCATCATATATATTACAACAAATCATTGATTCCATGATTTTTAAGAATGATAACAGTTTAAAACTCATTTTAAAGATGGTGGAGTTTGAGTGGGCATGTGCTAGAATGGAAGGGAAGGTGTGGAATGAATATTTTTCCTAGGTGGAGGCAAAACTTCTTGATGGAAGCTCTCCGTGGAGCCTGTGGCTTTCTCTACCTCTGTTGCTATCTTGTCAATCCGGGGAAAGGGAATAAACATTTATGTAGTGCCTGTATGTACCTACTATGTACTTATTTTTTAAACAAATATTCTCTCATTTGAGAGACATTTATGGTGGTTCATTCATTTCAGTATTGTCTGATCCCATTTGGGGTTTTCAAATAAGGAAACAAGCAAATGAGATTGACTTTCTTGGGATTGCAGGACTAAGAAGTATCTGAGGCTAGATTTGAATACTGGAAGATCAAACTTCCAGACTGGTGCTCTATCTGTTGTGTCACCTAGCTGTCCAAGGAAAGACATATCATTAAAAATGGAGGAACTGAATTTGGTGGTCTCTAAGATCACTTCCAACTCTATATCTGTGGTCCTGTACCTTATTGGAAATTTCTTCTACTTTGAACATGAAACTTTTTGTTTGGTTTTGGAGAGATGAAATGACCTTTATGAATTGTCTTTATTAATTTTATCTTTATTCGGATTTTTAAAAAGTGATTAAATAGTGGTGGATTTTTGTTGTTGTTGTTTGTTGTCTGTATTTTTTTTTTTAAACCATCATTTAGAAGAACTGAAGTTTGTTGCTATGAAGGAAAGCGGCAGCATTGGTTTTGGAATTAGGAGTCCTGGATTCAAATCTCAGCTCTGACACTTAACAATATATATGATCTTGGACAAGTAATTTAAACTTCCTGCATCTCGGTTTTCTCATTTGTGAAATAAGGAGATTCGTTTAAATAACTTCTGAGATCTCTTTCAGCCAAAGATCTTTCTTTAGTTTTTACCATTGTATATTGGAAGGCTTCTGTAGTGAAGATTTTAATAAAATATTTGAATGAATTGATTTTTATTTCAAGAGGAGTGATTTCATTTGATTAATCAACCAGCCAACAAGCATTGAGCATTTACTGTGTGCGAGGTAATGTGCTAAGTGCTGGGGATGCAAGGAAAAAATGAGTTCTTATCTGTTAAACTCTGAAATGATGATCTTTTGTAAACTAACTGTGAAAGAAGTGATTGAAGTTTTCTGAGAAACTGGCTTGCTTAATTTATGCAAACGAAGCAGGTGAATGAACATCCATCAGCTAACAGGATGTCTCTCTTAACCACAGTTAACAGTTTCTCCTGTGATGTAAGAAGATCCAGGGGCAGCATCTATTTCAATATCTACATGACTACTTCAAATTGTAGTGAGAAGAAATTTTTAATAGATTGCCATTTATTCCTTTTTCTTCAAGAATTCTCTTTTGCCCTCCCTTTTATCTTTTACTCCGCCTTTCCCATTTCTCCCCAAGATACTTCTTAAGTGTGAGATTACAAGATTATATAAAGTCCTGGTTATGTTGTTGATAAAATGAAAAGACTGGATTTGGATCTAAGAAAGACTTGGGTTTACTACTTACTAACTGTGTAGCAACCATGAATTGTGTGCAGGAGAATTAGCACCTCTGGGGGGGATACTTTGATGAGCCTTTTTCAGAGCTGCTCATCCACTTTTGCTTATCACCTGGTTCTCACTGGTGGCTCTAAGAAGATATTGCATCCATAGAAGCCATACCCTAATACCCTGGGCTAAACCAGCTTCAAGGTGACCAATAGACCTTAAACCAATCAGTCAGTAAGTTAGGGGGATGTCTAACCCAAGCATGTGAAGATTTATCGCTTGGTCAGACATTGAAGATGCCCAGATCATCCACTTCATCCCAGGCTATCACCAGCTATCTTGACATTTGTCCTGCCACTGGACTTTGCTGTGGGAGAGACAGTGAGGCTGATCACTTGGTGCACTTAAATTCAATTCACTAGCAAGCCAAGACATCATCTGGGATGTCATTGGTCCTCTTTGAAAATGAAGGACAATGAAGGATGAATGTTGAAGCATGTATTTTGAAAAATAAAAAGCTATACATTTTATTTTCTCTCACTCTTGTGCAGCAGGATAATTGTATAAATATGTATGCAGATATTGGATTTAACATATTTTTTTACCATGTTTAACATATATTGACTTATTTGCCATCTGGGGGGGGGTAGTGGAAAAAAGGGGAGGATTGGAACACAAGGTTTTGCAAGGGTCAGTGTTGAAAACTTATCCATGCATACGTTTTGAAAACAAAAAGCTTTAATTAAAAAAAAAAAAAACAAACAAAAAAAAGCTATTCTAAAAATTGTTGGAATCTTTACAAAGTGTTAAGCCATTGGAGTTGATAGAGACAATAATTATCTAATTTGGCATGGTTCAATATGATTGATTTGATCTTAGAAGGAGATATTTTGGGCCAGAACTTGAAACAAGGTACTAACTACAACTGATAGAAACGATGCTTGTGTTCACACCTTTAGAGAGCTCATAAGTATCTAAGTACTCAATGGAGTTCACACGTTTGGGAGAGTTCAGGCTATCTTTGAGACAAGAGATTCATTGCATCTTCCAACTTGGTGCTGGCTGGGGGCTGAAGAAAGCAGAGGCAGAAGCCAAGGACAAAGCTGCAAGATCTCTTGGAACCAAGCAGAGAGATAGGCCTGAGCTAACCGGGCTATATTGAAGGACACAATAAAAGATCTGAACTTTTATCACCTGGTTGTGTTTTGGAAAAGAAACACCAACAAAAAATTACCTTATAAAATTATAAAATAATTATTTTATTATATTTACTTATTTTATATTATTTTATTATATTATAATTATATAATTATGTTATAGCAATTATAAATTATAAGATTTATTTTATATTAGAATATTTTATAAAATTATAATTTATTATTAAATTCTTATTTATTATAAAAAATGAAGTTCAAATAATTAACTTGGGTGACTTTTCTGAGTCTAAATTTCCTCATCTGTAAAAAAGAGATAGTGCATATTGTCCTTATAACAATCAATTTAGGTGACTTTTCTGGGCCTAATTTTCCTCACCTGTAAAAAAAAAAAAAAGAGATAATTATACATATTGTCCTTTCCTCATGTGTGAAGAATATATTTAAATGCTTTGTAACTCTTAAAAATGCTATATGCAGGTCAGTTAGTATTTAGCCTAATCTAAGTAGAGTAAAAAAAATATTTTTTATTTCATTACATTTCTTATTTAAATGTGTGTTGGTGAAAAAAAGGACCTTGTTTGCTTAATGGAATTAGAAAATTAGATTTATGGACAGATTTTGATCTTTGCTTTCCAAATTAGGGGTAGAATTAGGGGTAAAAAGCCTTAAATTAAATCTTTTTTTTTTTTTTTTTTAATGTTTATTTGTATAAATCAAGTAACTTTCTAATCTAAGACCTGTTCAGTTGTATTGAGTCAGTAAGAAAATAGCTCAATCTTTCTTGAAGTTTTGGAAGGAGAAAATCTTCAGAAAGTTCCAGATATTCATGTATTCTATTATGAATCAGAGGTCCAGAACTGAATCTTGGCTCTGCAGGTCAATATCTTCTTGTGTGTTTCTGGGAGACTAATTTCCCCGGACCTGAGTGCCCTTACCTGTCAAATAAGAAAATTGGAAGAAATGCTTTCCAAGATCCCTTCTTTAAAATCTTTTGATCTGCAAGTTGAAAAATTAAGAGAAAAAGGATGTTTTTTTTTCCTTCGTTTTGGAAATGTTGTTTTATATTGCTTAACTATTTCTGTGGAGTTATTTGCTTCTACAACACTCTAATGTAGCAAGATGCTGATGTGTAATGAATATAAGTTTGCTACTTGAAAACAAAGCCTGTTTATTTTGTTCTTCTCTCCCTAACTTTTAACACAGTGGACATAGATGTTGTTCAGTTTTGTCTCACTCTTTGTGACTGCATTTAGAATTTTCTTGCAAAAATCCTGGAATGATTTGCCATTACCCTTTTCAGAAAGCTCTTTTGACAGATGAGGAAACTGATGCAGAGTTAAGGAATTTACCCAAGATTACATTGCTAGTGAATATCTTTGGTTGCATTTGAACTTGGGTCTTCCTGGTTCCAGGCCCAGTACTCTATCCACTGCACTACGTAGCTGTCCCTGGCACAGGGACAGGTAGGCGCTCAGCAAATTTTTTTTTAATTGGATATTTGAAATTATATCCGCCTGTAGCAGGAAGATTTTTTTTTTAAAGAATAATAATTTTAAGAATAAGAATAAAATAATTTTTAAGAATAATTTAAGAATAAGAATAATTTTTTAATACATAAGATAAAATACATAGGTTCACAAAAGAAACCAATTATTGAATTGAAATTGGGTTACAACTGAAATGATATTAGAAATACAATGATTACCCATCTACAGTCTAGTAAGCTCTGCTACCAGAAGGACTCAGACTTGTGGTTCACTTGAGTTCAGGTCCAGAAAGGCTATGAATTATATGACTTTATAAAGTCTGGCACCAATATGGGGAACCCTTGGGAATGGGCTGCCATTGGATTGCCTGGAGATGGGTGAGTTGGCCTGGCTTGGAAATGTAGCAGATGATTGAGCCAAGAAGTGAACCCTGTACTTCTAGCCTCTTGAGATAAAGAGGCCTAGTCTTCAAAATAAACAAAAATAATAATTTTTAAAAAATTCATCTTTGGGATGGAGACTATATCTGCTAATAATGTAGGGCCAAATCTGTGTTTTTAGATATTAGCCTCAATATACATACATACATATATATATATATATTTTTTTTTAATAATATATATATATATCTACATATATATCCGCATTCATATATGTATAAGGCACTATGACATTCTAGTATCTGCAAAACGCTTTTAAGGAAACTATTTTCCAAGAATCATAAGAAAATTAAAGTTTCCTCTTAAGCTATTAGGACACAGGAAAAGAAGTAATTTCCTAGTGACTTGGAATGGTATAACCTCAGGCTTGTAATGTGATTTTTTTTTTTTTTCAATAAGAAAACAGTGAGCTGAATTGTTTCCTTTAGTTAAAATAGAATTTTAAAAGGGCTTGTGATTATTTAAACAGCTGGTTTGAAAATTTCTGGCCCCAGGGGCCAGATCTATACCTAGAGTCTTTATGACTTACTCTTCCCCTATGCAACCTGGAACATTTCTCACTGATAAGTAGCCAAACTCCTGTGGGATTTATAGCGTTTTATTGCCTCCATTGAAATGGTTAGTGTCTTTTTTTTGCCAGGAGACTGGCACGGTTCTGGGTCGCCTTTGTGGTGAGACTGGGGAAGGCATTTGTTCCAGCCATTGTTCTTATTGCTAGTGTGGTCTCCTCTATAGTCTTTTGGCTGTAACTTTATTCTTCTTTGGGGAACCTTTTGGCATCTGGTTAATTCTTTCTCTCTTTTTCTCCTCCTTAGTGATCATATTCACTTGATTATTTGCATTTTATCATTTCCAGCTGATGTCTTCATTAAACATTTCTGGCTAACACGTGTTCCTAAGTGATGAAGGGCTATAGTTATGACAAAAAGATTTGGTCCTAGGGATCGGGGTCACTGAATACTTGTAGAACCAGATGGATGTCCCTTCTCCTGAGGCCATTAGACTTCTGGGGAGGGAAGAAAGGGAGAGATGGTTCTGCCCAGTTACTTGATGAAAGCAAAGGGCAGCTTTGGCATCCTGGAAGCAAAACCACGGTGCTTTCCTTGGGCCCCTGCTATAAAGTTGTAGCATTTAACTGATTTAAAAAAAGTCTAAAGCCTTTCCAATAAACCTTGGGCCCTCCCTTCCTCCTCGTGGAGGGAATGAGCAGTTTTACAATCTGTACTATGAGCCAGGCATTGTGCTAGTCCTTTTTTTTGAACAGAATTTCATTGATCCTCCACAACGCTGGGAAGTAGGTGCTATTATGAGCGCCATTTTAGAGTTGAGAAAAGGAGGAGACGGAAGTTAAAACTTTTCCAGGACATAGCTAGTAAGTGTCTGCGACTGGATTTGAACTTGGGTCTTTCCTGACCCCAGACTCAGCGCTCTGGCCACCACTCCATCACCCTCTCCCTATTACTGTAGAGGCAACACCATTCTCCCGGTCCCTGTGTCTTGATACCCAGAAGTCGTCCAAGATTCTTCACTATCGCCCAATCCCAGTGTCCAAGCGCTGCCAAGGTCTGTCTGATTTACCTTTGCTGTTTGATTCCTAAACGCCCCCTTCTCTCCTGACACTCCAGTGTCTCCAGTGCAGACCCTCCTCACCTCCCACTTGGACTACATAGTAGTCCACCCCCACTGCAGCCCATCCTCCATTCAGCACCTGATTTCTTAGTGTGTGTCCTACCCTTCCCTATTCCCTCTCTATGGCCTGCAGCATCAATTCCGCATTCAAAGCCCTTCCTAATCTAGCCCCCTTCCTATCTTGCCATGTTTCTTATTCTTTGTCCACTGACCCTGGCCTCCTGGCTGCCGCACAAACAAGATCTCCGTGACTCACTGTTCCTCCTGGCACAAGTGCTCTCCCCCTCCCCTTGTGTCTCTCCCTACCCCTTTGTCCCCCTTCTCCTTTTCTTTCCCCTCCCCTCCTTTCTCTCTCCCAAATGCCTAATAAGCTTGATAGGTCCTAACTAGGAACTCTTACATTAAAAGTTTAGGATTTTACGGATCTTCGAGCCCAGCCAGTCCTCTTCATTTTACCAGTAATATCATAAATGCAGGGAAACCTTTCATATAATATTTTTACAGTGACTTTTTCACAATATCGGTTCATGCATCTGAAGCAAAATTCGGACTTTTTCTTTAATTTCACTAACCAACACGAAAGCAAACTAACATTTTAAAAGGTGATATCAAATTTAAAAACTTTTGGTGCTTTTATACTGTAAGAGGGAGATGTTTTAAGGACTGCTATTTGCTGATTACTTGCAATGAAGATCAAAGGGAGATAAACATACCATTTTAGGTTTGCATGAGCACCATGGTTTAGCGAAACACAAACTCTCCAAGCCAGATTTTGAGTGGAAACAGTACTGCAGATAGAAGAGGGTTAGAACAGCTTTTTTTTTAAGCATTTGGAATAGTAGCTCCTCTGCCCAGCACCTGCCCATAAATGGATTCCACAGCGGGTGCTAGTCTGGCTTCTGATTGCCTTCATATGTCTCGAGGCTTGTTATGTTCTCCCAGCTGTTCATCCGCCTCATAAAGGTTTTCTCTGTTACACTGCAGACTTCCACAGGGCACGGACTTGGTTTATAGCAGATAGTGGCTAGCCCATAATACTGCCTTTAGAATATTATTTAAAAATACATCTACATCTACATACATACACATACCTATATATATACAGACACATAGACAATACATACATGAAAAAATAAACATTCATAATACACGTATATGTACAGTTGTGTGTATGTATATACACACAGCTCTATAAACACATACACACTCATACATACACAATACACATGTACATACATATACACACAACACACACATAAACATTCATACATACATACATACACTTATTTATATACACACATACATTCATACAAACATTCACACTTGTACTCATATATACATACGTTTATATGTGTATATATACATATATACAAACATATGTAAACATATACACATTCATACACATTTATATATACACACAACACACACACACACATAAATATTCACTCATACATACATACACTTTTATTCATACATGCATAAACACAAACACATACATACACACACATACATACACTTATATAGACTCAAGACTTAATCTTACATATTTGATGAGATTAAATTTATGTACTGCACGGTGATTCAGCTCAGCATGGTATTCTGTACACTGAGGATTCCATGATAACAATATACACAGCCACCTTTTGTCAAGGAGGTTAGAGTGTAGTAAGGGAGGTTGTGAAAAATTCCGTGGATGCTGTAGTCCATTCACTGGACTATCAAGGTGATCTCCCTAAAGAACTAGTCACCTCCCTTACTTGGTAAACTCCCATAGCTTACTTATATGGCTAGAAAGTATCAGTGATGGTATTTGAACCCAAATCCTCTGACTTTAGACGGGAGGCATTTCTTGCTCTGTCATGATGCTTTTCATTGTTGGAAATATAGCATGAAAAAAGTTATTAGAAATAATCCACAACTTTAGCAAAGTTGCTGGTTATAAAATAAACCCACATAAGTCATCAGCATTCTTATATATCACTAACAAAATCCAACAGTCAGAGTTACAAAGAGAAATTCCATTTAAAGTAACTACTGATAATATAAAATATTTAGGAATCTATCTGCCAAGGGAAAATCAGAAACTTTATGAGCAAAATTACAGACCACTTTTCACACAAATTAAGTCTGATCTAACCAATTGGAAAAATATTAAATGCTCTTGGATAGGGCGAGCAAATATAATAAAGATGACAATATTACCTAAACTGATCTATTTATTTAGCGCTATACCAATCAGACTCCCAAAAAACTATTTTAATGACCTAGAAAAAATAACAACAAAGTTCATATGGAAAAAAAAAGGTCAAGAATTTCAAGGAATTAATGAAAAAAATCAAATGATGGTGGCTTAGCTGTACCAGATCTAAAACTATACTATAGAGCAGCAGTTACCAAAACTATTTGGTATTGGCTAAGGAATAGATTAGTTGATCAGTGGAATAGATTAGGTTCAAGGGATAAAACAGTCAACAAATATAGCAACCTAGTCTTTGACAAACCCAAAGATCCCAGCTTTTGGGATAAGAACTTACTGTTTGATAAAAATTGCTGGGAAAATTGGAAACTAATATGGCAGAAACTAGGCATTGATCCATACTTAACGCGTACACCAAGATAAGGTCAAAATGGGTTCATGACCTAGGCATAAAGAATGAAATTATTAATAAATTAGAGGAACATAGGATAGTTTACCTCTCAGACCTGTGGAAGGGGAATGTTTTTATGACCAAAGCAGAACTAGAGATCATTACTGATCACAAAATAGAAAATTTCGATTATACTAAACTGAAAAGTTTTTGTACAAACAAAACTAATGCAGACAAGATTAGAAGGGAAGCAATAAACTGGGAAAATATTTTTACAGTCAAAGGTTCTGATAAAGGCCTCATTTCCAAAATATATAGAGAATTAACTCTAATTTATAAAAATCAAGCCATTCTCCAATTGAAAAATGGTCAAAGGATATGAACAGACAATTCTCAGATGAAGAAATTGAAACTATTTCTAGTCATATGAAAAGATGCTCCAAGTCATTATTAATCAGAGAAATGCAAATTAAGACAACTCTAAGATACCACTACACACCTGTCAGATTGGCTAAGATGACAGGAAAAATAATGATGATTGTTGGAGGGATGCGGAAAACTGGGACATTGATTCATTGTTGGTGGAGTTGTGAACAATCCAACCATTTTGGAGAGTAGTTTGGAACTATGCTCAAAAAGTTATCAAACTGTGCATACCCTTTGATCCAGCAGTGTTACTACTGGGATTATATCCCAAAGAGATTATAAAGAAGGGAAAGGGACCTGTATGTGCACGAATGTTTGTGGCAGCCCTTTTTGTAGTGGCTAGAAACTGGAAACTGAATGGATGTCCATCAGTTGGAGAATGGCTGAATAAATTGTGGTATATGAAAATTATGGAATATTACTGTTCTGTAAGAAATGACCAACAGGATGATTTCAGAAAGGCCTGGAGAGACTTACACGAACTGATGCTAAGTGAAATGAGCAGGACCAGGAGATCATTATATACTTCAACAACAATACTAGATGATGACTAGTCCTGATGGATCAGGCCATCCTCAGCAACAAGATCAACCAAATCATTTCCAATGGAGCAGTAATGAACTGAACCAGCTATGCCCAGAAAAAGAACTCTGGGAGATGACTAAAAACCATTACATTGAATTCCCAATCCCTATATTTATGCACACCTGCATTTTTGATTTCCTTCACAAGCTAATTGTACAATATTTCAGAGTCTGATTCTTTTTGTACAGCAAAATAATGTTTTGGTCATGTATACTTATTGTGTATCTAAGTTATATTTTAATATATTTAACATCTACTGGTCATCCTGCCATTTAGGGGGGGGGTGGGGGGGGGTAAGAGGTGAAAAATTGGAACAAGAGGTTTGGCAATTGTTAATGCTGTAAAGTTACCCATGTATATATCCTGTAAATTAAAGGCTATTAAATAAAAAAGAAAAAAAAAAAAAAAAAAAAAAATTTAATAACAAAAAAAAAAAAAAAAGGAAATATAGCATGAGAGTATTAATAAGAACAACAACAACAAAGAGAGATCTTAACCTGTTTTTATATTTCATATTTAAGCATTTTTTTGCTCTAGAGCAATTAAATGCTCAATAATGCAGAATTGGTTGATTAATATATATTAATGGAGTAGAACACTATAATTAAGATACCTTTCTAATCTTTTCTGTATTTTTTATATTTGTGTATTTATGAAGTAAAGCTAATACAAAGAAAGCGGGACCAGAGGAAGAAAAGATAGTATAATAACAACCATGTAAGAGAAAAAGAATAGTAATGAATGGACAAACAAGGGAATTTGGATAGGGACTTATGGGAGAGTGACTAAAAAAATTATGTCTTTGGTATGCATTAAAAGTAATTTAAGTATGAAATAGTTACCAGTAAATCTAATTTGTCATATTGCTGTTTACTATTGAATATGTATTTAATAAGACAAAGGCAAGGAAGGATCATCACTATTGTCCTTAAATAAGGATATCAATTTTTATATATTTGTATACATGCTTATTACATACACTATTATAGATACATTATGTATATTACAAGTGTTTCTATATACATATAAATATAAACACTAGAAACAGAATTTCCCAATTTATAGATACCCAAGAAACCTAGGACTTAGGACATGTTAAAGAAATTTTTTTAGAGAATAAAAAAAATCCCATGTAGTATTAGTAACTGCAGAAACAATCCTCTCCTTAAATTTAAAAAAAAAAAAAAAAACTAACTAAATCAAAACCCCAAAACCAAAACAAGCTAATTCTATTTTAGGCAGTGGTTCCTCTAAAAAGAATTATGTGTCAAGATTTCCTCTTTGTACAATACATATTTTTATTTATGCCTGAGTTTGATGGTGATTTCAGTCCAGAGTTTCCTTGTTTCTATCTAAATCTTTTGTTAACTTCTTCTTAGAAATTTAAAGGGATTCTTATGTATTTGAACATTTACATAAAGAAGGGCCTCTGGCCACAAGAATATTATTTCAATGTAATATGCTTAGGGAAATGAAAGAATTGTATTGGAAGTTATAATATGGTCTAGTTCACTCCATAACTATTGCTGGTCTTCATTTTTATTATTTTTATGAATGTAGAGTTTTTCTGTACTTTGTTATAGGGATATGAGTTCCTTGAGGGAAAGGACTCTTAACATTTTTATTTTTTATTTTTCACTTTTTTTAGGCAAGGGACTTTTTATTGTGTTCTGTATAGAGTCTGATTCAGCCAATTTAAAAAAAAATGCAGATTTGAGGACTATTTAAAAAAATTATATATGTTTATGCCGTTAGCTCTGGGCTGCAGTCATTGCTGACACTTAATAGTTGTGTGATCATGTGCAAGTTTTTAGCCTCTCTGAAATTTGAGTTTCTATGTCCAACATGGTGATATTTTTATTACTTGTTTTATATTTATATGGAAATGGCTTATCATCCAAGGACTGTGTGAATGCTTCTATAAAATCTTAGGTCAGTACCTCATTGCGGAATGGAGGTGATGCTAAATTTTGCAAGACCATGGCAATAAAAAGTAATCTTTTTGGCATGCTTTCTCATGCTGTCAAGTTTTCAAATGTAGCCCCAGTAACCATCTGAGGGTGAAACTAGGTAACTGTGGGGAGGTTAATCACCATAAGCTGATCAACAGATGATGATGATAGTTTTTCTTTGTCTTTTTTTTTTTTTTGTCATGGCAACCCATGAAACTGTTATGCCACAGTTCTCTTTAACTGTTCTGACTTGGTTTCCCTGAATTAGTTTCGTTTGTCTCAGTTTCCTTAACTGTTCTGTCAAATCCCCTTAGTCGTAAAAAACCCACTCTGGTCCAGATTGGGAACCGTTTACTCTAAGGTTATAAATTGCTAGCAAGATAAACAAGAGAGCAGAACTCCTGACCCTCCCCTGTCCTCAAGAATTTACAATATCCCTCTAAAATATTCCAAGATACCTCACTGACATCTTTATCTCTGGGTATTCAGATATCCTGTCTGTGGGCTTTTAGGAGTTATGGTCTCCCCCAACCTGACAAAAGCCCCCCCATCCTTGTGGTCCTTTGTCTTTAGAGAATATTTAAGAAACTGGTTTACTCCTATTCATTTGCTGGAAGAACCTGGCTGCTAGATGCAGCAGGCTGGATTCTTTGAGATGACAGCCCTGGGACCAACATGGTTTCCTTGGTCCCAGTATATCTTTATCTTTATCTGACTGGATAATTTGAGACGAGAGTCCTGTCCAGTCAATTATACTCTCCAATTAATAAACTATTGAAAACTCTCTAATCTCTCTCCTGCCTCAGTTTCTCCAGCATTACAAAACAAAGAAAAATGAAGATGGCCTTTTATCTTGTTGACTGTCTTCCTTTTTTGAAGTGATAGTGACTGGTGGGAAATAGAGCAATATGTGCTTAGAATCAAACTTCTTAGCTAGTCAATATACTTTAGTTTGACAGCTGTTAGTCTCAATTATTGGTCATTGATCCAGTGGACATAATATTGGAGTAACTGAATCATCAATCTTGATATTTTTACTCTTAATCAAACCTGGAGGAAGTTACAACTAAATGGAAGGATTCTTCACATTTTCATCCTCGAAGGGAAAAGAAAATGGTGTTGGAGGGAGTTTTATCATATATACAGAAGATGGAACTTTGTTTTGTGGGGCATTTGGTCATTATTTATTGCTTGCTCATAAGTATTTGCAGTGAGATCGCAGTTTATGCACCAGCATCATTTGGTCTAAATGAAATGGTAGAAAATATTTAGGAGAAACTTATAAGGAGAAAATTATAAGAAATTATAATTGTATTCCAAATAGTAAAATACATTGTAATACTTGATCTCATTACATAGGAGGGAAAACATGAGGAATGGGAATGACAATGGGGAAGGATGGTTCAAGAAGATGAAGGAATGAGAGGGACTAAAAACATGTAGAATGAACAGAAACTTTGTGTCTCTATATCAGGGACACCTTTGTTAAGAACTGAGTACGTAGGGGCAGCTAGGTGGAAAGAGCACCAGCCTTGAAGTCAGGAGGTCCTGAGTTCAAACTTGGTCTCAAGTCAGAGATGGATAGGTATATGGTGCATTTGTGTAGACTACAGCATATAATCAATGAGGAGCTCTGGAGAAGAGGAGTAAAAGACTCTATCAAGAAAATGTATGATAAAAGGCGAATGATCTGGCCATATGTATGGACAACTGGAGTGGTCCCCACCTCCCCCCAGCCTTTGTGAAGTCAAGAAGAAATGGAGGAAAGGCTTCCACATATTGGGTCTTTGTGAACTTGGGGACTGGAATAGAAAGGTAGGTATGGACCCATTATTAGAGGAAACTCTCAAATCATTGAGCTCATAAATATCCAATATGTGATTTTTGACCTGCATTATTTATAGTCATCATTATTCATACCACTGTCATGCCTTCAGACCATAAGGAAATAGAATGAATGAGTTGTATGCTGGGTGATTTCCTCTTCCCCCTAAGGCTAAATAGAGGCCATGGACTTTTTTTTGTCTTACAAATCAGTTCCCCAGACTTTGGGAGGGACTTGAGTTATGGAGCCACACACATCTTCCTTGTTTGTGACTCAGGGCCCTTACTCATCCAGAATGACTTCCCTCTTTATACATTCTAATTCATGTCTCTGTCTCTTCCTTCCCAATTTACCTCCTTTAAGAGGGCTTCATTGAGTCACCCTCTAAGTAGCCTGTAGCCCGGGTTTGCAAAAACAAAAGAGATTATACCAATCCCTCCCCAAAGCCCTGGGAGAAGCAGATTCTTAAGTTGCTTATTAATTGATTACCCACTTATGGAGGCCCTTCTCTCCTCCTCATTCATGGGCTGTTCACTGATAGCATCTTTGGACTGGGGTTATTTCGCTTGGGTCTTAGAAGAATAGGGAAGTGCTGTTTTTGCACATAATGGGAGGGACTCTCCACTCCAGAGATGTGATAGTTCCTGAATGGTTGCTAGTCCTTTGTGAAAACTATATGAAATGGAAAAGAATGTACTAGAGTCTGTTAGGCTTAAACTATTTTACCTGAAATTGGGAACCCCGTTACTTGTCTCTGCGGGTTCTAGAATATTTCTATTTGGACATTGCAGAGATTGAAGATCTTTTCTGAACCTTCAGCCCCGTACCCTTTGTTTGTCTCATTTGTGTGTGTGTTCAAGTGGTTGGTTGTACACACTTGGGTGTGGTAAATAATCTAAATTAAATTAAAACCTGATGAGAGGACAGCAACATTGTTTTCTATGGAAGACTCTCCAGTTGTAAATGTGTGTGAAAGTCAGGGTATTAGACCTGGAACTGGAGAGACATGGTTGTTCAGATTGAGGCTGTGATTCTTTTTTACTGACTGTGTGATCTTGGACATGTCACTTAAATTCTCTGAGCTAAGTATATCTGTCTTATGAGAATAATAGAGCTTAATATCTCTCCACAGGATGGCTGAGAAACACACTGAAAACTTTCAAAGTCCCCTAACAGTGAATTGCTTTTCCTCTGACTTATCCAAGGACCAGGTAGAAGGAGACAGTACTGGACCAAGAAAGGAGTGTTCCAATCTCAGTCCTGGATGAGTGACATTGGACTGATCACTTTTGTGCCTCAGTTTCCTCATCTGTATAACGAGGAAGTTAGATTAACTAACCTTCAAAGCCCTTTCTTACTCTGAAATTCTGATTTATCAGACAAAGGGAATTCATAGAAGAAGGCAGAATCATTTTATAGTTATTTTTTTCTGTAATCGGGGCCATTTTTGTTTCAGATTTAACTTCAGTTTCTATTAAAATATAATTGCTTTAGTTCTAGATGCAAATATGCCAGAATATTTGTAAAAACCTCTTACTTGGAACCATGTAAAAACTGAATCTCAGGTTACCTAATTAAGGGAAAACTTTTAAACTCTATAAAGACATTATTGAGATATCATTTCTACCCAACTGATGTACAAACTACAAATCATTTTTTTTTGGTATTCTTTCAAGCAGGAGACTTCTAGAAATATTTCCCCATGATTGTAGTCATCATTAATGGAATGCTACTGAAAGACATCTATTAACACATTATGTCTTAGCTTTTGCTAATTCCTATAAACTTCTGCCTAGTATGGATGTGTTTCTGACACAAGAAGCCTTCCTTGGACTTTTTTTGTTTTTTTTCATTTTATTTGGTTTCTTCACTGGTTATTAACAAAGACTGCTTTCTCTCCTGGCTTTTTGTTTACTATAATTTGTATTTTGTGTTAGAAGAATCTTTTAGAGGTTATCTAATTCAACTTTGCTATATAATTTAATTTACTTAACAGATTGGGGGGGGGGTCTCTATATCTACCTAATTGGAAATTCAGGAATCCTCACAAACCCTGTCCCATCATTCTAGTCAACATAGGCTCTTTGACCTGCTCTGTTTCTGATGTGGACTCTGTACCCTCTTTCAATTTAAGCTGCCCTCTTTGGGGGTTCATCACATACTTAGTGTGGATATTCCATCAGTTTAATAAACTGTGTCTCAGAACTCCTGAGCTCAAGAAATCCACCAACCTCATTTTCCAGGTTAAAGGGGATTACCACCACACTGACCACCATTTTCCAGGTGAGGAAACAGGAAGAACAATGAATCAGGTAGCTAGACTTCTCATCCATCTCTCCATTGCATTGTAAGGCTTTTAGTGGGCTCCATAACTTTGTCTACCATAGTGCTTTGTATCTAGGGGGCATTTCATAGATGTTCGTGGCATGATATGTACTTATGGTTATGGAAGTATAAATGCTTTTGTATGGCTGTGAAGTGTAATAGTATATGTGCTAGGTGTCTGTGTCTGTAGTTGCAGCAATAACAGTAGCAATAACAGCAGCAGCAACAATAGCAGCAGCAGCAACAACAACAATAGCAGCAGCAGCAGCAGCAGCAGCAACAATAGCAGCAGTAGTAGCATCAATAGCAGCAGCAGCAACAACAGCAGCAGTAGCATCAATAGCAGCAGCAGCAATAGCAGCAGCAAATAGCAGCAGTAGCATCAATGGCAGCAGCAGCAAATAGCAGCAGCAGCAACAATAGTAGCAGCAGCAGCAGCAGCAACAATAGCAGCAGCAATAGCAGCAGCAGCAACAATAGTAGCAGCAGCAGCAGCAGCAACAATAGCAGCAGCAATAGCAGCAGCAGCAATAATAGTAGCAGCAGCAGCAGCAGCAACAATAGCAGCAGCAATAGCAGCAGCAGCAGCAGCAACAATAGCAGCAGCAGCCATAGCAGTAGCAGCAGCAGCAGCAGCAGCAGCAGTAGAAGCAGCAGCAGCAATAGCAATAGTTGATATAAGCACAGATTATTTGTCACTAGTGAGATTAATGAATGCTGGATCATAGAATTAGTGCTACAAGGCACCTTAGAGGTCATCTAACTGCCATAGTTTACTGATGAATAAATTGAAACTCAGAGACATGACATGACCTGCCCAATGTAACACATCTAATTCCAAAGAGGAGCCGTTATGATTCTACCCTCTCTTTTCATCCTTAATATTTATATGGGACTTTACATCTTTACTTTCTGGCCTGGATCCTGGAGTTTTGCTTTAGCTTCTGAATAACACCATCCTGAAGATCTAGAGAGATGAGCATCCTTGATTCTGCAGAATATGGAGGGAGGAAAAAGTGGTATTGTGTTTCACTGCTCTGTATTGTCTGTTGACTGTTCCCAACCTCCCCCTTCTTTCCACCATAATTCTGATTTAGAGGATGGTTTGAGTGATAATCTCCATGGCTGTTTACTTGTAGGCACTTAACATGAAGCTAAAGATGGTGCTCAAAAGACTTGGAAATTGAGTAGAGGCCCATCAATTGGTCTATGAAAGTTGTGTATATGTGGTATATGAAGGTAATGGAATATTATTGTTCTATAAAAATGATGAACAGGTTGATTTTAGAAAAGCCTGGAAAGATTTACACAAACTGATGTTGATCGAAACAAGAACCAGGAATTCATTGTATACAATAATATGCAATGATCAACTATGAAAGACTTGATTTTTCTCAATAATTCAGTGATTCCAAGGAATCCCAGTAGACTTTGGACAGAAAATGGCATCTGCATCCAGAAAATGAACTAGGAGACAATGTAAATCAACCTATGCTATGGTCACTTCTTTTTTCTGATTTCTTTTTTTACTCTTTTATGGTTTTCTCCCTTTGCTCTGATTTTTCTCTCCAACATGATTCAGAAAGCAATATATATATATATTAAAAAAAAAACAAATTTAGTAGGAAAAAATTGGTGCTCATTCAGTTCAACAAACAATTATTGAATACTACTATATATAAATCATTGGTTTAGCATTTGTAGGGGATAAAGGAATTTATGATCTGGGGGTAGGACAAAGGGAGAAGGGATGGAAAATAAACTTAAATATACATAAAACTATAGTATAAGTTATTTTAAAATAATTATTGATGCCTTTTTGATACCATATTCACTTTTAGTATTGCTCTTTTCTCCCTCCTTAGAATTACCACAAAGTAAAATCAGCTGATATGTGTATATAACATTTCTATCCATAATCTGCCTACTCTTTATTAATGTTTTATATTGGACTAAAGATTGATTATTGCATCTGATCTGACTTCTTTTGTGTTGATTTTGTTTATATTATTGTGGTCATTGTGTATATACTTTCTTTGCACATATAAATCTTTCTGTCCTTTGAATTCCTTTGCTTCTTGTGGAAATAATAGTTCTTCATATCTATAAATCTTTGCTAAAAAAAAAAAAAGCACTATATCTCTTTTGAAAAAGTGCTTCTTTTCTAATACATCATCTTTTTTTGTAAAGCTGTTATGTATTGTTGATGAATATTTAAATAATTTAATGGCATGGTTCAAAAGACACAGGAAAAGTTTTTTCTTTTATCGTCTTTTTTAAAAGCTTTGGTTCAGCTCTATGAAAGGAATGTTGAAGTTGTTTACTAATATTACTTTATCTAAATTTAAATCAGTTATTTTTCTAATAAATTTAGATATTATGTCATTCAGATCATATGTATTTAATACCAATATTGCCTCATTACTTGTAGTCTTTTCAGTATAATTTGATTTCATTTGTTCATGTCTATTAATATTATGAATTTGCATTTTTATTGTATTAGCAGAATTGCATCTTTTGCTTTTTCAGATTTACTTGATGCATCGAATGTACTTGAATGCATTTTGTTCTGGCCTCTTTGCCTTTGCTTTTACATACATGCACACATATGTATATGTATGTATGTATTCCTTATTGACAACAGATTATAGGACATTTTTTCTTAAATTTTTTTATTAAGTGCATGCTCTGGGTAAGGACCTCTGTTGGCCTTTTTGTGGTGTCAAGGAACTAGAAACTGGATGCCCATCAGTTGGAGAATGGTTGAATAAATTATGGTATATGAATGTTATGGAATATTATTGTTTTATAAGAAAACATCCCACCAGGATGATTTCAGAAAGGCCTGGAGAGACTTATATGAACTGATGTGTAAATGAAATGAGCAGAACCAGGAGATCATTGTACAAGGCAACAGCAAGATTATGTGATGATCAATTCTGATGGACGTGGCTCTTTTCAACAGTGAGGTAGGTGATTCAGGCCAATTCCAATAGACTTGTGATGGAGAGAAAGACCCAGAGAGATGCTATGGAACTGAATGTGGATCACAACATAGTATTTTTACCTTTTTTGTTGTTTGCTTGTTTTTTTTTTTTTTTTCCTTTCTCTTTTTTTCCCTTTTTGATCTGATTTTTCTTGTGCAGCATGATGGTTGTGGAAATAGGCATAGAAGAATTGCACATGTTTAACATATATAGACTTGTTTGCTGTCTAGAGGAGGGAGAAGAATTTGGAGCACAAGGTTTTGTAAGGGTAAATGCTGAAAGCTATCTTTGCATATATTTTGAAATTTAAAAAAGCTATTATTACTTTTTTAAAAAAGGAACTGTGCTGGATACTACAAATATAAGTGCAAGTGCAAGACAATATCTGACCAAAAGGATGTCCATTCTAGTTTGTTCAGCCATTCTTCAAATGATGGGCACCCATTCTTCTTCTTCTTCGCTTTTTTTTTTTTTTAAACTAATAATTGCTGCCAATAATTGTTTGCCAGGGTAAAGGGAAAATTCAGAGAAAATATCATCAGAAGTTCAAAATGGGAATGATGGCTGCCAGCTGGAGGTGATCTGGGGGGAAATTAGGGAACAAGGTAATGTCAAGAGTTATGTCTTGAAAGAATGGAATGATGCCTACATCCCTAAATTCTGCCTAAACTCTAAAGTGCTCGATAAATGTGAACTGCAATTTTGGCTTCTCCTTTCATTCTAAGTGTTTACATGTTGCTCCATGGGATCTGGACTTTTGCTTTATGGCTGGGATCTCCATGACTTTTGCTTTCACTTCTGAAAACTGCCATCTAGCAGGTCTAAGAAGATGAGCATCCTTGTGATCTGCAGAGACATTATTTGGGTGAGATGAATGATTATGGTTTGCTGTCTCTGTCAAAAGCAGAGCTGAATCAAATATAATCTCTTAGATAGCATAAGATAAAGAACAAGCTCATGAAGGGAAAAATAATGAAATAGTTATGTAGTCTAGTTCATAGTCTTGGGGGAAAGGCTGAGCAAAGATGGGCTCCTTGTTGCTCCTGTGGTTTCCTTCCCTTATCTGGTGTGCCCTGTCTCCTGCCTCGCATCAGTTTTTAAGGGTGAGCTCATGTACCACTTCCTCCATCCAGCCATCTGTCACTCCTGTAAGTGCCGCTGATGATTCATTTCTCTGACTTCGTACTATGGGGGACACGCCTTCGGACTTGAAATGTTTAAGGTATCTGCTTTTTGTCTCCTGGTCCAGAGCTGCGTTTTTTCCTGTTTTCCCCATTGCCCGTTAAGATCCATCACTTCTTGGGAAGGTCAGTCAGAGCAAGCTCGGTGGGTTGGTGTTAGTCACTAAATTTCCTGGTGTTTTGTTCTCATGGTTGAGACAGTGCTGGGTGTGGGTAGGTGAGACAGAGTCATGACAGGGGATCGGTTTCAAATCCATCTGTAAAACTCACTAGAGATTTTCACACTTATTAGAGGTATAGACTAGTGTATGTGATAATCTCTCCGAGGTTCAAGCAAGCCCTTGTAAATTATAGGTGGTAAATAGCGATTGTTGCTGTTTGGACCAGAAACCCCGAGAGTCTTTCTTTTTCCACACTGATTGTCTTTTTTTTTTTTTTAAACTAGATAAAAAAGGCCATTTTAGGCTTTATTTCTTTATGATCTAGCCTTAATCACTGAATGGGTGTTGCCTCAGGCAAATTGAGACTTGTTGAAGATCTGAGCTTAGAAAGTCTCTCATTTCATCCAGAGCCATCTTCCATCATCCTGATCTATATCTTACCACTGCATCCGCTGTTGGGCTTGTGGGACAGCTGAGGTCAGTGTGTGAGCCGGATTTCTGCTTTTGTTTTTTTATCCCAGACAGCTAACAGGTGCCTACCATAGATCAGTTCCTCTGGGTGTCATTTAAAGCCCTTTTACACTGTGACCCAATCTTTGTTTCTGCTAAAGACTTTGTTAAACACAGTTCCCCTTCCTGTACTCTGTGGTCCACCTTCCTTGTTGTTTTGGGCCACCTCATATACCTGTAATGTTATCCTCCTTCCCCTTTGTCTCTTGGAAAAGCCCTGGTTCCCTTTAACATTCTTCCTGCACCTTCTTCCTGCAGGAGGCTTTTAATGGAACCCAGGTAGGGCCTTGCATTTGCTTTGCATATAACTATTTGTGGAGCAGGAAGGTTGTGCAGTGGACAGAGCATTGGTGCTAGAGTAAGGAGGACCTAAGTTCAAATCCAGCCTTAGCAGTTTGTGATCCTGAGCAAGTCACTTAATGCTATAGCTTCAATTTCCTCATCTATGAAATGAGTCAGAGAAGGAAATGGCCAACCATTCCAATAACTTTGCCAAGAAAACAACATATGGGTTGCAGAGTTGGACACTACTGAATGACTCACCCACAACAACAGCATACCTTGAGAGGTGTGTGTTATGTTCTGTCACAGGATATAAATTCCTTGAGGGCGGGGACTGTTTTGCTTTTATTTTGTAGGAGCTAATAAATGGCTTGCTGATCTAATGAATGAAACATTTATTAAGTGCCTAGTAGGTTCCAAACTTTGAAGACTCAGATAGGAAAATAAAATGGTTCCTGGTAGTAGAAATGTAATTTCAGGAGCTAATATATAGGAGAAGTCCTTAGGTTCACCAGCAAGGAAGATGGCAGTGCCCAGGATGTGAAGAGGTATAGTAAAGGGGAAAGTTCTTTAAGCAGAGTTGAAGAATAGATGGTGAGACACAAGGGAACTCCATCTTATTTGAATGAAGTTGGGAATTCCTTGTCCTTCCTTGCATCGACTAGGTGGTTATAATTTGAGAGACTAGAGCAGGAATTCTTAATCTCTTTTGGTAAAATGGAACTCTTGGACCTTCAGGGAAAGCCCATGGACTCTTTTTCAAGGTGATGTTTTTAAATGCATTACATAAAATTACAAAGGTAAAACATATTGAAAGATGCTTATAAAATAATTTGAAAAACCAAGTTCTTCCACTTCAAGTTAAGAACCCTGGCCAGACAAAAGACTTTTAGTCAAACAAATTTTCCATTATCTTATCCTGTTAGAATTTTTCTCCATTAGAGATTCTCTTTTTGCTATAATTGATGCTAGTATTCCTTTCACTAAAACAGACTGCCACTCCATTCCAGCATGTTAGTAGAAGTCTCCTGAGTTGCTATGGCTTTAAAAAAAAAAAAGTAAAATGATCACTTGATAGTACTGTAAGTTAATGACGCTTTCCAAAGGAGACATAGGGAAGCTAGTTTTTGGAGGACAAGCCTTTGTGACTTCTGGGGACTTGGCTGTACTCCCACGCTCTGGGTCACCTCTCCCATGTGATGAATGGAGACAAGAGAATTCTTTCTTCAGAAGTGAAATCCCTTTTAAAGTCCAGTGATCTCCCTGGAGATCTGCCTGATAGACTTTATCATTAAGAACTAGAGTGCTGACGACCACTCGGTTAATAAATGTTACAAATATTTATTTGTTTACCTGCTGGGTATAAAATAGGTGTTTTGACACGGTGTGAGAATATTGAGAAAGAGAGAGAAAAGAGCACATTAGGAAAAAATCATAAATATGTGAAAGGCTAGATAATAGTTAACTCTAAGAGTACAAGATGATATGTGGTCATACATGGCAGTGTGTGAATAATTGCTAAATGAGCAAGCAGTACATACAATAGGATCATAGTTCTGAACTAAAAGAGATCTGACCTGTTCTAGTCTAACCCCCTTCTTTGTGATTAAAAAAAAATTGCATTTAATAAAGACCAAATATAAAAGAATATATCCATATATATATATATATAAATATATAAAAGGAGAATCATACATGAAAATGTAAGTCATTATTAGATGGGTGTACACATATATACATATACCTATACAATAAATATTGTATAAATGTTTTACATATGTATATGTATGTTAATTCAGTTACGTTCTTTTTGTGATCTCTTTTTTTTTTGTTTGACAAAAGTACTGGAGTCATTTCTTCTCCAACTCATTTGCATATGAGTAAACTGAGGCAAATAGGGTCACAGCTCGTTTTTGACCCCAGATTTGAATGCATGAAGATAAATCTTCTTGACTTCAGGTCCCTGGTGCTCTATCCATTGTGACACTGAACTGTATATACATATATGTATACTCATACACACACACACACATACTCTATATTCCATATATATATCTCTCTCTCTAAAAATTCAACATGTTATTTAAGATCAGCCATAGATTTCTTTATGAATTTAATTTGTCCTCTTTTGTGCATTTAAAAATACTTAAACAAAACTCCCTTTTTTCTTTCTTATTCTTCCTTCCTTTCTTCCTTTTTCTCACTATCCTAGGCTTCCATCGAGCTTATAAATTGCTTTCTACCCCAATTTAAAACCCAATTTAAAACCCTTGTAACTGTACTTGTAACTAATGAGCATCTTTCAACAAAACAAATGCACACATTTGCTCTAATTCTCATTCTTAAACACATCATTTTACTATTTGGAATTAAGTGACTTGCTTCCTTATCAATCCTCTGGGGTTGTGGTTAGTCATTGCATTGATCTGTGTTTTTAGCCTTTCAGAATTACTTTTCCTTACAGTTTTGTTACTAAAAAATTATTTTCTCAATTTTCCTCGCTTTCACTTGGCTTCAGATGCATCAGTTCATAGGAATCTTCCTAGGTTTCTCTGAAGCCATTACTTGTAATTATTTCTTGTGGTTCTGTAATAGTCTTTATAAATTTAAATTTGTAGCATATGAATTATGGAATTCATAATTACATTCCAGTTCTTTGTTACAACTAAAAGAGCTGGAAATATTTTTGTACACAAAAGTCCATTACCTTCTTTGATTTTTTTGGGATATAGACTCAGCAATGGTATATTAATTGAAAAGGTGTGCACAAATTAGTGGCTGTTTGATACAGTTCCAAAATGTTTTCCAGAATTTCAGGAAGAATTCACAGCTCTACTGACAGTGCTCTGGTGTGTCTGTAAGTCTCTCATTTTACAGGAGAGGAAGCTGAATTGTTGAGAGTTTCAGTGAATGACTCACCTGTTATCATTCAGGTAATCCGAGTTTTGGAGGTGGAATTACCATCCCAATCTTCTGATTTCAAATTAAGCAGGTTTACCCTTCTCTTCTCCATTGTCTCTAATCTTGAAGAATGTGGAGACTTTATTTGAGAGAAAAGGAAGATGCACAGGGAAAAAGAAAAGGCATTGGAAGTGGAGAGGAGACAGTGACATTGACAGGATCATAGATTTATATAGTTGGAAGGGACTGGTCCAGTTAACTTAAATGACAGCATGAACAAAGGCATAAAAATGTAAGACATTTTGGGAGGGTCAATGAGTCAAACTTTTGGCTGAAGTGAGTGGTTTGTATAAAGCCAGGATGCTAGGTTAAATTGAGATCAGATTGGGGAGGACCTGAAATACTGGATAAAGCTTTGAACTTTCACCTTGGCCACTGACGAACTGAACCATTGAAAGTTGGCTACCTTAGAAACTGGTATCCAAGGTTTCACAATTGTCAGCAAGGTCAGCAAGCAGGGTCAAGAGCAAGAGCAAACCTTGAGAAGTACATGAAAAAAGTGGTCCTTTTTATTGTGAAACTGTTTTGGGTCATATTTAAGGGACTCTGTGTGTGCTTGTAAGACAGCTGCTCTATAGCCATTACACACTAATGAGTTCTGAGCTAAGAATACTTCACTAAAATTCCTCCCTTGAACAGATGATCATTTTGGGGTTAATTTTTTAAAGGACTTTATGACCCAGACTCACATTGTGTGTCTTAGAGATCTCAGCATACCTCCACTTGAACCAGAAATATGTTCCAATATGGGGTGTTTGAAGATTTTGGTTTCTTTTTTACTGCTGTTTCTGATTTTAAAAGTTTGACAATTCCTCAGGGACATGAATAGGGCCCTCGGCTATATATCGCTATGATGTTATGTCATGTTTAAAGATAGTTATAACATATAGATATAGCTTTAAAGTTTGCAAAGTGCTTTACAGACATTTCATTTGAACCATAACACAAAAGATATATTATTCCCATTTTACATATGAAGAGAAACTGAAGCTTTGAGTAATCGTAGTGTTGTTATTATTGCTTTGAGAAGATAAATTTCAGAACTGATATGAATCAATCCAAATGTATTTTATTAAATAAACCTTCTAGTGCCAGGCATTGGGGATATAAGTATAAGGGAGGAAACATCACAAGAAAATTAAATTCTGGTGGAGGAGGCAAGAAGTACATATATATATATATATATATATATATATATATATGAAAAATATATTGTATAACATAAATATAAAGTGAATGAATATAAATATACAGCATGTGCCAAAAGTCTTTATAGTAAAGCTTCAAAACTTCAGGGACAGTCGGTAAAGATTTATTAAATGCCTCCTCTATGCTGAATACAGTACTAAGAGATGAGGATGCAAAGAAAGATCAGAGATATTGGTTACATAAAAGATTATTTGAGAAGGAGGACATTAGCAGTTGGAAGACTCATATAGCTTCATATAGAATATGCTGATAGATGGGACTGTCCTTTGTTATTCATATTAGCTGTAGCTCTCCATAATATGGTTGCTGTCCTTCATTCTCAACTAGCACCATAGTAAGAATAATTCTACATCATTTAACAGATGGTAGGGTAAGCACAAGAGACATTCTAGAAAGTATGTCACTTCTCCCATAAAATAGAGGTGTAAATAGCACAGTTGGGTATATGTATTGTGCTTTTTCAGTCATCCCTTATAGACAACAGAGGTCTGATTTCTAGCAGCTGAAACAAAATGCAAGTTCTGATTTCATGTAATTTGATCAAAATTTGTTGCTTGGAGGAAAATAAAGTCTTAATTTGAATTAGCTGTTGCAAATTTTTTTTTTTTAATTCACATACCTAAATTATGGAGGTTCTCCTTATGTGAAGGATAGTTTAGACAAAAGCAAAATTTCATTCAACCCAGTGTATTTTAAGAGTATGAGTATAAGAACATCCATCTGTGCAAGATACTTGTTGCACACGACTGACACAGGAGAGCACCTTATCTTCTTAGAATTTATCCTGTGTTGTGAGATAACAGAACGGGCTATATGCATCTGTGGTCTGACTTCCTGGGATAATTCTTCCAGACTTATGTTCTTATGGGAAAATACACACCCAAGTGCTTTTGAAAGTAGTTATTCCATGTACTTTAAAGCTCATCTTCTTTCCTTATCTCTAAGATTGGAAAAGATCATAAGATCAGAGATTCAGGGCTGGAAGGGACCTTGAAGATTATTTAGTCTGATAAATGATTTACCTGAGTGACAGAGTCAGAATTTGCACTTAGATCCAACTCTTGGTTTCCCCTATAACATTCTGTGATTCCAGGAGAATTTAAAAAAAAAAAAAAAGAATTAAAAATTTTGATGAATTGACAATCAAAAGACATCTTAGTTTATTTGATGTTTTGAAATACCCACTATACTTTTCAAATATCAGTATTTCCCTGTAGTAATCATCAGTATTTTCCAATAGCTTTCCCTGAGTTACTAAGTGTGGCTTCCAATGGGAGCCTGGTTTCCTAAAAGCTATTCTTAGTGTGGTGGATTGCAGCTGTTCCTATCATTTAGGCTTAGTTGCCTCTGGGTGGGCGGAACTGATTAGGATTCCAGGGTCGGGGAGGAGAGAGGCAGTTTGGTGGAGCACATTTGGAATTTGCTCAGACAGGTTTCTCAATCCTGTTTTGGTGCCTGTGGTTCCCTCCAGTGTCTCCTGCAGATTTCCACTCAAATGAAAGTTCTAAAAGTCTAATTTTCAGCCTTGAGAGGTACTTCATATGCAAATTAAGCCAGGACAAAAATGTTCCTCCAACATTGAGATCTTTTTTTAGTTATCATTATAATTATTTTATCACCTCCTCCTTTTTTTAAAAGTCATAAAATATTTCTCTTTATTCACTCAGTTCACTTTATATAAGAGTTTTCCTCCTCTTCTTTAATGGTATCATGACTTTTTAAGGATTTTGTTAAATAGCTGACATTTCGCAGTAGAATTATCACCTAGAAATTAAAAAAAAAAAACCTTCCTCTTTTTTTAAAGCTTGGGGCATATTTCTTTTTATTGATTCAGTTCACTTTAAACAGTTATTTTCTTTCATCCATTCATTTATTTATCTAATTAGCTATTTTTATGTTACTAGATTTATTATATAAATGTATTGTAGTTTTTATAGGACTTTTTCAATAGCTGAGACATTTCACATTAAAATTACCTCCTGGAAGCTAATAAAAAAACTTCTCATTGGTAAAAATATTTTTATTGATTCAGTTCACTTTGGACTTTTTTTTTTTTTTAATCAATGGTGTCATGGATGTTATAGGGCTTTGCTAAATATCACATTAAATTATCTCCTGGAAATTAAAAATCTTTATGGAGTGAGCAATATATTGTTTTATAAATATTTTGAGAAGCATGTTTTACATCAGAAAATTCAGTTGGTCAGCAACCAATATTAAACTCTTAGTGTGTTCAAGGTACACTATGTAAAGTACCGAAGATAGTGGGAAAAAGGGCAATAATGTGCTCTTTTCCTCTTAATGAAATCATATTCTATTAAGGGTCACTTAAGAAAAAACTTTCAGTTTCTTCAGTTGTAAATTGGGAAAATAATGACATCTCTTTGGGTTCTTGTGAGGTTAGAGCTGGATATATGCATTTGGGAATTATCTGCCTCAAGATGATCACTGAACCCTTGGAAGCTCACCAAGTTAGTGTAGACTAAAGAAAGAGAAGAGAGGAGTGACCAGAATTCATTTTGAATTAGAGAGCCTGACTTAGAATTCTGGCTCTACTGCTTACTCCCTGAGTGATTATGAGCAAGTCACAAGGCAAGTAACCTCTCCAAGGCTCAAGTTCCTCATTTGTAAAATGAATGAAGTGAACTAGATGAACTTTAAGGACTTTCTCAGTCCTGTGATCCTTGATGTGTAATCATGTGCAGATTGCAACACCTGTAATTCCATACAGACCTTAATTCTGTGACACTTAATGGTATGGTTGCACCTGGATTTCTGAAGGCTGTGCCAGTAGAATAGAAGCTTCACGTGCCTTATTGTGTGGCATCTGATGCTCTCCTTTCCCCAGCTTTGCCTCTTATTCTCTGATCTGAAATTTGAGAACCTAATTCCTAGGGATAGAATAAGTGAATTTTTTTTTTCTCTATAAGTAGTCAATATTGTGTGCATCAAAACTTAAGTGGAGAAAGTAACCTAGAATTAGAATCTATATTTATATATAGAGTAATTTGAAGGAATCTCTCTAAGGCTGGAAGATAGAGATTTGGGAATGGTTCAGACTTACAAAAAGACTCCTTCCTTTCTTTTTTTCCCCCTCTCTCAGATTTTCTATCTCCTTTTATAATACATAATGTTCATCTTTCAAGCTGGGTTCCTCCTCCCCTTCCTCCTCATTTTTTCTCATATTTATGCTACCACTCATGAGTCAGAATGATTTTTATTTCTTATAGGAAATTATTCTACTTTCAAATAATACTTTTCCTAAGACACTTTTTAATTTTTGTTAGGGTTCAAGAGAAGTAGCAGTGATAAAATGTGTATTTGACCATTTATGTAACCATCATAAGTTTTACTATGTGAAAGAAGAGGTCAACATTGAATGAAAGAGTATGATAAAAATCTAGTCTTGGAGTCATTAAAATTTCCTTCAAGTCCTGCCTTCAAGTCAAATTGACTGTGTGATCTTGGGCAAGTCACTTGATCTCTTAATGCTATAGTACTAGAGGTAGCATGAGGCAGCTAGGTGAATAGAGCACTGAGCTTGGAATGAGGAAGGAAATGGCCAACCACCCCAGTATCTTGCCAAGAAAACCACAAATGAGGTCACAAAGAATTAGGACTGAAATAGCAGAATAACAATAGCAAAAGTAGCAGTAGTTGTTGAAGTAATAATAATAATTATAGGCAGCATTTATATAGTTTAATTAATTTAATTCTCACAACAACCCAGTGACATACATATTATTATTATCTTTGTTTTACCGAAGAAGAGAATAAGACAAGATTTAAGTGACTGGGCCAGAATCAGACAGCTTCTGAGTTTCTGAGGTTGGATTTGTTCTCAGGTTTTCCCAGTGCTCTCTCTCCTACTCCACATAGCTGCCTCTACTAAACTCTAGTGAGCTCTCTAAAGTGACAAATTTTGGACAAGGCGGTGACTTGCCTTGCTAGAAGTAGTTTCTCCTATGTGAGTGAAATCAAAGGTCCACTCCCTCTGTAAACGGCTCTAATCCAGTCATGTCTGTAGTAGAGTGTTCAGTCCTAGGCACTCAACATCGATAACTTGGAGAACATTTCATGAAAGGCAACTAAAATGTCATAGAATGGTGATCTCAGAGGTATTCTGGGATTAGAAACATCTAGATTCACTGGCTGCGTGACTCAGAGCAAATTTTAACATTAGCACTCTACGCTGGTGGTCCTTAACTCTTGTTTTCGGTGTCTTTATACTATTAAAAATGATTGAGGATCTGTCCAAAGAGTTTTTGGTTTTGTGGGTTATACTTATAGATATTTCACATTAGAAATAAAAATGAATTTTGAATTTGTAGACTCTCTGAATGGGTTTCAGAGATCCCCAGGATTCTTTGGAACACACTGCTGTAGGTTACCCTCTGCATTGGTAGAAAAAGTTCCTGCCTTGGGATTTTTCCCTTAATGAAAGTTACAGTTAAAACAACAACTCATCAGCCTGCCAAAACCCATGTCAGAGCTGAGAAAAGCCATTTATGTCTTTCAGATCTGTTCTTCACTTCATCCATCATACCTGCTGCTAGTTTCCCCCCAGGCTCTCCAGTTAGTTGTCTTTACGTAGACAGACTGAGAAGTCTGCTGGTGAAACTGAACACTTTTCCCCTTTGCCGTGGTCTCCATCTCTGGATATATTGAACTTATGAGGGCACGTTGGAGTATTAGAAGGAGAATCAGGAATGGTGGCAGAGGAGAGGGGTCTGTATGGGTTAATGGCAGGAACCCAGGCCCCCTCCTTTTGTGAATTTCATCCAAGATGTCTCTTTTTACTCCTCTTTTTATAGTATCTGTATGTCTTATTTACAGTTTGTTTAGGGCAGCGGTGCAAAGATCACAGCTGTTGATGCCAAACTCATTAATTACTTCCAGAAATCAGCAAGAGTTGTGGAGCTGGCAGAGGAGCTCCCAGCGTCCCAGTCATCTCCAGATCATACATTCTAAAAGAGGGTGGAGAAGGAGGGAGGGAGCACATGCAGAATGGGGCTTTGGAGGAGGGGGTAGATTTTATTTAGAGATGTTTTCTTTGTAGGCTCATCTGCAAACTGGCTGGCAGCTGTGCTCTAGAGCTTGGGAGTGCAGGGATAGAGATTCCAGAGCACACCTGAGATGGTTCCCAGAGCCTGAGCTGTTGGAGACTGCTGAAGACTGTTCATCTGCCTCAGAAGGCAAGCTTGTTCTAACCCTGGTTTTCAGGTCTCTTGTGCTGTTTTCTGCTCTATCTGGATCCAGTTCTCTATAAGAGTCCTACTTTGATGCCTTAGATTAGGAGAAAAAGATGTCTGTCGAGATGCAAAAAAAGCTTCCTAGTCTGGCTCGGTGATAGATTTACCTACTCAAAAATCTTCATTATCTTTGTGACCTCTAGGAAATGCTAGATTCCTCAACCTGATACTCGTGGCCCTTCTTGATCGGTTTGTTATCAACTTTTCTAGCCTTGTTTTATATGATTCTTCTTCATGTGTTCTATATTCCAGCTAAACTGGTCTATCACCCCTTTGCCATTCACAATGGAGTGAATCTGTGTATACTTTTCCAGTGTGTCTGGAATATATATATATAATATATATATATATATATATTTATATATTATATTTATTTTATATATATGTGTGTTTTATATATATATATAATATATGTAAACCTTTTAGGATCCTTATTCTATACCTTAATTCTTTATACCACATTTTTCTGTTTTGTGTGGAATGTCTGCTTTTAATTCTCTTAACAGAGGCTGTAGCCAAGTGAACATTCTGGGTTTTCTCTCTGTAGCTGGACCAGGTTGCTTCTTGAGGACCAAGACTCCCTTTTATTATTTGTATACCTAATACCTCGTACATAATAAGCACTTAATAAATATTGATTGGATTGGGATAGATCTCACCAGCAAAGGAGAATGTGGAAGATGCTGGAATAGCGATGGTGATTAATTTTCTTCCTGAAGATTTTCATGCATCTCTTTCCCTTCCATATAGAGGATGGAGACTGACATTTTGTAAGTTCAATGAATGAAGAAGCTGGGTACTATTCAGTGTGCTGGGGTTTCAAAGATAAAGACTGGACCTACCCATTCCTCAAGGCATTTACATTCTAACAGAGGGAGATAATACCTATTAAGGAAGCACGCATTACATATTAAGGAGTCTCTGTCTGGAATTGTGAGCAGACCTTTGGGGCAATTAAATTTCATTCTCTTTCCTCTAGCTGTATGGTAGATTACTGTTCCCTGAGCAAGGATTGTGAGGGAAAGGGAGGTTTTATTTTCCTGGGCAGATGGCAAGATAGCTGGGGTATGTGGTTGTGAAGCATGATCTGGGGAGAGTTGGATATCATGTTAGTGGAATTTATACTCACCAGTTATGACAGTTCAGTCCCAGGCTAGTTCCAAAACTGAATAAATGAACTCTTCCATAGATCCTGGAGATTTATGAAAAGGGCTGTTCTAGGTGGTGGTGGTGGTAGTTCTGGAGGGAGTTAGGAGGAGGGTATCAGTAGGACAGATATCTTGGGTAAATGAATGTTCATTAAACACCTGCTCTGAGCCAGGGATTGTACTAGGAGCTTGGGATACAGTCCCGTTCTCAAGGAAAAAGGGGAAAAAATAGAACATTGTATTAGCTCAGATTGATCTCTTTCTGTATCTTATTATAAATAAAATTGTTTCATTTCTGGAAGATACCTCTCCCCCATCCTACCACCCTTCCCAAGTTTTCCCAAGTTTTAATCGTTTGTGAAGGATAAACTCCTTTTAGGGTAAAATGAGAGGTAGATTTTCATCTATATTTAAGAGTCCCTTGCTGTTGGGAAAGTGTGATGTTTTGCATTGGCAACTGAATTTGGATCAGATTAGGCAGAAATATTTGGCTAGGATATCTTTTTCTGTCTTTTTTTATGCTTGTCTCACATTGAAACCTAAATGTTGCCTGACATATAAGACTGTTTCTTGCCAGACACACTCATAACATTGCTCTGAATCACCGCTTGTGCTTCAATGTTGGGTCATGTGTTTGGGGCAATGTTTCAAATGCTTGCATTGAACAAAATCTTTTTTTAAAATTATTTTTTAACATCTATTTTTTCCATTTAATTAAATCTTTATTCAATGAGATGATGTATAAACACTTACAAATCTCAGAACTCGACTATATATGAAGGATGATAGGATATTCATTAACATTCATTTTAAAATTCTGAGTTTCATATCTTCTCTCTTCTGCCTCCTACCTTACCCATTGAGAAGGCAAACAGTATAATATCCATTGTACATTTGAAGTCATGTGAAACATTTTCATATTAGATATTCCCCAATTGATGGGCATCCACTCCAGTTTCTAGCCACTACAAAAAGGGCTGCCACAAACATTTTTGCACATGTAGCTTCTTTTCCCTCTTTAATAATCTCTTTGGGATACAGACTCAGTGGTGACATGACTGGATCAAAGGATATTTGCAATTTTATAGCACTTTGGGCATAGTTGAACATCACTTTCAAAGGCAACTGCACTTAGAAAATGCATGTAAGATGGAATGGCAGGGCATGATATATGCATTATTTCCTTGTTTATGTAAATTGAAAAAATAATTATTGTTTAGCAGTTTGGTAGTTTCAGTGACATGTCCCTTTCATCTCCCTGATAAAACACAAAATCTTCTGTTGCAAGGATTTTAAGTCCTGTTTAGAATCTGCTTCAAAGCTGTCTTTTCAGATTGATTTTATGTTACTCCCTTGAGAAAACCCTGTGACCTGCTCAGACAGGTCAACTTGCAGTTTTTCCATATACAACTCACATTTATGTGATTGTTATAAGTTTTGGCTAAGTGCCTTATATATTTTCCTCATTTGATTCTCACAACAGCCCTGTGATGGAGGTGCTGATACAATTTCCCCCTATTCCACACAATTAGTAAGGAAATATCAGATGTAGGATTGAAACTCGGCTTTTCCTGAGTCCAGAACCAACTTTCTATCCATTGTGTCCTGACCAGTTGTTTCATGTTGCATCTTCCATTTCTTTACCTTTGCAACTGGACCATTTTTCCTCATGTTAAGTTCTTTGAATTCCTATTTTCTTCCCAGACTCAGCTCAAGTGCCCTCCTATCCCTGCTTGTCCCTATATATAAATGTTGTCCCCTCTACCCAGTTACCTAAGCTTTTCTTGCCTGTTTTCATCATATAGAATGTAAACTTCTTGCTAGCTTGGGTATTGTTTTGGTCTCCCCAGCATGGAACACTTTGACCAACACATAGAAATTTTAACAGACACTTTTTGAATTAAATTTCTCTCTTAAACAATGGAGAGTCATTAAAGATTTTTGAGCTGGACAATGACATTGAGGAGATGTCATTAGAACAGTTAATATGGTAGGGATGCACATTATTCTGTATACACTGAATTTGAAGTGGTTTGATTATAGCTTTTACCAGGGTAGATATTGAAGAACATTGCATGTATTTCTCAGTCATAGAATCATAGGGTTCATTTCTGGGAGGGACCTTAGAGACCATCTAATTGAACTCCCTCATTTTGGTAGTGAAGAAACTGAAGATCAGAATTGTTTGCACGAAGTCACGCAAGTGCTAATTGTAGTCCCACATTTTCTCCATATATCCTTTTCTTTGCATTACAGAATCCTACTTGAGAACCTGGTTCAGTCTCAGATTTTATAACGAACAAACTCTGGTCAGAGAGGTTGCATGATTAGCGCTAGGAAATATAGATAATAAAAGCTTTGAAGTCATTGTTTTTCACTTTCTTTCTTTTTTTTTTTTTTTTTCCTTTTTGTCAAGGCAATTAGAATTAAGTGACTTGCCTAGGATCACATAACTAGTAAGTATTAAGTGTCTGAGACCAGATTTGAACTTGGGTCTTTCTGACTCCAGGGCCTCTATCCACTGGGCCTTTGACTTTATTTCTTGTTTCAATCAGTTGCTTCTTGTATAAAACTGTGAGCTCCTAGAAAGTACTGCCTTTTTGCCTTTTTTGGTATTCCCAGCACTTAGTCTAGCACATACTAAATAGATATTTACCTCAAAGAGATTTTTTTTTTAAAAAGAAAGGACCACACATATGTTTACATGTATATGTATATGTATATGTGTGTATATATACATATATACACACATATACATTATATAGCAGCACTTTTTGTATTGACAAAGAATTTGAAACTAAAGGGGTATCTCCTTGGTTAAATGAATAAACAAATTATGGCATAGGAATATAATGGACTACTATTGATTTATAAGGAATAATGGAAGGGATATTTCAGAGAAACTTAGAAAGACTTGAAGTGATGAAAAATAATACTGTAAAAACAATCAACTTTGAAAACCTAATAACTAATCAATGCAGTGACCAACCACAGCTCCAGATGAATGATGAGAAGGTATACTATCCATCTTCTGAGAGTTAATGGACTCCGTGTATGAAATGGGATATGTTTGTGGATTTGGTCAGGAGTTTGTTTTGTTTGTTTACATGCATGTGTGTTACTACAAAGGTTTTCCCCTCCCTCCCTCTCTCCCTCCTTCTCTTTCCCTCTTTCCCTCCTTTCCTCCTCTCCTCCCTCTTTCCTTCCTCCCTCCCTTCCTCTCTTTCTCTCTCTTTCCTTTTCTCCTTTCCTCTCTCCTTCCCTCTCTTTCCCCCCTCCTTTCTCCCTCCCTCCTTTCCTACTTTCCTTTCTCCTTTTCTCCCTCCTCCTTTCTCTCTGCCTCTTTCTTTCTTTTCCAAAGGCAATAGGGAGAAGAGGAGAAAATAAATGCTTGTTAAGTTAAAAACAATAACAAAGCAACCCCAAACAAGTAAATTAGCTGATAATCATTACTTGACCTTAAAATCACTAGTAGCCTTTTTGGTGAATCTGCAGGACTTGTGTCCTTTGATCAAGAAACTTTTTTGATGAAGGAGGCAGAAAGTTATTTATAAACCATTAGTTGTGAATATGTCATAGTCCTTCTTCCTTTGACTTTGATTCATCTTAACCCCTTGGGTCCAGTATGGATGGGATTAGGTATGACGAATTTGTTATTTAGAGGAGGAAAGTTCTGTGTCCTGGGGAAGGCCTTCTTATAGTCCCTGGTGGCTGCTTGTACTAGAGAGTTTTAGGTGTGCTTCAGTAGATGGAGCTTGCAGAATGGAGTAATGTTAGTGATTCAGAAAATCTGTGTTGTGGAAATGACAGTTATGCTATTTCTTAATGGAATGCCTAGGGTGTTTTTCAATACATTTCAAGTCTTTATTGAGTTGTAACTGTTGGGAGCAAGGTGCTTAAGGTCAAAGAAAGCAAAATTCCCTGACCTCAAGGAGCTTGCATATCTTCATGGAGGAGATGACTCAATATACAATAGAGAGAGAAGAATGCACTGTAATTTCCAGAGGTGGTGAGTGCTGACAGCTGGGAGGAATTGGGAAAGGTTTCTTGTAGGAAACCTTTGAAGGGAGTTGAGATAGCAGGCACAAACTATGAGAAATATTTCATAAGCCACCAACAGTTTTTGTCATCCTTAAGTCTTAGAGAATCCTTCCATATAGGTCAGTTTTACCACTAACAAGTAACCTTTTGTTACAGAATGTCATTTTGGTGAAATTGTTAGAAGTTAAAAAAAAAATGGCTTTCACATATCAGCAACGACAGCTAAGAAACTGGCTTTTTAAGAATGGCAGGAGTGGATTATTTAGTGCATGCATTCAGGGAGCTTGTGTTAGCTTTTCTGTGGTAATTGGCTCAGCCACTAGTCATAGCCGAATCCAGCATACTAGTCATATGTCTGAGAAGGGGATTACCCGGAGTGAATGTGCTCCAGCATGCTTGGAGGGCCAGTCCTGTTGGCTCATTAAGAAAGAATAAAGCTTATGTACCAGAGATGCTAGCTAGCCCTTTTCAGCTCTGCTCCACTGTTGTGAGGAGAAAGAACAGAGAGACTTATTTATATTCTGCTAAATTCCACCACCCAGTCGACAGCCCTAAATGGAAGTGCTTCTTAAATTCTAAGCAAGATAGCACCTGGTTTGTGAAAAAGATATCCGAGTTTGTCCGTCTCGATTCTAACCCAGGAATGTAGCAGACTGGATTCATTCAGCTCCCAAATTGTTTGTGACAGAGAAAATGATCCAGATTGATCGATGAGACTATCTGTGTTTTGAAGCAGACATATGTAATAGCAGTGGATTTAAAAATAGAACAGCAGTATTAGAGTTTGATTTCAGTCTTCCTTGTTTCTCAGCTCGATCTTGGAGAGCCATTTTCTCTCTCTCTCTGTGATGAAGCCATCTAATCTTCAGGCATTCTTCCTTTTTATATCTTTGAATCTCCTTTCACATCTCTAGTATTGTAAAGAACATCTCTTAACTTAGGATTCTGGGCCTGTCCAAGGCACTTGAAGAATGTTAGATCCCTTCAGAAATGGATACAGGTCAGGTCATGGGATCTTTAGATAACTGGCCTTCTGTGACTGCAAATATCCAGTATGTCCTCAATGTTGTTCCCATTTCCACTTAGGGATAGATAGGGATCTGTGTGTGTGTGTGTGTGTATACACACATAACAAATGGAAGACTATGTTATTGCCCCACTAGAGACCTTTCTCAGATAGGTCTTATAGTTTTTCCTGCCTTGAGGCAGTTGGGGCTAAGTGACTTGCCAAGGATCACACAGCTAGGAAGTGTTAAGTTTCTCAGGTAAGATTTGAACTCAGGTCCTGCTTATTTCAGGATTGGTGCTCTGTGCCACCTAGCTGCCCCATGCAACCTTATGTTATTAAGAGGTTTTTATCCTGGAATCCAAAGGGTCTTTGACTACCATGCAAAATCAATTTTGATGTTAATGATTTTAAAACAACAACAAAAAAAATCAACTTAAACAACACGACTCTTGTTAAGAATAAAGGGTCTCTAGGTAGATTTGGGAATTTGTAAATTTGGAGAGGAAAGAAATTTCATACCTGCTTCTATGAACTTCTTCTTCTTTTTTTTTTTAATTATAGCTTTTTATTTACAAGATAGATGCATGGGTAATTTTACAGCATTGACAATTGCAAAACCTTTTGTTCCAATTTTTCCCCTCCTTCCCCCCACCCCTTCCCTCAGATGGCAGGCTGACCAATACATGTTAAATATGTTAAAGTATATGTTAAATACAATATATGTATACACGTCCATACAGTTATTTTGCTGAACAACAACAACAAAAAAAAAATAGACTTTGAAATAGTGTACAATTAACCTGTGAAGGAAATAAAAAAAAATGCAGTTGGACAAAAATAGAGGGATTGGGAATTCTATGCAGTGATTCATACTCATCTTCCAGAGTTCTTTTGCTGGGCGCAGCTGGTTTAGTTCATTACTGCTCTATTGGAACTCTATTGATTTGGTTCATCTCATTGTCGAAGCGGGCCACGTCCATCAGAATTGATTATCATATAGTATTGTTGTTCAAGTGTATAATCATCTCCTGGCCCTGCTCATTTCGCTCACATCAGTTCATGTAAGTCTCTCCAGGCCTTACTAAATCATCCTGCTGGTCATTTCTTACAGAACAATAATATTCCATAATATTCATATACCACAATTTATTCAACCATTCTCCAATTGATGGGCATCCACTCAATTTCCAGTTTCTGGCCACTACAAAGAGGGCTGCCACAAACATTCTTGCACATATAGGTCCCTTTCCCTTCTTTAAAATCTCTTTGGGGTATAAGCCCAGTAGAAACACTGTTGGGTCAAAGGGTATACACAGTTTGATAACTTTTTGAGCATACTTCCAAATGGCTCTCTAGAATGGTTTGATGTATTCACAATTCCACCAACAATGTATAGGTGCCTAATTTTCCCACATGCCCTCCAGCATTCCACATTATCTTTCCCTGTTGTTCTAGCCAATCTGACAGGTATATAATGGTATCTCAGAGTTGTCTTAATTTGCACTTCTCTGATTAATAATGACTTTCCACGAACTAACTGAAATCACGCATTTCCTTAAGTTATAAATATAGGTGAGAATCTCTGGTAGTATTAATAGTCACAGGGACTCTCTTGTCTTCTTCTCATCATTACTTGTACCTGTGATTCCATGTCGCATGTGCAGTAGCCATACCTGGTGAGCAGCTAAACCAGGTTGACAAGCTTCAAACCCATTGGGAAGTTAGGGGGATGTCCACCCCAAGCATATAAAGGTTTACTCTGAGGAATGGGTGGATGAGAACAGTTTGTTCCAATGTTATAGAGGAGGCTGATGGAGCTGTGGAGCACTTAGAACTTGATTAGCTGCCAAGGGCATCATCCACCGCACTCTGGACCATCATCAGGCATCCTGACTTTTGTCCTGCCATTGGACTTGGATAACTTTGGAGGAGTGAGGTTGATGACTGTGCAAGTTTACTCTATTAAATCTAATGCAGGTGCAAGTCAAGATATCTCCTATGATGGGAATAATGATGGCAGCTTAGAAAATGCTCTAGTTGTTAGTCATGGGCTAGATTGCAAAAGTAGTATAGTGTGCCAGGTCTGTAGTCAGAAAGACTCATCTTCCAGAGTTCAAATCTGGCCTCAGACACTTAGTTAGCTGTAAGACCCTGGGCAAGTCGCTTAATCTGGTTTGCCTAATTTCCTCAGCTGTCAAAGCTGCTGAAGAAGGAAATGGCAATATCTTTGCCAAGAAAGCCCAAATGGCTCATGAAGAGAAATGAATGAACCCCCAAACGGTCCCAGCACTGTGCTAAACTCTGGGGTATTATCATCCACATTCCACAGATGAGGAGACAGACTCACACAAGTTAGGTGACTTGGCTGTGGTCATACTTAGTGTATACTTAGTGACACTAAGTATCAAAAGTGAGATTCCTGACTCCCAGACCAGCATGCTTGTCTACTAAACCATAATGACTCTCAAAAGATACAGGGGTGAAAGTCCCCAATAACATCCATCAGCTAGGGGCAATCCTGTGGCACAGTGGACAGTGCTTAGCAGAGGAAGTCAGGAGGAATCAAGCTGGAAGCCTGCCTCATGCTGTGGGCAGCACCCTGAAAATCAGATCTAAAAACTTGAAAGTCAGCCTTCCTTAGAACAGGTTCATGAACCACTTAACTGGAATTCCATTTTTTAAATTAAAGCTTTTTATTTTCAAAATACATGCATAAAACCTTGTGTTCCAAATTTGTTCCCTCCCTTCCTCCCACCCCCTTCCCTAGATGGCAAGCAATCCATTAATTGGAATTCCTGATCTGCTTTAACCACATTATTTTATAATGAAGAAACCAACATTTGGGAAAATTAAGTGACTTGATGATCAGAGAACTAGAGAGTTGAAGGTTGTGACCCAGATGCATAATCTCCAAATCCAATGCTTTTTATTTTATTTTGTTGCCTCTCTTTGTATCCCCATTGCTTGGTGCATAATAGGTGCTCAATAAACATTCATTGATTGGTTTTTATTTAATCCTTTCAGAGTTCATCTCTCTATGTGTTTAAGAACATAAAACAATCATAACTAATATTTATGCAAAACATTATTAAATTTGTAAGGTCTTTATCTCCATTGAGCCTTATAAAAATCTTATAGTATAAGCATTTAGAGATGTAATTATTCTATTTTACATTTGAAACTTCATAAAACAATCATAACTAAATATTTATATAAAACATTTTTAAATTTGTAATATCTTTATCTCCATTGAGTCTTATAACAACTTTATGGCATAGGCAGTTGCAGATGTAATTATTCTGTTTTACATTTGGGGAAACTGAGACTCAGAGAGGTAAAAATCACTTATCTATGATCACAGAGATACTAAGCATCAGAATTGGGATTCCAGTTGATCTTCAGAATCTAAGTGCAGTATTACGTACTCCATTTTCCTACTTTGAAAATTTTACTTCTAATTTAATCCTATAAAAGTAGCTTCTGAAAAACATTGTGTGGGCAGAATGAGGAACATATTGAGATATACTATATCAGCTAGATTGTTTGACATTTGTAGTAATAGCTGGTGTGTGTGTGTGTGTGTGTGTGTGTGTGTGTATATTTCATAGTTTCTGAAGCACTTTACATTGTCTTATTTTTATCCTCACAACCCTCTGAAGTAGCTAGTATAGTTATTTCTACACCTTATTTTCAGGCCAGGAGAGGTTAAAGGACTTTTGTCTTCAAGGTCTCATAGCTAGAAAAAGGTAGAGGCAGATTTTGAACCCATGACTTCTGGCTGTAAATTGAAAGCTGTTCATCAGTCACCCAGATCCATTCCTTTGGATTAGGTGGTGGTGTAGAAATTCCAGCTGAGATATGCAGAGTTCAAAAAGTGGTCATAGCATATGTTATTAAAAGAAATTTGATCTGTGAGGGGCATGATGAGGCTAGCCTTCAGAAAGTATCCTTTCAGCAGCTGCATACTATTAAATGATAGCCAAATCCTGAATTTATGTTACTACTATTAGTAAAGAAGTCTGAATGGAGAATTGGGAAGAGAGCATCCCAAAGGAATGGAAATTTTGGATGCCTGGGAATTTGGAAGGGCTAAAATTCCAGGGAAAGGAGAGCAAACTTCTGCAACCCTGTGAGAACTGGAGGTTTCAGTCAAATGTCCTGCTAGGACATTTAATGTCAAATGTCCTATGAGGACCCTTGAGCAATTCTTCAAAAGAAATAAAATCCTGAAAAATGAACTCAAAAGTCAGTAAGTCACAAAAATTGTGAGGCAAGATTTTCTCCTCCTCTTTTCCCCATTATCATCTTATTCCCTTATGTCAAATAGTTTCCATGCTTTGTAGCAAGAAGAAAACACCCTTAGAACAGTTTGGTCCCAAGTGAGATGGAAAGAAGGCAAACATGGGGAATGTTCCAAAAGGAAAATTAAAGCAAGGATAGCCTTGACTGTAAGAAATGGTTTGTGTAGGCATAAATAAGTTTCGAGATGACACAAATTGGGAGTTTGGTTTTTGGATGTGTATCTGTGTTCTCTTGGACAACTGCTTTTTGCAGGTATGTTTCTATTCTTCCATACTCCATTTTGAAAGGCCAAGAGAGTGATGTCCAATTTCCTAGAGTCTTATATTTTCCCTGTGATATTTCTTCCTATGTAGTAGAATTTTTTTTTTTTTTTTGGTGATCGTCATTAATAATTTCATTCTTGAGTTCCTTAATGTTTTAAATTTCTTATGTGATTTTCCTTTCTTTTCCAGTCCCTTTGCTACCACTTTACCTCAAGTCTTTGTTATTTTCAGTTTCTTCTTTAACTGGTCTCTGCATTTATAGTCTCAATCTTTGACTATTTCAATCCATTTTATGGGCAGCAGCAGCCAGATTAATCTTTTATTTATTATTTTTTTTTATCAAAGCTTTTTATTTTCAGAACATGTGCATGGGTGATTTTTCAGCATTGACTCTTACAAAACCTTGTGTTGTAATTTCCACCCCCCTTCCCCTCCCTTCCTCCTCTAGACAGCAAGTAATCCAATATATGTTAAACATACTAAAAATATGTTAAATCCAATATATGCATACATATTTATACAATTATCTTGTTGCACAAAAATAATCAGATCAAAAAGAAAAAAAGTGAGAGAAAATAAAATGCAAGCAAGTAACAACAAAAAGAATGAAAATGTTATGTTATGATCCACACTCAGTTCCCACAGTGTATCACTGGGAGATGGAAAGTTGTATTTAAAGAATAAAAAGTAGGTTGAAACAGCTGCATCTTAGAAGGCATGGAGGGAAGTAAAGTATAAAAAATTGGAAGGGTACAAAAGGGCCAGATGGTGAAGGGCTTTAAAAGCCAAACAGATTTTAGATTTGATTCTGGAGGCCATGGGAAGCTTATTTTGAATACAGGAATAGGGTGGTATACAATAGATGCTCAATAACAACTTGATTGGCTAGTTTTCTTGGAACTCTACATGTTGTGTATACTACTAGTATGTATCATAGTATATTTGTATTTTGCATTACTGCTATCTCTCTGTAATATCTGCATATGAAAATATAAAAAGCTTCTTGAAGGTAGATAGTATGGTTTAAATTTTTTTCTCTATTCCCTCAGTACTAACCCAAAAATCTTCCACAATTTTTGTGTTCGTTCATTTCAATCACATCCGACTCTGACCTATTTGAGGGCTATTTTTTGGCAGAGATATTGGAATAGATTGCTATTTCAGCTCATTTTACAGATAAGGAAACCGAGTCAGTGAGTGAAGGGACAAGAGTCACACATAGTAAGTCTCAGGTTAGCTCTGAACTCATGAAATGAGTCTTCTTGACTTTAAGCACAGTGCTGTATCCACCATCACCTAACTGCCCTCTTCCCACAGTAGGCACTTAATAATTATTTTTTGAATTGATTCTGCAGGTGTAGGTGTATATTGGCATGTATGTGCATATATATATTGGGCTGCATATGTAGAATTATGAGTTTAAATTGCCAGATGACTTTCTCCCCCTGCCCCCCCCCCAAAAAAAATTGACACACCAAGGTTTTTACCATAAAGATGCATTTCAGTGTGAAGATAGTTTTCTGCTGTTTTCTGACTATATTTAAATAGTTCTTGCTCCCCTTTCCCCGCCATGGCCCTGTGACCAGAGGAGACAGTGTAGAGCAGTTATCCATTGTCAGTTGCTGTGTATCCACTTGGAGAGGTTCCATGCTGGTGAATTAATAGCAGGTGATGTATTAGGGGCCAACATTTAAAGCATTATTTCAGAGTTGGGCCTTTTGTTTTCCCTGTTTCATTGGCAAGAATGAGGAAGGGTAAACAGCACCATTGTGAAATATTTCTAAGGAGCTATAATTATCAGTGCTGAGGTGACCTCACATGCCAGAAGGGTAGCTCTGATGCTTTTTTATTTTTTATTTTTACCATGCTTAAAAAATCATCATAAACTCAAAATGACATCTTGATAGTTTAGGGTGAAAAAAAGATCAACATTTTATAAAACCCATTGTCTCAATTATCAAGAAATTGATTAAATTGTTACATATTGGCTTCCAGAAAGCATGGACTTTCTTTGTGGCTTTTATGTCCTGTAAAGAGCTTTGTTCATTCTTCTGGATCGTTGGTCAATAATGCAAAGCATTTGTAGATATTAGAGTTTGCAAAACATTTTACACGGAATGTTGAACCAGAGCCTCACATTATGCCTTCGACGTACTCTACAGGTAATATTTATTGCTGTTTTATAGATGCTGAAGAGAAGTGTCCCTCCTTTTTGCTCACAAATAAAATCCTAGAGTAGGCAGGATTTGAAATCAGGTCTTTTAGATTCCAAGTTTAATTTTTTTTTTTGTTTGTTTTTACAATTTTAACTACTTTTTCCTATTTTTATTTTTTTACTATTTAGTATTCCAGCTTCCTTTCTTTAATACACTTCTTTCATTGATGGCACCATATCCAGCTGCCACTCACTTTTTACCTTTTATGGTATGTCAGCCTAGCTGATAAAGCCAATGAAAGCTGCAAAATTGTGATTGGATTATTGGTTCTTCAGAGAGACTGATTTCGTCATTCTTCAGAAGGTGCCATTTTATGTGTAATAAATACATGTACATGTGTCTATGAATAATAAGTATATGTGACACAAGCCATTACATACATTGTATAATATGTATACATGCATATGCATAATACACATTTACACATAACACATATATACATTCAACATATGTGTGTATATTTATACACAATAAATGTGTGTGTATATATGTGTATCTTTTTTCTTCCAGTTTTGAAAATCTTATTAAAACTCAAGTCTAACAACATATTAATCATAGTAACATTAGACAAATTGACTTTCTGTCTGTAGTGCCATTGAAGGGGATCAGTTTGAAATAAGGCTGAAAAGATACATGGGAACCATTAGTGAAAGGTCTTAAATTCCAGGTCATTGAGTCTATATGTTATCCTTAACAATCGGGAGTCACTAAAACTTTTGATCAGGGGCAGTAATATGGTCAGGTGATTTTGGCTCCCCCTTTGAGGAATAGATTGGAAAGGGGACAGACTGAAATAGGAGGACCATTAAATACGGATATGATATTGGGAAGAATGGTTATCAGAAAATTTTGGCAGAATAGGTTTGATTTTATTGATATTCCAAAGTTGAATCATAGGATTTGAGGAATTTGGAAATTAATCAAACTTTGTCATTTTACACTTGAAGTAACTGAAGCAAATGATTTGTCCAAACACCTGGCTAAGAAAAAGTGGGAATGGACCCACGTCTCTTCAGTTTCACTACTATATTCTTTCTACCATGCTGAAATGATCTAACAGGATACCTGGTATTTAATGACAAAACCATCAGTTGGGAACTGACTGCATGGTCACTTACTGTTCCGTTGTTTCAGTCCGGTCTAATTCTTGGTGATTCCATTTGGGGTTTTCTTGGCAAAGAGAGTGGAGTGTTTTGCCATTTCCTTCTCCAGCTCATTTTACAGCTAAGAAAACTGAGACAATTAGGGTAAAGTGACTTGTGCAGGGTTAGACAACTGGTACATGTCTGAGGCTGAATTTGAATTCAGACTTTTCTTACTCTAGACTGGTACTGGAGCTTCTAGCTGCCTGTATGTGTACATGGTCAGTTAGGAGGGACTTTAAAAATTTCTACTATGTGTTGAACTATTGTAAGCACTGAACAAATTATAGCATACAGACCATTTAGCATATGTGCCTTGTTGATTCAATAGGCTTGGTTTGCTTGCTCTGTGGTTTGTAGAGTCAAGGAGGGGGTCATTGCAGAATGGTAGTTAGAAATTTTTGGCAGAAAATGTTTGGGTCCAACTAATTAGAATCCCAAAGTTGAATTACCTATTGATAACAAAAAAAGAATTTTGAATATGTAAATTAAAAAATAAATAAACATATATAAACTCACACACATAAAATTTTGAATATATATATACACATATAAAATTTTGAATATATACATATATACACAAAATTTGAACGTATATATATACACATACACATTACACATACATATATATCTCTGTGTACATATATATGTTTATATATGCACACATACACACATCCATATATATAGTCTACAAGAAATTTGAAATTGTATATTTTTACAAAGTTAGACATATAACTATAATAAACTGCTTTATTTTCCAATTAAAATTAAAATTTATTTGGAAAAAAAATGACAAAATTTCTTAAAAAAATTGGCTTCTTTCTGGGAGTTAGGATTCAAACATATACAAGTTAACAAAGAAGCACTGATGAGACTGTGTCTAATATTAGGGATTTATGAATGGAACAAGAGATACTTGTTGGTAGCAATTAAAAGGGTGTGTTCTCTTAATCGGCAGAAAGTCTGTTTATCCCAGTAATGCAGCTTCAAATGGAGTATCTAGATGTCCATTATATCATCAGTTATTACTCATACTCAAAGATATTCAAATAAGAGATTACATATATATGCTTTAAAAATATTTCAAGAGGGGCAGCTTGCTGATTGGACTTTTGTTCCTCTTGACCTCCTACATAGGTTAAGATTTTTCACATTTGAATATTTTATAAGGTTATTTCTAGGTTTGATTGATACATTAAAATAATGTTACTAGAATAATGGCATAGGGAAAGCGGAGCATTGTAGTGGGAGAAAGAAGAGTAATAAAGTCAAATATAAAATTCCAAGAGAGCAAATTTCAATACTCAAATTTTTTTTTAGTAGTTTCAATATTCTTAATGGTAGTGTCAGAAATATCCTTAAATTTTAGCTATTCTTCCATTTATAGGTGAATAAAAATATTGCATATATTAGAAAATATATCAAACAGAAATATTTTTTGTAATGACCAGGGTAATTAATATAGAAACATTTTTATAAAGTGAGTCATGGTTATTCAGTTAACATTTTAGAGGTTATAGTTTTGTAATTACAGCTATCCTATTACCGGTATTTCTTATTTGCTTTTGAAAATGCTTTACTTTCTAGACAATGTTTTAATTCCACTGGGTCCTGGTGTACTTCTCAGTTCCCTTTAGGAAATCCATATCAATTTGAAAGACTAAGCATCCCTGTGTTGACCTCTGCCCCTCCCCCCCAAATAGTCTCCAAACCAAAAACAAATGACAGAGTCTTTTCTGAATCAGTTGTCTGTGTATAGTTAGATCTTACATTTGTTAGTGCAACCATCAAAAACCAAATTTCTATTTCAAATTCTTTTTTTTTTTTTTTTTTTAGAGAGTTTTTAATATTTTATTAATTGGAGACCATAATTGACTGGACAGGACTCTTGTCTCAAAGCATCCAGTCAGACAGAGATTAGAGACCAATTCATCTATTTCAAATTCTAACCTGGTCCATTAAGAAAGTATTGTCAAAAAGCTGGAATGGATATCAGAATAGACTATCACCATTATATATATATATTTAAAGGCAGAGACAGAAAGAGTGCATTGCAGAAATGAAAAGCCACTTATTTAAAAACATCAATAGATGCAAAAAAAAAAAAATTGGGCTATTTTGGTTCTTTTTGCTTAATTGATTTTTGTTACAAGGATATATCAAATGAGGGGGTACATAAAGAAAAGACTTACAGTAAACAAAAGGAAGCTGGAGAAAAAGAAATAATCTATTGATGTGTTTCTGGAACCAAGCTTGTTCATTGTAGTTAATCTGAGTCTCATTGTAGCTAATCTGAGTCTTGCTCCTTTTGTGTGCTGTTTACCTTTAAATTTTATGGTTATTATGTATCTTATCCTCTTGACTTTACTTTTGTTTCATTTCATTCACTCATGCAAGTTATCTTGTATTTTCTTTGAACTAATGTTTGCTATTTTATTTGTCAAAATAACATTTACCAACCATTTGTTTAATTCCCCAATTAGTGGATACTCATTCCCTATCTTTCCCCTTTTTAAACTTTCAAGAAGAGTGATGCCGGTATTATTTGACTATTTCTATAGAACAATTCTTTCTGTCATTGATTTCCTCGTAGTTGTCTCTAGTAGTAGGACAATTGATTGTTTCTTTTTTGGTGCTCTAGTAGAAAACAAAACAATTTTCCTACCAAATTAATAATAATGATAATAGTAATAATAATAATTGCTAGCATTTTATATTGCACTTTACAAATATTATTTCACTGAATCCTTATATCAGTATGGGAGGGAGCTGCCATTCTTATGAGGCAGACAGAGTTTTCAGTGATTCCTTTCCCCCCCCCCTTCCCCCCCCGGCCATAATTAATGAGTATTTGAGGTTAGATTTGAACTTCGGATTTTTTTACTAGGTCCAGTCATTTAACTACAAGTATCATCCTCTTATAAAAGGGGGCATGTAGATCTGAAATGTCTGTTTCTGTGTCCTTGAAACCCCAAAGTTAAGCCTGCCTAGCAGTTAATCCACATTTGTTCAGCAAGGAGTGATTAAGGACCTATAATATTTGAGGTGCTTTGCTACATACTGGGGATATAGAAACAAAGACAAATAAATCCTCATGGAGTTTAACGTACTACTGTAACAGTGGACGCAGTGCTCAGCATATGATGGGTCATTTAGTTCATTGGATCATAGAATTATAGTTTTAGAACTTGAAGGAATACTGAAAGTAAAGTAGGCCATTTCTCTCATTTTACATGTGAGGCTACTGAAAGCTAGATCATTGATCCTTACTGGTTGCCTAAGCAAATCCAGTTAGCTTTTGTGTTCCCAAACACAGAGGAATGAATTGGAAGTCATAGAATATTAGGTAGAAGGGGACTTTGGAGATCATTTCCTCTGATCTCTTCATTTTATACATGAGAAAACTAAGGTTTAGAATGTGATTTGTCCAATGCTACGAAGCTCAATCATGACAGAAAGGGAATTGGAACTTCGCTCTCTTGATTTTCTCTCCAGTAAATTATTTACTATCCCTTGCCAAGTCAAATTCATGAGAAGTCACAAAACTATCTCTTTAATGGGTAGTTTGACACTGCACTTGAACTTCAGGTCATGCTGATAACATGTTGATAACTGGTCTGTCTTCCAGATTCAAAGTATTTTTTATCGGCGAACAGAAAGAAATTCAGCTCTTTATAAAACTTAACAAATCACATGAGGAATGGATATATCTTTCTTGACTGTGCTGCTAAGCTTTGAAAAAGGAATCTTAACTAGATAGCTTTTTTGTGTCTATTTTTGTTCCAAAAAGGTTTGGTATATATGGTCCAGTGAATAGAGTTCTGGCGTGGAATCAGGGAGAGACATCTTCATATCTGCCATCAGATATTTACTCAATGAATGACTTTGGTCAAGTCACTTCATCCTGTTTGCCTCAGTTTCCTTATTTGTAAAATGAGCTAGAGAAGAAAATGGCAAACCACTCCAGTATCTTTACCAAGAAAACCCCAAATGGAGTCATGAAGCATCTAGCATGATTGAAAAAAAAAAAAACTGAACAACAGCATATTGTAGCCCTTGCCCATGGAAAGAACTGCCTATCACCAGTTATTATCATAGAGGAGTGTTTTTTTTTTGACATTCATCCTTATGGGACATCAAAGGGAAGTAAAGAATGTAATTAAGATGGGTAGCTCCACCTGCACAAATAAAATCACTACTTGGCATTCATACAGAGTATTTCTTTTCATCATTGAATCTTAGTGTGCTCCATAGACATCAATTAATTCTCCCAACATTACTCTAGAAAGAAACTGAGAAACCCAGAAGTTAACTGCTTTTTATGTGCTTTTGTTTAAAAAAAATTCTTTCTCTACAATTGCCCTGGAAGTAATGTCAGAACCAGGGTTGAATCTAAAATCCTTGAGAAATGTGGGCTCAAAATCAGTAGCTTTTAGGCAGGATACAGGGTTCGATTATAGTATTTTATTTTTCTAAATATATGCAAAGATAGTTTTCAGCATTCACCATTGCAAATTTTTCTTCCTTTTCTCTTTTCCCTTCTCTCTAAGATAGCAAGCAATTCCATATAGGTTAAACTTGTGCAATTCTTCTAAACCTATTTCTGTAGTCATTGTGCTGCACACACATAAAAAAATCAGATTAAAAGTGAAAAAAGAAAAACATGAGAAAGTGGGGGGGGGGGGAGAAGCAAACCAATAACAACAAAAAGTGAAAATACTGTGCTTTGCTCCACATTCAGTCTCATAGTTTTCTTTTTCTGGATGTGGATGGCACTTTCCATCGCAAGTCTTTTGGAATTGGTCTGAATTGGTCCATCACAGTTGATCATCGTATAATCTTGTTACTGTGTACAAGGTTCTGTTGGTTCTGCTCACTTTATTTAGCATAAGTTCATGCAAGTCTCTCCAGGCCTTTCTGAGATCATCCTGCTGATCATTTCTTATAGAACAATAATACTCCATAACATTCATATACCACAACTTGTTCAACCATTCCCCAGCTGACAGGCATTCACTCAATTTCCAATTCTTTCCTACCACAAAAAGGGCTGCCACAAGCATTTTTGCACATGTGGGTCATTTTCCCTCATTTATTATCCTTTTGGGATATAGACCCAGTGGAGATATGGCTAGATCAAAGAGTATGTGCAGTTTGCTAGCTCTTTGGGTACAGCTCCAAATTGTTCTCCAGAATGGTTGGGTCATTTCAGAACTCCACCAACAATGCATTAGAAAACACAAGGTTTTAAGTATACTAAACACCTTCATGAGCAACTCTTCCGTTCCATTGTTCTGATTTTAAAAAATTTAAAAATTTGATGTGAGAATGAGGCATTCTCTTTGTTATTTTGGAGATGGACATTCCCTGTGGGATCTTAGGCAAATCACTTAAACTCTGTGGGCTGCCATTCCCTTATCTAAGAAAATAGCATCTTAGATTAGGTAGCCTAAAAGGTCCTTTCCTGCTCAAATCTATCCCAGGATGTTGACTATGGAAAATTATTTCTTTGAAATTTTCATACATAATTTCAAATTGTTTCTCAGAACTGTTGAACTAATTCACAACTTCATTCATAATGAATTAATATGCTTGTCTTTCTCAATCATGAACAGTTGATCTTCTTTGCCATTTGATGGGGTGTGAGGTGAAAGTTCTGTTGTTTGTTTGTTTGTTTTTTGCATTTGTTTAGATAATGCTTTATAGCATTTTCTCCCCTAGTGTGGTTGTTTAAACTTTGCATTTTTTTTTTTTTGACAACTGTTTATTTGCATCTTTTGACCATATCCATTGTCATCAGTCTATTTGGGCACCTATCCTTTGGGTTATCTATCCATTGAGCATCTGTCCATTGGGTTATCTCATGTGCACTGCTCTGTAGAAGTGTCATCTATATTTGAAGAAATTTTCTTCAAACTTAGGATATCAGACCTTTTTTTTGGGAGGCAGTTGTAATTAAATGACTTGTCTAGGCTCACACTGATATCAGATTTTTATCTGAGATATTTTCTAGGAAGATTTTTTTCCTCCCCATTTAACAATTTCTCTTCTACAGCTTCATTAACTTTGTTTTTAGGTAATCTTCCACATTTTTTGTATTTAAATGGTCTGTTTAATTCTTCTTTTATGATTCTTTGTTTAATTTTCCCTTATCCATGGATCTGAAAAGTACCTCCCTTGGTTCTCTAGTTGTTTAAATTGGTGTGATTTAAAAAAAAAAAAAACATTTAGGTATTTTTTACATTTAGAAATTTGTGTTTTTAGTTTATCAAACATTAGCCTTTTATGTTAGATTGCTTTTGAGTCTTGCTTACATGTCTTTCACCTTGCAGCTTTTATGTAGGACAAATAGTGAGTCTTAAGGAGATTGCTGAAATTATTAATGATAAGAACATAAAGCAACATAATGTTCTGTTTGAGATCTGGATTTTGGAAATTAATCAGTGTTAATTAAATTAGATCACCTCTTCCCACTTCCTTCCTTTTATTTAGTTCCTCAGATTTAAACAATTCAGTAAATATGTAGGCTAACCAAAAGTATCACAATCGACAGTGACCCGTTTTCTTCTCTGAAATCAATGATTGTTTTTTAGTTAAATTGGTGATCCCCGATTACTTCTGAAATCATGTCTTTGACTGGTTTTGCTGTTCAGTCTCAAGGCTTCTTCACTTTCTGTTCTTATTTGGTCTCTTCCACTCACTGAGACTGAGCAAGGTCAAGGCTTGCTATATGTCGCTCTCATTTTTCAGTGTGTAATTTATAGGACTTCTCCCTTGTAGTTTCTCTGGGCTTTGGCAGACCATGCTATTTTAATATCGACGGAGTGGACGGGAAGGAAAATGTGTCTTTGCCTTATCAGGCTCTGGAAAAATAAACTAAAACTTAACTGTGCCTTTTGGAAACATGCCAATTGCTCTCTTGCTTCAATTGGTCTGACTCCTTTCTTTCCTTCCTTTTATTGACTGTTTTCTTTCTAAAGACTTGGTATGTTTTAACTCAGTGCAGTTGAAGTATGTTAACAAATTCCTGGGAAAGGATTCTTTGGACTTGTATTCATACAACATTAATAGTCCACTCAAATTTAAATTTATGGTGGCCATCACCTTTTCCTTGGTTCTCTGTATTTCTCTACAAATTGTATATTTCTGAGTCTAGAACAGAGGGTATTAATATTTATTTTAAAGAACAAGAGTAAAAACTTTTTAAAAAGGCAGCATGGTATGGGGAGAGGAAGGAACACAACTGACTGTAAAGTTAGAGAACTTGGATTCAGATTTTTTTCCTAACACCCATTCCTTGTATGATCTTGGGAAAGTGACTTAATTTTAAGGCTTCAGTTTCCCCAACTGTAAAAGAAGAAAATTGGATAGGATGGCTCTCCTGAAGTTTTGTCTAGTTCTAGATCTCTAATCCTATGAACTTGGATCTTTAATTTATAATCTGTTGGAAACATTTGAGGAATAATTATGATACAACTACCACCAACTGATGTTTAACTGTCTCTTAACATTTGAAAAGTCCTTTACCTGATCTTATTTCAGCATCACAATAACCTTGTGAGGTACCACAGGTGGGATTTTTCTCATCTTATAAATGACAGGACTAAAGCACAGAGAAATAAAGATATTTCTCTTATTTATTTTTATATGATCCTTTTGGATTTGCAAGGCAAACATTATTCCATTTTATCTTCATAAAAACATTATGAAGTCAGTGCTCTTATTATCCTCATTTTACCTATGGGGAAATTGAGGTTGAGAGAGAATAGACTTCCTCTTTCTAAGTGTCTGAAGCAGAGTTCAAACTAAGATTCCCCTGACTGCAGATCTCACCCTCTGCTTCCTGGGCTGTAGAGTTGCTTCTAGGTGTGACCTTAACTTTGGTACCACTGCTAGTAAATGTGAGGAGCAATGTTACAAGATGCTTACTTTCATTTGATTTGTGGCCTTCTGAATTATTTTTCATGTGCATGAATGTAGCCTTTATTGATAACTTAGAGAAGGTTTTCTATGGATTTAGAATATAAACTTAATCACAAATGTGTGCAGCATTCAATCAACCAATATTTATTAAATTCTTTATATATGCAGTAGGTGATGCATTAGATAGAGTGCTGGACCTGGAGTCAGATCATTTTCCTAAGTATAAATCTGGACTCAGAAACTTAACAGTTGTGTGATTGTGGGCAAGTCACTAAAATCTATTTGCCTCAGTTTCCTTATTTGTAAAATGGACTAAAGAAGAAAATGGCAAACCGCTCCAGTATCTCTGTCAAGAAGACCCCCAAACAGGGTCACAAGGAGTTAAACATGACTGGAAAACAACCACATATGAAAAGCATTTTATTAGACACTGAGAAGACCCAGTCTCTGTCCTCATAAAACTTCCTTCATGAAGCCATGAGAGCTGTTTTGTGTTAGATTTTTTCCATGTCTAAACATATTGTAGATCCTTGGATCTATTGAAATAAATAGTAATATATTACTGTGTCACAGTAGAATGATCCCTAAATCTGGAGTCAAAAGATCTAGATTCAGATTCTGATTCTGCCATTTACTAGTTATATGACCATGGCAAATCACAGAAACTCTTATGGACCTTGGTTTTCTGATTTCTCTCTCTTTTTAAATCTCCCAGTTTCTTACACATAATAGGGGCTTAATAAATGTTAATTGGATTTGGACCATTGGAGGTGCTTGTGGGTATTAAAAAACATGTTCACCTATGTGTGTTTCTCCCAGGGAAGGGAATATGTTACTGAAACACATACACACATTATTTTTACTAAAATATTTCTTCCACTGGATTATTTCTGCTTGCCAATTTGGGAGAGGAAAAAAAATGTCCTTGCCCCACCCTCAAATAATTTCTCTTTGGCAATTATTGTATTCAACTGTAGGCAAATGGTAGATTTAGATTTTACTGAAATCTGATCAGTACAGCAATTCAGTTGCGTATATCTGATGTAGTATTCTGTGAGAAACACTCTGAAATTTATGAACTTTTAAAATATTTAAAAAATATTCCTGTGTTCTCCCTTTTCCCTTATCATTCATCATCTTGCTTCCAGCCTTGTGTTTTAAGGAAGAAAATCAAGAAAAGTAAGGAGTTTCTAAGTCAGATGATAATTTTTCAGTCCTTTTCCCTCTGTTTTTAATTTTTTTTTTTTTTTTTTTTTTTTTTTTAGGTTTTAATACTGTTAACCAACCCATCCTTGTTGCTTCTATGATGTTCACTTTGAGACCCTGCCCCTTTTCTTTGATCTCTAATTGTGACCATTAGTCCAAACTTGTTCTCCATCTTTTGCTCTTTCCTGTCAAAACATGGTTTCTTAGAAAGCAGGTATGGCTTTAGTCATCATCTCTATTATGGGTAATACCCGCATTTATATCTTGAATCTAGCCACTCGGTTTTACTTCAGTCTCATGTTGCCAATTTCCTGCTTGACATTTTCACATCTGTGTCCCCAGTCACCTCAGACTCAACATGGTGAAAATTGCACTCATTTCCCCCCACTATTATAGTTTTATTTCCCGACTTCCTTATTTTTATTCTAGTCACCCAGACTGGAAACCTTGTAATCATCTTTGACTCATTTTTTTGTTTTTCATTCCCTTTATTATGAGGATTCTTATCTGGGATCCATGAATTTTTTAAATGTTTAAAAAAAATACATTCCTACTTTTCCTTTATCATGCACCATCTTGCTTTCAGCCTTGTCTTTTGAGGAAGAAAATAAAGAATGTGTGTGTGTGTATATGTGTGTGTGTGTGTGTATGTGTGTAAAACTTGCACTTCCTCCATGTGGGGGAAGGGCTTTGATAAAATGACCTCTGTTTTTATCAGGAGCTCCATTCAAGACTCTGGACTTTGTCCTTGTCAAGTTGAAAAGGATTAAAGGCTTTACTGATAGTGGTTGGGCTGGAGAAGCTGGTCAGCGTGTCTTCCCCACCCCTGCTGACCTCCCTCCTCAAGCTTTATTTCACTTCTCTTCCTCATCTTCCTCCCTACGCTGATCACAGGTCAGACATTGTTGGACATCTCCAGCTGGGTCATGATGAAGGGAACAGTTAAACATGAAGCAGCTGTCTGGTTCTTCTTCTCCTAAAAAGGGGCTCAAACCTCAAACTGACGTGGGAAAAGAACCAAAATCCTATAAAAATCACCTTATCTTTGACTTTAACAGACACAGACTCACTGAAGTAAATATGCAGTGAGGACTTCCTGGAGAAATTATTTCTAAGGAAATTTAGAGGTCCTCCTGCAACATTCTATCCAATGTTGGAATTTCACGTACCATGTCCCTGACAAATGTTTGAACAGAATCTTGATGACCATTCCCAATGAGAAGGAAACTCACTATTTCACAAGATAACTTATTATATTTGTGTACAGGAGAAATTATTTCTTTCACACACTGAACAGAAATGTGTTTTCTTTATCTCCTTATAGAAATTTCCCTGTATACCATAGGCTTTACGTTCTTTGTTGAACAATATTGGCTTTTCTATTCCAACTAAATATTTAGTTCAGTTTAAAACTTGGGTTCAAGCTCTACCTTTGGCATTCAGATTCTGGGCAAATTACTTAACTTCTTAGACCTCTAGACTAGAGGTGTTAGACATTCAGTCTCCTTACTCCCAATGCTGTTAAACCAGATTACTATGTAATTGGGAAATATTTAACAAAATAAATAAGAATATTGTAGAACAAAGATAAGGGCAGCTAAAATGTTGCCTGGCAAGATAGAGTGCCCAGTCTGAAATCAAAATTGAGTTCAGATTTGACCTCAGGCACTTACTGGGCAAGTCCCTTAAATGTTTGCCTCAGTTTTCTTATTTGTCAAATGAGCTAGAGAGAAAAATAGCCAACTACTCCAGTATCTTTGCCAAGAAGAGTCAGATGGGACCAGAACAATTTAACAAGAAGATGATTAACAAAGATAATATTAATATTTGTTTTCCTGAATCAATATGCATCCCACAGAGATCCTTATACAAGGTTTAGTGGCCCCTGTGTCACTAGAATTTGCCACCCACTGCTTTAGGTGATTGTAAAACTCAGTTTCAAAAAAGGTACCACCCTAGGTTAGGAGGGAGAGGGAGTTTTCTCACCTGAGAGTTACCTATACAAATGAAATCACAGGTCCAGCTCCTATCCTAGCCTATAATTTTCTCTTTATTTTTTATAAGCCTTTATTATGTCCTAATAATAAGGTAGTATTAATGGCTTATTTTTATTACAATCTTAAAATACAAATTAAAATATTAAAACAACCTGTCATTAAATTAATTAAATAAAGCTTTCTATTATACAAAGTATTGTGATACATTAAATTTTTTTTCTATTATATCATTTTATTAATGGTTTTTTAAAGATGTTAGATTTTTATAAAATCATGAACCAAGAAGGCAGTCTTCTTTAATCTTGGTGCTTAGAAGCCTTACCATTTTGACCCATTACTGAGGGCGATTGATTCTTAGTAAGTCACACACTGTGGAAAACTGAGGCCTTCTTAGGTGTTGTTTTTTTCCCCCCAGAAATCTCTTGCTCAGAAGAGACAGCTGTCAGCTCTTTATCTGGGAATGTAGTTCATCTGGGATCAGGGGTTTCCTTCAAAAGAGTGTAAGTTCTGTAAATATATTTTATCTTTCTAAATACCTGGTGCCTGGTACTTTGAAGCACTTTATAAATGCTCTTTGAATGAATGGATGCTTCATTGAACTTCCTTCCTTCCTTCCTTCCTTCCTTCCTTCCTTCCTTCCTTCCTTCCTTCCTTCCTTCCTTCCTTCCTTCCTTCCTTCCTCCTCCCTCCTCCCTTCCTTCCTTCCTTCCTTCCTTCCTTCCTTCCTTCCTTCCTTCTTTCCTTCCTTCCTTCCTTCCTTCCTTCCTTCCTTCTTTCCTTCCTTCCTTCCTTCCTTCCTTCCTTCCTTCCTTCCTTCCTTCTTTCTTCCTTCCTTCCTTCCTTCCTTCCTTCCTTCCTTCCTTCCTTCCTTCCTTCCTTCCTTCCTTCCTTCCTTCCTTCTCCCCCCCTCTTCCTCTCCTTCTCTCCCTCCCTCCTTCCTTCTCTCTCTCCCTCCCTCCTTCCTTCTCTCTCTTCCTCCCTCCTTCCTTCTATCTCCTACCCTCCCTCTCTCTCTTCTCCCCTCCTTTCTCTTCCCTCTCCTCCCTTCCTTCCTTCTACTTCCCCTTCCTTCCTCCTTCATTCTTATGTATTTATTTATTTATTATTAGTGCACATTGCTTTATGAATCACATTGAGAGAGAAAAATCAGAGCAAAAGGGAAAAAAACCATGGGAGAGGAAAAAAAAAACAGACAAAGAAGTGCATATAGCATGTGTTGATTTACATTCAGTCTCCTTTTCTGGATTCAGATGGCATTTTCTGTCCCATTTATTGGGATTGCTTTAGAGAACACTGCTTTTCAAAATAACTTATTTTAGCCTTCAGATGACCTGAGACGTCGACTCCAATGATTTCTGAGTCCTTGGACTTCCTATTCAGTGTTTGCTTCCCTCCCTCATTGTGTGTACTGTACTAAGCACAAAATCCACATAACCTGGCATTATGTCATTTTCTATGCTGGGAACGTCCTCTCTCTAGGCTTTGCCAATTCCAACCTAACCCATTCTTCAAGGCTTAGGTCAATTCTTGAATCCTAGCTCATTTCTTCTCCTGGACTGCTTTAGTCCACCCTGTTTTTTCCCTTTGTAAACTCTTATAAGATTCCCAGTTGGTATCACATGGTTCAGCATTTAATTAAACTTATAGAGGAAGCGTCCAATAGAGTGGTTTGAGAGATTTCAGGAAACCATGGTGCAGGCAGCCTTAGTAGCAAGAATATTGAAGGGACCTGGGTCTCTCCTTCCTGTTTCATAACTCCTTTGTGACTTGGGCAATCACTCATCTCCTGAGGCATCAGTTTGCTCATTTGTAAATTGAAGGGAGTTGGAGGAGAATATTTTTATTATCCCTTTCTATCTCTAAGTCTCTGGAGGTAACAGCTGAAATGAGTGTTTTCTTAAATTTTTGATGCTTTACTCATAGTCCTACTATGTACAGGTATACCTGGTTGGTGTAGGGGGAGGAAACATTCTGTGTCCTCAGAGTTAATCACTTTATTGCTTGATTGGCTTTAGCGAGAGAAGACTTTTGCTTTTCTAATTACATGTAAAGAGAGTTTTCAACATTCATTTTTGTAAGATTTTGAGTTGTAAAGTTTTTCTCTTTCCCCTTCCCCAAGACTACAAACAATCTGATTCTGTTTTTTAAGGGCTCCATAAGTCCTTAAATGTCAAATATAAAGACCAGAGTGACAAAGTTACGTGCCCAATGCCAAACAGAAAGTAAGTGTCTAAGAGTCACTTAGTTCTCTCTCCCTCCCTATGGGATGTAGGAGGACGCTAAGTGACTTTTTCTTTTTTTATTTATAAAACATATGCATGGGTAATTTTTCAACATTGCATAACCTTTTATTTCAAATTTTCCCCTCCTTCCCCTAGCTGGCAGATAGTCCAATATATGTTAAATATGTTAAAATATATGTTAGATCCGATATATGTATACATATAGTTATCTTGCTGCACAAGAAAAATCAGATCAAGAAGGAAGAAAAAAAAGTGAGAAAGAAAACAACATGCAAGCATATAACAGAGTGAGAATGCTATATTGTGGTCCTCACTCAGTTCCTATAGTCATCTCTCTGGGTGTAGATGGCTCTCTTCATCACTGCACAAGTGGAACTGGTTGGAATCATGTCCATTGTTGAAGAGAGCCACATCCCTCAGAATTGATCATTGTATAGTCTTCTTGTTGCCATGTACAATGATCTCCTGGTCCTGCTCATTTCACTCAGCATCAGTTCATGTAGGTCTCTCCAAGCCTCTCTGAAATCATCCTGCTGGTCATTTCTTACTGAACGATAATATTCCATAACATTCATATACCATAATTTATTCAGCCATTCTCCATTGTTGAGCATCCATTCAGTTTCCAGTTTCTGGCCACTATAAAGAAACCTGCCACAAACATTTGTGCACGTACAGGTCCCTTTCCCTCCTTTATGATCTCTTTGGGATATAATTCTCTTGGGGCTTTTGGAGAGATGATTCTTGCCCAGGTATAGGCTGGACTCAATGGTCTCAGGGTCCCTTCCAAGACCGAGGTTCTGTGATTCTGTTCCAGGAAAATCAATCTGAAAACTCAAGGGAAAGACTAGCAGGGTTGTTTTTTCCTTTGGTTAGCAACTATGAGTCTCTACTAATATTTACTTTAGTCTTTAAGTGTATATTTGTGGTTAACCCCAGAGTTCCTCTTGTCAGTGTCCCTCTGTGGGAGGTTTCTTTCTTTCCCCCTTCCCCCAGCTCTTTTTGCCTGGGTTATTTGAGAGTGCTCTTTTTGCCAGGTTACTCAATAAATGGAAACATAGTAAATTCATAGGATTCATTGACCAATGGGTTTGATGTCACTGATGGACTTGTGGAAGCTTGGGATCCTCACATGCCCATGACATCTAACCCTGAGGTTACCCAACTCTCTCTTATTCATTAAGAGGGTTAGGAACCAGAACCCTGCTTATTCCCCAAAGATTTGTGAGCTGGACTTTCTCATCCTCTGTGCCAGGAGGCTCCAAAGGTGAATGCTGTCCATGGGAAAAGCTTAACCTTTGGCACCTAAAAAGTTTTCATTGGGAAGCTTGCGTTTTGGTCCCTATCAACAAGCATTCCAAATAGGGGTCCATACTGCATGAGCAACAGATGGCAGTGAAGAACAAGTGTGCATAGAGAGTATTCATTGTTACCACATAAAACTTCTATTAAATAATGACTCATCCACCTTTTAAGCAATCTTATTTTTCAGTTCTTTGAAGACATTCAGCTATAAACCACTGGAAATGGTCTCTTTTAACCAACTTCAACTACCCTCTCCATCCTCCTCCTGGCCTCATTACTGATTTAATTAAAAAATTTTTTTTTTTATTTTCAAAACATGCATAAATACTTTTTAACTTTCACCTTTGCAAAACCTTGTATTCCAAGTTTTTTTTTTCCCCCTTCCCTTCCTCCCACTTTTTCCCCAAATGTCAAGTAATCCAATATGTTAAACATGTGGAATTCTTCTATACATATTTCCACAATTTTCATGCTGCAGAAGAAAAATCAGATCAAAAAGGAAAAAAAAAAAAAAACAAAGAAAATAAAATGCGAACCATTAACAATAAAAAAAGGTGAAAATACTATGGTTTGATTCACATTCAGTCCCTATAGTTCTCTTTCTGGATGCAGATGGCTCTAATACAAGATCAATGGAACTGGTCTAAATCACTTCATTGTTGATAAGAGCCATGTCCATCACAATTGATCACATAATCTTCATGCTTTGCACAATGTTCTCTTGGGTCTACTCATTTCACTCAGCATCAGTTCCTGTAAGTCTCTCCAGGCCTCTCTGAAATCATCCTGCTGATCATTTCTTACAGAACAATAATATTCCATAAATTCATATATCCTAACTTATTCAGCCATCCCCTCTCCCCCCATCCCAATTGATGGGATTCCTTGACATTACAAAAAGGGCTGCTACAAAATTTTGTACATATGGGTGGGTCCCTTTCCCTCCTTTAAGATCTCTGTGGAATACAAACTAGTAGAAACACTGCTGGATCAAAGGGTAGTTCCAAATTGCTCTTCAGAATGGTTGAATTAGTTCATAACTCTACCAATAATATATTAGCATCCCACTTTCTCCACATCCCCTCCAACATTCATCATTATCTTTTCCTGTTCTGACTTAATTCTGAACTCTATATCTTATCCAAACTCAGATTGAACACTCTGCTTTTTTGTGCCCCCAAATCAGCTAACCTGTAAGAGGGTGCAGGATTACTGGTTGTGTTTGGCCATGTATTCAGACTATTTATTTCAGTTGTTTTACAATGGACTGATAATTTAATTGGGGTCCCAAGATTATCTGTTTGGTTCTATGGCGAAATCTGTCAAGGCAGTTGTTTGCTCATTTTGGAGCTGGATTCCTTTCTTCCCTCCTCTGCGTATGACCCTTTCTGTTTGGATAATTGTCACACATCACAGGGCAGCATTGTGCCATTTTATGTTGGAGGATTTTTGATTTGCTTCCAAGGGATTAGTGTAGCTGCTATTTCTTTGGCATGAGTCTTGATCAAAAGATTTAAAGGTCTTAGAGTCTGTACCACGTGCTAAACTGGAGTGTTGAGGAATGTCGGGGACAGGTTTGGATGTGTAGAAATGAGCAGTGGAATGAAATGATCTGGTTGATTAGGTCTCTACTTGCAAAAGGATGCTCCTCTGTGGTCTGGAATTTCTGAATTTGGCAGTTAGTTTTTGCAGAGAGCTAAAGCGTTCAGATTTTTTGAATGATAGTAATGTTTACATATATATGATTTATCACTTTGTTTTTCTGATTGAATCTAATGTCATGGGGACTTAGGATTGTTCTTATCCTTAGCAGACCCTGTTAGGTTTTGAGAAACTGAAGTAAAGAGATCTAGGCAAAAGCTAGCCTTGCTTTTTGATGTTAGGGCTTCTGGGGTCAATTCTCTTACTGAAGATAGTGACCCTTAAGATTGCTTTATGTAGGAGTTAAATACCATGGCTGTTTTGAGTTTATATGTAGTACAAAAATGGCAATACTCCTACGGTTTTTGTTTTTTTGGGTGTGTGTGTGTATGTGTGTTTACAGTGTAGAAAATTGAGAACTAGAGAGGCTATGGATTCACATATGTCAGAGCCAAGATTTGAAGCCAGATCTTCTAATTCACATTGGTAACAACTTCAAAATCTGAACCCAGAACCATTAAAACGAGGAAGATTTGGTTCTCTGAATTGAAGTGAAGAGAAAGAATGAGGAGGAAGAAAAAAGGGAAAGGCAGTTAATTGAAAGAAATCAGAGAAAAAAATCTCCAGGAAATATGGTGTCACCGTTGTGCAAAAATAGTTTGGGGGAATTAGGGTAGGAGGAACTAGCTTATCAGAGTCCATCTCCATACCTTTCTTGGCTGTGTCACTTTGGGAAAATCAGCTAATTTCACTCTTCCTCAGTTTTTCTGATTTGTTAAATGAGATTAACAGTATCTAGGGGTAACCGTATCACACTTTTCAGACCATTGTCAGCAATTGTTAGATCTGGAAGGGATCAGGTCAAGCCAGTCAAGTCTAACCCCATCATTTTCAGTTGATGTAAATGCGATCTAGACTTTCCCAAGGTAGCACCGGTTCTAAAGCAGAATTCAAGACACAGATTGCTGAGTCCAATCACACACTTTTTCCACTTCAACACTTTTCCTTTCTAGGCTCATAGATCTGGCAGAAAACCTTAGTGACTAATAAGATTAAACATGTAGTGATTTAAAACTTTAGAGAGTTCTATAAGTGCCACTGGTTATTTCTGCCACTGCAAGGTCTATAATCAATCTGCCAACAAGTATTTATTAAGTCATTCTTAAGTGCCAGTACTAGCGTTAGGTATATTAGAATTGAGTCCTAATTGTGAGCATACACAGCAAAGACACATAGGATCACACATAGAAGAAATAAATACAGATTATATTCAGAGTAGTTTGGGAGGGAGAGAGGCAAGAGATGGAGTGTCATTAGTGCCCAACAGAGAGGGAGAAAGCCAAGGTGGTTGGATTGGGGACCGTGTGAATCCACAAAGGGAAACTGAGTTGGTTATGGCAGGCTTTATTATATTTTATCCTAGAGGCAACTGGAAAATATGGCCGTAGAGTCTCTTGCATTCAGTATGTTTTCCTCAATAGAATATAAGCTTCTTGAGGGCAAGTGGCTCTGTATGCCCAATATATATGGAGTAAGTAATTTAGATTGAAAAAGCTTATGGGAAACAGTATTTTTGAAAGCTTCTGATTTTCTTGTGTTTTATATTCTCAAAGGACTTTTTTTTTTTTTTTTAAACTCTGTGATACAAAAGAATCAGAAATAATTACCCTGTTCTCAAAAGAGGAACAGACAGAACTGGCTTGGAGAATAGATAAACAATGGAACAGCCCATCAGTCAGCAAGTACAGATGGATGTGTAGTGCAAACTACATTCCATCCCGAGGCCATGAGTGACTTTGGTTGCATGGGACAAGCAGCAGCCTTCCCAGCTCTGATGTGTAAACTATCGGCCATGGTTCATCTGGATGTCAGTTAGCATGGAGCTATTAAAGTTTATACTCCTAGTTTTGCTAGTTGGCAATGCCCATCACTTAAAGACTCCCTTCCCTTGCTTAGTCATGTTTTCTGGGTATCACTTTTGAAGGATTTACTCCAATTCTCAAAATGCAAAGTTATGTTTAAATGGATTTTAAAATTCCCACAGTTGTTAGGATTTCAAGCAAATGTGTTAGCCTAGGCCTGGAGCACTTTTCATTGGATTCTGAGCTTATGAGGAAAGAGCAAACTCAAATAAATAAATTTTTGAAGTCTAGGAGAGCTTCAGAAGAGAGAAAACAATTTTAATTTGGATGGAATATTTTTCTAAATGATTAGTATTTTATCAGTCTATAATGCTGAATTTTAGACATATTGCAACTTAAAAAAAATATATTTAATGATCCTATAGTGTATCAAGATTTTAAAATTGTGGGCTTTTCTAAATTTTTTTTTTTTTTTTTTAACATTCATTTCCCAGTGTTTTTTCTTTGGGTGTAGCTGCTTCTGTCCATCATTGATCAATTGAAACTGAATTAGGTCTCTTTGTCAAAGAAATCCACTTCCATCAGATTACATCTTCATACAGTATCGTTGTTGACGTATATAATGATCTCTTGGTTCTGCTCATTTCACTTAGCATCAGTTCATGTAATTCTCTCCAAGCTTCTCTGTATTCATCTTGCTGGTCATTTCTTTCAGAACAATAATATTCCATAACATTCATATACCACAATTTACCCAACCATTCTCCAAATGATGGGCATCCACTCATTTTCCAGCTTCTAGCCATTACAAACAGGGCTGCCACAAACATTTTGGCACATACTGGTCCCTTTCCCTTCTTTAGTATCTCCTTGGGGTATAAGCCCAGTAGAAACACTGCTGGATCAAAGGGTATGCACAGTTTGATAACTTTTGGGCATAATTCCAGATTGCTCTCCAGAATGGTTGGATTCGTTCACAACTCCACCAACAATGTATCAGTGTCCCAGTTTTCCTGCATCCCCTCCAACAATCATCATTATTTTTTCCTGTCATCTTAGCCATCTGACAGGTGTTTAGTGGTATCTCAGAGTTGTCTTAATTTGCATTTCTCTGATTAATAATGATTTGGAACACTCTTTCATATGAGTGGTAATGATTTCAATTTCATCATCTGAAAATTGTCTGTTCATATCCTTTGACCATTTATCAATTGGAGAATGGCTTGGTTTCTTATAAATTAGAGTCAGCTCTCTATACATTTTGGAAATGAGGCCTTTATCAGAACCTTTAACTGTGAAGATGTTTTCCCAGTTTGTTGCTTCCCTTCTAATCTTGTTTACATTAGTTTTGTTTGTACAGAAGCTTTTTAATTTGATGTAATCAAAATTTTCTATTTTGTGATCAATAATGGTCTCTAGTTCGTCTTTAGTCACAAATTTCTTCCTCTTCCACAAGTCTGAGAGATAAACTATCCTATGTTCCTCCAATTTGTTTATAATCTCGTTCTTTATGTCGAAATCATGGACCCATTTTGATCTTATCTTGGTATACGGTGTTAAGTGTGGGTTTCTAAATATTTTTTAAAACTGTATTTCAGTATAATTGATGTGCTTTGTCATCCTATGTATTTTATTTTACTCATTTAAACACCTTATTCATAAGTGTCATCAGACTGCTAAAAAGGATCTCTGCCATAAAAAAGATTAAGAATTCTTACATACTATTGATCTCAAATTGCCAAATGCATTGGCTTTTCCTTAATTCTCATTTTCCTTGACTTCTCTGTAGCATTATCTCCCCTCCACTTAATCCACTTTACTTCCTTTGCTTCCTGATTCCTTTTCTAACTTTACTGCCCTGGCCTTCTTCTCATTCCTTAATTTGGGGATTCTCTAAGGTTCTGTCCTTAGCCTCCTTTTCTCACTGGACATTCTCATTCATTTGTACAATTTTAGCCAGTACTTCCATGTCGATGATTTCCAATCCAGAAATCAGAAGCTTTCAAAAATCCAATTCTAGTCCTGACTGCTTTTTGTGGGGCTCCAAACATGGATCTTTACCTTTCTGAAGACGTTTCTTCCTTGCATGTTTCACCAGCATTTTAAATGCAATTTTCCCCAAACTGAATTTGAGAGACACCATATTGTAGGGGAAAGGACATTAAATGTGGAATCAGAAGGGACCCGGGTTCTACCTTTGCCGCTGAGATTTATTGGTGTGACAATTCAATTTGACAAGCATTCATCAAGTCCCTACTATTCGCTTTTCCCCCCCTGAGGCAATGGGGGTTAAGTAACTTGCCCAGGGTCACACAGCTAGGAAGTGTTAAGTGTCTGAGACGAGATTTAAACTCAGGTCCTTCTGACTTGTTGCGTACAGAGATCAAATTGGTCAGTTTGTGCATGAGTTGGGAATGGAAAATCAGCTTGAAAAGATAAGTTGGAGCCAGATTGTGAAAGAATTGGAATTCCAGCAGATTTTAAAATTATATCTGATAGGGATTAGGGAGCCTCGAAGCAAGCTCTTAAGCAACAGGCTCACGTGGTCAGATGTGTTATGTCGAAATTAATTATTGTTGGAGGATTATCTCTGAGTTTGTTTCCTTTTCTTATAAAATGCGTTTAATCTTGATGGTAGGACTGCCTTAGTAAGGCTATGGTACAGTGGGTATGTGTAATGTACAAAAACTCTGGGATTGACAGCATCCTGCTGATGTTTTGTTTTGCTTCCAGCCATTACAGTCCCCAATCACCCCACCTGGGATGGGGAAGGTGAGTGAATAGAGCACTCTGCGGGAGAGAAAGCAGGAAGTGTGAGCTAGGGAAATAAAATCCTCATCACCATTCTGACTCGGTCTCTCTTTAGACTCAGAGGAGACAGCCCAGGAGCCTTCCAGCCCAGTGGCCACAACCATTCTCCTGGAAAGAAATTCTGTACATTGTGCAACTACTCCCATGGATGCAACAGCTTCAGCTGCCGAACACCTAGACAAATTCTTGCCAGCAGAGACCCTGGTCCTGCCAGTTCAGTACCAGAAACCTGAAGATGATTACATATACTATCAGTGGAAATGACATTGAGAAGGAGCCACTCTTACCTGCTTGTGTCTTAAGTACTTTGGGATCTTTCCATCTGACTTGTGCTGAAACTTCCCACATGTGTTTGTTATCTATAACCCAGTCAGAAAGGGAGCTCCTTGACAAGGAGGGGGTCTGCCTTTCTGTGTGTATCTGTAGTACTTGGCACAAGTAAATGCTTTATTATTATTATTTTTTTAATAAAATCTTAATGTGTTATATATACCCATCTCCAATCATCCTGACCTATGTCTTGCCACTGAACCTGGATGACTCTGAAGAGAGACTGATGATTTTACACAGTTCTACCCCACTTAAATCCAGTTCATTTGCAAGTCAAGACATCACCCTTCTGATGTCATTGGTTCCTTTCAAGAATGAAGAGCAAACAACAATTATTGTCTTCAGTCTTTTGTACAATCCTAAACACACCATTATATAGTTATTAATAGTGTATTGAATTTTAATTCCAAATATGCCTTAGTTGAGCAGGTGGAGTTTATTTCATGATATTCTCCTTGCTACTTGGATTAGCAGCAAAAATCTGATGTTGTTATTTAGTTCTGGGGACAAAGCACTGCATCATTAGGGCTAGCTGGAGCCACGTTTGCAGAATCCCACAAGGCATACGGAGAAGCTAGAGAGATTAACCTTTTTTTCTTATTCCCAACACCCAACCTCAGGAATTTTGGTCTCTTTAAAGGTCTCCCTTAAAAGCCTATCTCCTCCACAAAGCTTCCTTTATTTCAAGGTTGAAAATCTATATCAACATGTTTACCCTTTTTACTTTACTGGAACTCTTCAAATGGTTAACATTTGAATAATTGCTAGCTTACAGGACCGTGTCTGTTCATCTTATATATTCAATAATTCCACTCAAGCAATTATTGAGCTTTGCACAGTGTGCTGTTAGGATGGATTATCGGATGGATCCATGATCTCATCACTTTAGATATTCTGTCCAGTAATGTTAGTCACAACATGTCCATGTCCTAGGGAACCAAAGACAGAAATGAAGCAATAGCTCCCCTCAAGTCCTGTTTCATCTTAGATGGAGATCACATAGATCTTGAGAAAAGGAAGGCTGGTATTCCAGAAGTTGAGATAGACTTCCATCATTAATGGTCTGTACAGTGATGAAGGCAATTCTAAATCAGGATGAAAATGAGCAGTTTCAGTTGTTGGAACGCTGCTCTACAGATCAAATTTGCCAGATTAGATTAAATCATGGCTGTAAGATGGTCAGATATGTGGAAAGAGAACTTCTAAAGTAGATCTTCAAAATTGTCAGACAAGCACGAATTCTAGAGAATTCTCTTTTGGGGGGGGAGGGACAAGGGACAGAGGGTGAAATCAGCCATACTTAAACATCATATTGTAGTGAGGAGAGTTGGACTGGGAGTGAAGAAAGCCCTAGATTTAAAGTCTTTTAGATATGTGACTTTGGGCAGCACTTAACCTCTCAGTCTCAGTTTCTTATTTGTCAAATGGATAATTCTTTTATTTATTGCATAGAGTCATCATGAGAATCAAATGAAGTCTTGTCTCTCGAGCTCTGTGCATATGTTAAAGTATTTCTAGTGATGAATTAGAAGTTTGTGTTTGTTATTAACAATAATAACATGGTATATCCCATGAAATAGTATATTCTCAGAGGAAATCAGAATTGAAGTTTAGGTATCAAAGAATATACTATTGGTATTAAGTAAAATTTGAGATTAATACAATTATAGGAATTTTAGTCATATCAGTTGGTTAGATTTATCTTTCATGGAGAGAAGCTTGTCTGAAAAGAGTGGAGAGATATTAACATAATTATTGCCCTTATTATTAAGTATCTATTTTTAAGGCAGTTTTTAACTCTCTTATTCCCTATTAAGAAATAATTTTGGATCTGTATATACTTTGTGGCCCTCACATTAGAGGAATTGTATCAGATTTAGAAATTTGTTTTGCTCATTGAGAGTCTAGAGCAGAGGTATCAAAACTCCCAGGGCAGTCCAACTAGATTAAAAAATAATGGAAACATTTCACAAAATAAATGAAAATATAGCACACCTAGACGATGTTAATTATTGGTGTCAAAGTCATGGAAACGGAGGCCACTAGACCATGGTATGTATGGAAGGATCTCTTATGAGAGGCCACATATTAATATTATCTGTTTTATTCTATTTTTATTTGTCAAATATTTACCCTTAGTTTGGACAGACAAAGCAAATTAACATTCCCTTAGGGCCTTTTTTAAGGACCCAGTATATTGGAGTGGCAGTCATTTATGAGCTATCTAGCCAGCAATTGCCCAGAGCTAGGATATTTCCTAGCCCTAACATATTTCAGGCCACAGAGGAGGAAGATGTGGGTTCAGTCCTGATCCTTTGGAGCAGAGGTCAGCAAACTATGGCCCGTGGGCTCAATCTGGCCTGTTGCCTCTTTTTTTATGGCCAGTGAATTGTAAATGGTATTCTCTTCCTGACTCCAAGTCTTGGCCACCAGCTGCCTACATAAAATGCAATGAACACAGAATTATAAAATACAAATAAAGTTACAAAACCATTATCTTTCTCCAACAGAAGTTGCATTTAAATATAGTTATGTCTCACCAGTGAAGCTTTGTGAATTGCTCATTTTAAAAACTATCACTTTCCCATGTAGTTTTATATTCTATATAATCATATATAGAATTGTATGTGTGTGTGTGTGTGTGTGTGTATGTATGTATGAATGAGAGAGAGAGAGAGAGAGAGAGAGAGAGAGAGAGAGAGAGAGAGAGAGAGAGAGAGAGAAAAGAGAGAGAGAGAGTGTGAGAGTGAGTGAGTGAGAGTTGTATATTGATTAGGCCTCCTTGGAGAAAAAAGCAAATTCAAAAAGGGTGAGAAAAGTGATAAATGGAGGATGTAAAAATTAGATCAGTGTAATAATTAGGAATTTTTGTTTCTAGGGCCAGTGGTCTGAAAGCCAACATTAAGAGTATTTGTGTGGGCTGCAGTCTCTTTTGGGGAGATGGAGACAAAGCATACACCACAGCATTGTTTTTTGGGAGTTTACCTGTCTGTCAGATGCCCAAACCTTTTCCAACAAGGCCATTTGCCAATATCCTATTTTAGCTATTATTCTTGCTTATTAGGTGCTGAGGTCAGTGGATCCTTCACATTTGGCATCCAAAGAGCCTAGTAATAGAATGGGGGAATGGAGTTGGAGTTTGTAAGTAAACTTAAAAATGAACAAATGCTTTTGGGATAAGGGGATGGCTGAAAGAGGGCTCAAGTTAATTTATACCCCCAAACACCCCTCCCACAAAAAACCGTCCAAAAATCACTTTAATTTATCATGTCACAATTACAAAGGACCTTAGGGAGCATCTTGTCTGACTCTGATTTTAAAATTCCCACAGTTGTTAAGATTGCAAGCAAATGTGTTAGCCTAGGCCTGGGGCAGTTTTCATTGGATCCTGAGCTTATGGGGAAAGAGCAAACTCAAAATAAATTTCTGAAGTCTAGGAGATCCTCAGAAGAGAGAGGAGAGTTTTACTTTAGATGAAATAATGACTTATCCAGATCACACTTTGAAGATCTCATTGAACTGTTGAGACTGAGGCTGATTGGAGGTGCAGTTACTTGGAACACAGATTGTTGTAGGCCCACAGTTAGAGGAAGGAACCTCAGGGACCGTCTTGTCCAACCCCACATTATACAGAGGAAAGAATAGTAGGTTCAGAGTTAGTGGTGTTAGACTCTGGTCTTCAACCCAGCTTTCCTGATTTCCATTCTAGTAATCTTTCAGCCACATTTCTGAAATTTCTCTCCCTTGGGGATACTGGCCCTTCCAGAGCTTTGACCTCATGACTGGGGACAAATCATTGATCAGGGAGCCTGGCCACAGCTTCCTCTCTCTGCTTTACCATCCAACTTGGACTGCATTCTTCCTCAGAAAAGTGAAAATTATACTCTTTAAATTTCCAACCCTGGGGCAAAGCCTTCACTGATACCCTAAATACTCTCTTAATTAGAATTAATAAAGATTGAATGAATAAAGAAAATGATGGGAAGAATAATAGAAAGTATTATGAGTATTCAGTGTAAGTACTAATAAATCTTGTCTCATTTGTTCTTTATATTTCACATTTGGGAAATACACTGAAAGGTCTAGGTGAGGAACAATTGCTGTTCCTTTTTATTTTTTATTTTTATAAATATCACCTTGAAGGTGGTAGAATGCCTAGGTTGAGGTCTCCAAGGTCTGGGTTCAAATCCTACCTAGATCATTATTGATTATATTATAATTACATTATTATATCATTATAATAGATCATTCATTTCCCTTGTCAGTGCTTCAGTTTTCTTTGTAAATCCAAGGGTTTTGACCTAATAGCCTTTGAAGTCCTTTGCAACTCTCAATCTATGTTTCTATAATCCTTTCCTTTCTAATTTCATGAAATCAGAATTAGTTGTTTTACCTTTTGTGAATTTAATTCATAAACATGCAAACATATGATGGCCTGATTTTAGTATTTATTTCTCTTCTGTCCATAACTATGAAAAGTATCTGATGTGGTTTTCTTCTTTTTTTTTTCTTTTATGATCTGACCTTCAACTTTCATGTTGAGTGTCTCTTTTGAGATTATTATGGTATATGGTATAAGATGTTGGTCTAAATCTAATTGCAACTGGTCGGTCAAGTCAAGCATTTTTATAACCACCCACTATGAGCAAGCACTGTGATACTGTTCTGGGAATACACAGGAAGGAAAAAAATAGTTCTTACACTCAAGGATCTCATAGTTGGCTTTCCAGTTTTCCTTGCAGAGCCTATCAGATAAGGAGTTCTTCCTCCAATAAATTTGTATTTTCAAGTTGATCAAACACTGGATTATTGAAGCCAATGCCTTCTGCTTCTTCCTTCATTCTTCTCCAGTAACCTATTTTATATTATATTTTGTTTTTTAATCAGGACCAAATATTTTCAGTGTTTACCTCTTTATAGTATAATTTGATGTCTACATGTCTTTCCCTAAATTTTGATTGTTTAAAAAAAGAGATGATTCCATAAAAGTGGATGATGTTACAAAGATGGAAAATTGTTATGTTTTCTAGTGTAACATAATGTTTTATTATTTTCCCTTCATTTTTCATTTGGGTATTTTGGGCAGTCATTGTTTTCAGTTTTGTTTTTAAAGCCTTCTCAGCCACTTGAAGTATTGTTAAAACTAAAAAAAATATGCATTTTTTGTTGTTTGGAGACTGCCTTGTACTGTGATTGTGGGGAGATTGTATGCTTCAGATCAGAGAATGATGGGAGACAGCCGAATTTGCTTTAGATTGGTATCTGTAATTTGTCAGTTTCCTTGTCTGTGAAATGACTTTAGGGAAGAAAGCTCCTCTAGCACTAAATCCATGGTCTTTTGCTTATGGACTCATCATCTGAAGTAGTTTTTAGTAGATTGTCTCAGGGGAAAAGATTCAACAATCACTTCACAGAGTTGCGGTGGGAATAAAGGAAAAGAGGGAATCGGCTTTTGGTTCAGCTACTGTACTAATAAATCTTGTCTCATTTGTTCTTTATATTTCACATTTGGGAAAGCTGAGGCAAACAGGGTTAAGTGACCTGCCTAGGTCATTTAGCTCTTGAGTGTCTGAGTCCAGATTTCAATTCAACAAGATGGGTCTTGCTGATTCCTCCTACATTCTAACCACTATGCTACCTAGCAGTCCCAGACTGGAAGGCTGCTATTCCTGAAAACGCAACTGTTTTGCATTGATTAAAGCATTAAGAAATAAAGCCTTTTGATTGTTTGATTTGGAGCTTTTCTGCCACCAGTAATGAAGTGTGTGTGTGTGTGTGTGTGTGTGTGTGTGTTTTGTGTACACATACAACTCAAACTCTTTGATTTTCATGAAAAAGAAACTGACAATCATGGAATTGAAGCATATAATAAAATCTCCCCCTGATTAAGATCAGATCCTATCTGATTTTAAGGGATTTATCCAAGAGGAGGATGATTGTTTACCCAGGAGGAGGATGGGTGATTAATTTGAAGATATTTCCCAATGGGGATAGGTTTGATCTTTATAAAGCAGATAGATTATGTTTTCTTAAGCCTTAGATTATATTTCTTAAACATACTTTTTGGTACAAAATAGATGCTTAATAAATGGATGTAGACTGATTTATTCTCTATGTGAAAAGTCTTACTGGTGCTCGTGTCTCTGGTAGAATGACTTTGCTAAAGATCTGAATCTGAATTGTGTATAAATCATGAATTTTTTTCTTTTTTTTAGATCTGTCTTTGGCCCAGAGGAAGTTTGCCCATTCACTAAGAGATTTCAAATTTGAGTTCATTGGTGATGCTGAGACCGATGATGAGCGATGTATAGGTACGTAAGAACAATAGGGAAATGATTAAATTGTGTATTTATGTTAATTGGTTCATATGATTAATTGAATTTTGATTGATGCAGTGGAATATTATTCTTCAATTAAAATTGAGAAGTATAAGAAATATAGGGAAATATGGAGAAAGCTGTATTAGTTGATACCAAGTGGAAAAAAGTGAGACTGAAAGATATCAGTCATGTGAGAAGGAAATATGAGTAAGAGTAATAGGCAAAAGATTGTTATGGAAACAAAGTGAAAAAAAATTCAAGCTGTTTTATCGTATTAGTTTCATTATTTAATTGTGAATAGTTACTAAGTAAGAAGCTACTATTGCATAGTATCTAGAGCAGGAGATCAAGATTCCAGTGCTTTCCCATAATGGCTTGGTGACCCCGAACAGATTGTGTAAGCCACAATCTTAGCAACTCTCTAAGACCACAGAATTTTAGAGCACATCTCCATCTGTATGGATAGGAGTTGTTCCTCTCATTGGGAGTTCTGATACCAGGTATAAGGTGCAAGGTACTGAAGAAACTTAGCAAAATAAGTTTAATTGATCATACTGATGTTCAATTTTGTTTGCAAAGATGAAGTGCTGAGAAACTCTTCTTTTCATAATTAAATAATTTCTCTTTGCCTTTGTAGATGCTTCTCTCCGAGAGTTTTCAAATTTTTTAAGGAACTTGGAAGAACAGAGAGAAATCATGGTGAGTTGGAGATGTGTGTGATCAGATGGGATGCTAAATGTTTGGTATTTATGTTTCTTGATAGTTTTAATTTAATTTCAATTTTAAAAAATTTAATATCTTGCTTCATTTTGTCATAGGAGAGGCAGCATATCTATCTTGTGGGGGAAAATAAAAAACAAACTAGTCGCTAGGAGGTCTAGATTCTGGTTTTGGAGATTTGCCAGGGAAAGACTTGATGTTTGACTTTGGCCCAGTTGGATACCCTTCCCAAACTTCTGTGTTCTCATCAGGGGGTCTGATGGAACATTTATGAGGTCAGTCTATGTCTTCTTGTCTAACTTGGAAGATAGAGGTCAGCGATTAGTAAAGGCTACTGCTGAGATGGGAAGCTGCATAGTTAGGGGTTTTTCCATCTGGCTTTTGTGCTTCCTATTGCTTAAAGATCTGAACTTTCTCATCCTGTTCTAATAGAATTACCTATTTATTGTAGCAAGATTTACAAAGGGGTTTGTTATTAGGTGTAATTATTAAGGGAGGAATGGTGGGTGTATATGTGAGAGAGAGAGAGAGAGAGAGACAGAGAGACACAGAGACAGAGAAAGAGAAAGAGACAAAAGTATGGAGAAAGAGAAAGAGACAAAGATATGGAGAAAGGGACAAAGGTACAGAGACAGAGAGAAAAGGTATGGAGACAGAGACAGAGAGAGACAAAGGTACGGAGACAGAGAAAGAGAGAGACAAAGGTACAGAGACAGAGAGAGAGAGATAAGTACGGAGACAGAGAAAGAGACAAAGGTACAGAGACAGAGAAAGAGACAATGAGAGAGAGACACTACACAGAGAGAGAGAGAGAGAGACAGAGACAGACAAAGGTACAGAGACAGAAAAAGAGAGAGAGACAAAGGTATGGAGACAGAAAGAGAGAGACAAAGGTACGGAGACAGAGAGAGAGAGAGAGACAAAGGTACAGAGACCAAGAGACAAAGGTACAGAGACAGAGAAAGAGACAATGAGAGAGAGACACTACACAGAGAGAGAGAGAGACAGAGACAGACAAAGGTACAGAGACAGAAAAAGAGAGAGAGACAAAGGTATGGAGACAGAAAGAGAGAGACAAAGGTACGGAGACAGAGAGAGAGAGAGATAAAAGTACAGAGACAGAGAGAGAGAGAGAGACAAAGGTACAGAGACCAAGAGACAAAGGTACAGAGACAGAGAAAGAGACAAAGGTACGGAGAGAGAGAGACAAAGTACACACACACACACACACACAGAGACAGAGACAAAAGGTACAGAGAAAGAGAGAGAGAGTGAGGGATACAGACAACGGTATAGAGAAAGAGTGAGAGACAAAAGTACAGAGACAGAGAAAGAGAAAGATGCCCTTGCAAAGATGGTAGTGATATTGTAATAGGTGTTTTATTCTTTGGCATTGGGACAGAGGATAAATAGGGGATTTGTGTGGTTAGAAGCTGATGGAAAAAAAATTGCCTGGGAGCAATGCAAAGACTGGGGGGGCAGCTAGGAATCACAGTGGATGCACTTGAGTCAGAAGTCAGGAAGACCTGAATTCAAATCTGACCTCAGATACTTACTAGCAGTGTGACCCTAAGGAGGCCATTTCATCCTCTTTGCCTCAGTTTCCTCATCCCTAAAATGATCTGGAAAAGAAAATGGCAAATCGCTTTAGTATCTTTGTCAAAAAAAAAAAAACAAAAAACAAAAAACAAAACAAACCCACATGGGGTCATGAACAGCAACAAGAACCACAAAAGTATACTTGCTTGGGCGTCACAGGGCTTGGATTCAAATCCTGGCTCTATCATTCACTGTTTGGTCATGGGCAAGTTGTTCCACATTTCTGGGCTAGGTCCTTCCACCCTAACTCTCTGACTTTATGATTCCGAGTTTCCAAGTAGGAATAGGGAGGTACATATCCTTCGTGAATCCTTATGTATTTGACTGTTACATCTTGCTTTAACCAACCAGCACGCAGCTGGTATTTTTCCAGATTTTCTGTGTCAAGGATACAAAAGACAAAAATGTGAACCCCTGCCCTCAAAGATCTTAATTCCTGTGCGATAGGGGTAGGGATCTGGATTGGGCCTGTGGATTTCCTTGGTATAGGGAATTCTTGAGAAGGGAACTCTCTGCTGATGCAGGTTGGCCCCTCTACTTTATAGTCTTAGTGAGCTGCTTATGGCATTTAGGGATTAAATGGTGTGCTTGGAGTCACCCAGACTGTCTGTGGACTTGGATCCCAGGGTTCCTGCTTCAAAACCAGCCCTGTAGCTACTATTCCAGGCTGCCTCTCAAAATACATTCAAGATACTTTTTTTTTTTGGGTAGGGAAGGTACTAACAAGGAGGGGTCAGAAAAATCTTCCTGTAGAAGGTGTTTCAGTTGAGCTTTTAAGGAAATGAGGAATTCTGAGAGGGAGATAATGAGGAAGAGCATTCCAAAGTGAGTGCAGCCTGGCCAACAAAAACCCAGCAGCTGGAGACGGATCATCAGTAGTAAAGAACAGCAGAAAGGCCATTTGGACTGGGTCAAAGAGCGTTTGAGGTGGGGTAACAGATCTAAGTTAGCAAAGATCAGATTGTGAAAGGCTTTGCATGTTAAGATGAGTTTTTTTTAAAATGATATATGAAGTTATTGGAGTTGATTGATCTGAGGAGTGAAGTGGTTAGACCAATATTTTAGGAAAACAAAATTAGCAGCTGTGTGGAGGATGAATTGGAATGGGAATTAAGGCAAGGGAACCAATGAGGAAGGTCCTCAATGAGGAAGGAAGTAGGATGTGGTTGCAGAGAGAATAGAGACCAATATGATATTATTGCTTTTTGGGTGAGCGAAAGTGAATGATTAGGAACCAGAATGAACTGTAAAATTCCCATTGCTGCATGTATATTTTATTAGTTAATGTGTATCTTTTTAGCGAATCTCCAGTTCCTTTGTAGAAACTCGGACACATACAGAATGTTTGTTTGTCAGGCTGCAAAATCACAGGTGTTTGTGGTTGTGCAGAAGTTCTCTTCCATTGTCTTCCTTGGCTTTACCTGTTTTTAAAATTTAAAAAATTTTCTTGAGGTGAATGCACTGGGTCAAGAAATTAGAATGGGAAGAACAAGCCTGCAGGGTTACTTCTGGTCTATCTGATATGGGCAGGTGGATGGAGTTATTGTTAGCTTGCCTGCCTATTTACATTTTGGCTACAAAGCTTGCTGGCCTGGTTTGATGACTTCGAGACATCTGGGTGAGAAGTTCAGGGATTTAGTTGCAAAAATGGTGTGACGCATTGGAAGATGGTGCTTCTAGAATGTTGTGAACTCCTACAGAGGGATGACGGAAACTGTGTGGGGCTCATTGTCATAAGGTCAAAGGGACTTCAAGGATCTAGGCCAATTTTTACCTGAAGCTTTGGTCCCAGACAAGTGAGAACATTGGTTCTCACACAATGGGTTAGGTGGCTGAAGCTCTACCATTTGGAGGGGAAATCTGGAAAGGCTGACCTTGAACTACGTTTTCATAGGGATTTTATTATGTGGAGGTGAATAGTATTCTAGGACTAGTGGGGAAAACTTTGGATGCTATTTTGATGGGGACAAAAACGAGATGGGAGATTTGTGACAGATTTATTAATAATAAATAAATAAAAAATTAATAAAAAATTTAATAAACTTACCATTGTTAAAACCAAATTTAAGCTTAGGAAGTAAGTAGAACCAGGAGAAAGTACATAGTAACAGCAAGATTATATGATAATCAATTTAGCTCTTCTCAGCAATGCTCTGATCCAAGACAATTCTAATAGTTTTGAGATGGAAAATGCCATTCATATCCAGAGAGAACTATGGTGAGGATCAAAGAATAGTGTTTTCTTCTTTTTGGGCGGGGAGAGAGGGTTGTTTTTTTTGTTTGTTTGCTTTTTCTTCTCATGGCTTTTCTCCTTTGGTCTTATTTTTCTTGTACAACATGACAAGTATGGAAATAGTTTTAAAAGCATTTTATATGTACAACTTATATTGCTTGCTGTTTTGGAGAATGAGGGAGGGAAAGCAAGAAGGTGAAATATCTGGAATATAAAATTTTACAAAAATGAATGTTGAAAACTATCTTTACATGTATTTGGAAAAGTAAAATACTATTAAGAAAAAAAAAAAGGAAAACAATTTTGAAATTCAGTTCCTTCAGTTTCCATATCCAACAGTGCACATACCTGTGTTTTAAGAAGGCGTGTTGAGCAAAAAGTGCTGAGGAAGGTTTTTAGACAGGAAGGAGGAAGGTGAGAATTATAGTGTGAAAGTCAGGGTAGAAGTGGGTCCAGAAGAAGGGCATGGTCAGGTTAAAGACTGCAGATGTCAAAGAGAATAAAAACTGAGATTCTTCTCCTGGGATTTGCTTTTAGTGTCATTATCAACAAAGACTATTGTCTTAAGTAGGGTGCTTCATCCCCACCTTCCATCCACCATACCATTAAAATCCCAGATCAAGTTTATATCTGTATTTTGACACTTTCCACTAAATTGTCATTGTTTGTTTTTTTCAAATCATCAGCATTTGATTATACCGATCAGACCAGGTACTCCCCATGGCCCAAGTCAATTTTCAACTTTTGACAGGAGGATGTAGTACTGAGGAATATGCAGAACACCATACATAAATGTCAGTCAGCAAGCATTGATGAAACATCTTTGCTTGGTTCAACCTAGGGGAAACAACCATTCAGAGAAGATGGAAACTACTGTTCAGGAGCTCGCATGCTGTCAAGGAGACAACATGTTCATATATAGCTATGTGCAAAAGAAATATAAAATAAGTGTAAGGTGGACACAATAAATGTCCATTCAATAAAAGTCTGAAATCTCTACATCTCCATGTCTTTGCCAAATTGAATCGAATGGAAGTAATGAGTAAGGTTGGTCATACAAGAGTACATACTGTACTCTTGAGCTTGGGCAACAGTCCAGGAATTTAAGGACTTCCAAAACAGTGCTCGAGTGTTTCAGATGCTATTTTAAAAGCACTTCTTTGGGTATTCCTCTACCCCCTTTTATAAGGTTATTTTTTTCCTCTGCTGAAAAGATTTTTAATCAGCTATTTCTGGGATATGGCAAATAGCGATGTTTGCCTGGGAACAGGAAGTGGGAAATTCCTAGGCATGGATTTTGGGGTGGGGGGGTGAAAGACAGCAAACAGGAAAAAAAAAGTGGCAGGAGAAACAGAGGCTTTAAGTGCTCATGTACTTATTTTTTTTTTTTAAATTATTAGTTTTCAACATTTACTTTTTTTTTTTTTAATTTAATAGCCTTTTATTTACAGGATATATACATGGGTAACTTTACAGCATTAACAATTGCCAAACCTCTTGTTCCAATTTTTCACCTCTTACCCCCCCCCCCACCCCCTCCCCTAGATGGCAGGATGACCAGTAGATGTTAAATATATTAAAATATAAATTAGATACACAATAAGTATACCTGACCAAAATGTTTCAACATTTACTTTTATACGATTTGATTTCCACTTTTTTTCTCTACCCGGTTCCTTTCCCAGCAATCTGATATAGTTTATAAATACATCACTAATATACTTATCCTTACCTATTTAACTTATCCATACTCATCTACACATTATCCTTCCCTTCCTCTTTGCCTCTTTCTCTGCTTCCCTCAACTCCCTCCATAACCAGGAAAAAGCAACAACCTGAAGACTGTCCCTTTCCCCATATAAGATTTGGGTTTCATGATATCCTTTGGAGGATGTATTCTCTTACATTTTTTAGAAAATCTGTCCCTCCTCCAAACTTTCTTACTCAATATCAAGGTTGCCCCCTTGACTTTCAATTAATACAATTAATTGATTAATATTTGCTGGTATTAAAACTTCCAGGGAAGCCACACAATGTGCAGCCCCTTGGCATTTTTAGTGGTTGCCCCCCAAACCTGAAATTCTCTTTCTAAATAAAATCCCACTTTACAAAAATTCTTCCTGATTTCCCTTAGTGCTAATAATGCCTTCCCTTTGTCAGTCATCTCTAATACAGACTATTGGAGGAAGGCTTCCTTTTCAAGTTATTTTTCTGTATCTGCATTTTGTTGTTTATAGATTGTGAGTTTTGGGAAAGCAGGGTCTGTCTTTTTATTCTCAGTGCATTATACAGTCAGTATCAAATAGTAGATGCTTAAAAATGCCTCCTGAAGAACATATGCATACCTGCACTACATGAAGGGATACAAATGTTGAACTCCCCAAACAAACCAGACCTTTCTAGTTGCTGGTGCTTCTCCCCTCCCAAGATTAGCTTCCCTTTTCTATATCTTGTTATATCTGTTAATGTGTATATGTATTATATCCTTCAGTTAGAATAGATGTTGTTGAACCTGATTAAGATATTATTGGGAAATATTTAACAAGATAAATTAAAATACAATGAAACAGATTTTATTACATTTTAAAGCTAAGTCAGCATGTGGACTTCATGGGGATCCTTATACATAGATGTAGGTCTCTTTCTGTAATGATTATAGGTCTAAAGCTGGAAAGGACTTTAGATGCCATCTGGTCCAATCCTTTTATAAGTCACTTGTATGAGCTCATGCAGGAAGTATGACAGGTGTGCCTGTATTTTAGAGCTTTTTGCTCCATATCTATGTCATTTCTTTTCTTTCTTTTAAAAAAAAAAAGCTTTTTTTTCAAAATACATGCAAAGATACTTTTCAACATTTATCCCTGTGAAATTTTATGTTCCAAATTTTTCTCTCTCCCTTACAAACAATACAGGTTAAACATGTGCAGTTCTTCCAAACATATTTCCACTTTTATCATGCTGCACAAGACAATATAGATCAAAAAGGAAAAAAGTCTCTATTTCAAGTGTCTGATGGTTTGGGATTTCCCCATTTTAGGAAAGAATGAAGTGAGGATTTATTATGTGCCCTAAGCATTGTAGTAAGGCTTTTTTTTTTTTTTTTTTTTTTTTTTTTTTACAAATATCTCATTTGTTTATTTATGTAGGTGCTATTATGATCTTTATTTTATAGATGAAGAAACTGGGGCACACAGATAAAATGGCTTTGTCCAACCACATATCACTAGTAATGATTATGTTAGCTAACATTTAAGTAGCTCTTTCTAATTGTTCTTATTATCTCATTTGATCCTCATAACAACTCCAAGAAGGGACGTGCGCTATTATCTCCATTTTATAGATGAGAAAAATGAGGCAGAATTTGAATGATTTACCCAGTGCCTGCCACAAAACTCTTTAGTATTTGAGGCTAAATTTAAAATTGGGCTTTCTTGATTCCAGCCCCACAGCCCCATCAGCTTCTTTTTTTTTAATTTTTAATTTTATTTTTTTCCCATCGGCTTCTTTTAAAGGGCAATGATTGTCAACTTTTCCTGAGTTTTAAAAAATCCTACTTTTTGTCTCTCTTCACCCCTCAGCATCATTCCTACTTCCAAAATGTTGAAAGACATTTATTTTAAAAATGAAAGTGAACTTTAAAAGTTTGTACATTTTGAAATTTTATAGCATTATTTAAGATAATGAGATTGCTTAGGTGATGCAAAATAGAAGCTCATGTGTATATAATGCTTTAAGGTTTACAAAGTGTTTTATTTATATTATCTCTTTGGCTCTTCAGAACAACTCTATAAACAATAATAATAATAATAAACTTACTAGATACCAGGCAGTATGCATATATTATTTCATTTGTGTGATAACTATTATTATAATAAAATATACAATGTAATAATACAATATTACTATTGTAGTTTTACAGGTGAGGAAATTAAAAGTGAGAGAGATTACCTGACCTGCAGGGTCATATAGCTAATAAACAATATGTGAGGCAACATTCAAGAGCCTTGACTACAAACCTGGTATTCTGGTCACCATGTGAAATGGTAACTTTAGGGCTAATTTTTTTTTTTCTACTTTAAGATGTATCCTTTGAAATTTCCTGTCCCTTTACTTTTGGCAGTGACTCTTAGTTAATTACAAGCTAGACATTTCTGTAAATCCTTGAGAGGTTTTAGCAGTTCTTTCTAAAAGGGCTTGTGTTTCTGATGTCTTGATTGTTTATTAAGTCTATTTGCAAAGGGCTCTGTTCATGCCTGTTATTTATTTAGTACCTGTCTAATTTAGGTCTTGAATTACATTAAAGGATCATACTATAGTCTACTTTTCCCACGAGTGTGAATTTCCACGTGGTGCAAAGCATGTGTGAACATATATAAGGCATCACTATTGGATGGATCATATGATTATAGTTTTGCACCTGGAAAGGCCCTTAGAATGTCATATAATCCAACTCTTCCTAATACAGTGGAGAAAACAGGATGATTTGATCAGGGTCAAATATGGCCCAAGACTTGCACTATGCAGGTACCCCCTTCTTCTTCAAGGTGTGGATTTTTTAAATTACTTTTTTTTCTTCAATTAAGAAACATTTTCTTTCCCTCTAACTTCCCATCCTTGAGAGAAAATAAAATCGAACCCTTATTACAAAGAAAACATCAGAGGGACTGCTAGCAAAGGGGCTTATTAGCACAGGAAAATGAATGAATTTATCCATTCATTCTGGAAAGCAGTTTTTAACTACTCCCTTAAAAGGTGCTCAAACTGTGTATGATGTTACCATTGCTAGGTTTCCCAAAACTAATTAGTTTGGTTTAGTTAATAGTTATTTTATTTTTTTTTTTAGTAGTTTGGTAACCACTAGAGTTACTAAAAATATCAAAGGAAGAGAAAAAGGATTTATATGCACAAAAATCATTGTCAATTCTTTTTCTAATTGCGAGGAACTGGATGCCATTTTTGAAGTGGTTGAACAAACTATGGCATATGGATATCATGGAATATTATTATGTCATTAAGAAATGATGAAGGGACAGATAGGTGGTGCAGTGGATAGAGTACCTGCCCTGAAGTCAGGAGGACCTGAGTTCATATCTAGTCTCAGACACTTAACACTTCCTAGATGTGTGACCCTGGGAGTCACTTAACCCCAATTGCCTCAGCCAAAAAAAAGAAAAGGGAAAAAAAAGAAATGATGAAAGGGATGGTCTCAAAGAAACCTGGAAAGCTACATATAAGTTGAGTGAAGTGAGTAGAACCTGGAGAACAGTATATATATATATATATATATATATATATATACACACACATATATACATATATACATATACATACACTAACAGACAACCAAATTTTGAAAGACTTAAGAACTGATCAATACAGTGTCCTGATTAGCAAGGACTCATGATGAGACCCATTACTCATCTTTAACAGAGAAGTGAGAGACTCAGGGTGCAGAATATGCACATGCACACATATGTGTATATATGTATATGTGTGTGTATATATAATACATATATGCATGTATATGTGATATATATATTCAGATATCTACAGATGTATGTAGCACATGTATGCATGCATATATGATATGGATGCATATCCTTAGATACATGCATGCACACATGGATGTATATATATACACACACCTGTATGCATGTGTATATATGTGATATATAGACATATCCAGATATCTATAGGTACATACAACATACACATATGTATATATTTATATATGATAGACACCTATACAGATATCTTTAAATATGTGTATATATATATATATATATATATATATATATATATATATAATACTTGTATGCATGTGCATATATATGTGATATATAGACATATTCAGATATCTATAAGTGTATACAACATACACATATGTATATATTTATATATGATAGACACCTATACAGATATCTTTAAATATGTGTATATACATAATACCCATATGCATGTGCATGTATATGAGATATATAGACATATTCAGATATCTATAGATGTATACAATGTATATGCATGTATATATGACACATAGACACACAGAGATCTTTAGATATATGCACAACATACATATATGTGTGTGTGTGTGTGTGTGCATATGGCATGTGGGTATAACCAGATATAGTGTACACATAGACATATACATCAGGAACAGACATAAACCACAGAAACTTATTTTGCTTGACTTTGCATGTTACAAAGGTGGTCGTTTTCGGGAAGTGAGATGGAGAGAAAACAAATTAAATTTGAAAAATCCTCCAAGTTAGTTGGAATGTAAGACACATTTCCATCCGTGTTAGCTGCTGACTCTATCCCCTGCACAGCCAATAAAAGATTTATGAATCCTATCCAGGACACTTCCCCTCTTAGCCGCAGCATTGGGTGTTTGCCATGACTAGAATTCTCTGCCTCTTAGAATCTGTTGTTTCTTTCAAAACAATTTAGAGTAGGTTTGGTTTGGGGTTTGGTTTGGGGTTTGTTTGGTAATGAGAAAGAGCTGTATTGAATTTTTTTCAGTAGTTTTTCGTGTATTATATTGAGAGTTATTATTGACTTAAATGTCCACCAACCATAAATGATTTGTATGTGCAAATCTGTGTTATGATTAAATTGTGAAAAAATCAATTTTATTTTAAAAATTTAGATTTTGGGGGAGGAGAAAATATGTATTTGCAACTGTGAATAACAAAAACAATCATCTATCTACAACCTATGAAGATCACTGTTACTATCAACCTTTGGAGGGTGCCCAGTAGATTGTTTGCCTCTGACATTCCACTGGACAGCTAGACTCTACCCTCTCATGGACCACTGAGTTCATGTTGTTTCTGAGCTTCCAAGGACCCTTCACCCAGTTCTGTCATAACTTCAATAACGTACACCTTTTTCTTTGCTATGTTCTACTTTGCTCCAAATATTGAAACTTACCTTTCCTGTTTTTCATTCTCTAAGGGCCTTTTTCTCTGGGCTTCCAAGCTAACTAATCTGTTAGATTTATCTACACCAGTGGTTCAGAGGAGAGATCTTTCTCCTCTCCCAGCTAACGTGCAGTTTAAGATAGTAGAGAAAAAATGAATAGATTATACATTATTTCACTCTACCCACCCTGAACCAGCTCAGTTGACTTTAGTATTTCTCATAAATAGTATTTCTCCTTCTTCCCCTGTACCTTTTCACTGACTAACCCCCCTGCATGGTAATGCATCCCCTCTTCATTTCCATTACTAAAAATTTTTCCTTTGTTTCAGAGCCTAATTTAGATGCAACCATTTACACCAAACCTTTTCTGTTTTTCCAAACCTACTCCCCCAATCATCCCTAATCTCTTATAGGTATCTCTACATGGTGTCCTAAAAACTTTAAAATGACACCAAGCCTTTTGGGACACACTTTGTCTTTCCCCATTTCTCTCCCCAACCCAATCCCCTTCTCCAGCTCGACTCTAGGCTTATTTAGGACACATAAGGAAAGGTTCATTCTTGTCCTTGTTTCCTCCATGCCTAGCCTGGTGTCTGGCACATAATAGCAGCTTAATAAGTACTTGCTGGTTGTTTGATATGAGATTATAGGAGGTGGAAGACTCCAAGTTGAGGAGAGAGGATTATGTATGTATATTTCCAAGTTTATGTATATATATATGTGTGTGTGGGGGGGGGGGTATGTGGGTATGTGTGATAGGAACCAGATTTGGTATTTCTTTGGTATAGGGAACTCTCAGGTGGGGAAAATCCCTTTACCAGTGCAGATTGGCAATTTTTTTTTCTCTCTCCCAATTTATGGTCCTGGAGAATTGCCAAGAGCTCTTGGATGTTGACTCAGGGTTATGAAGCTGGTAGGTATCTCAGATGGGACTTAGAGTCCAGTAGGGCACGTAAGAGAGGTAATTCAGATGTAAATAAGAAAGGGATTTCAGTGAAAGATGAAGTGCAAAGGGAAAGCTTGTTAGTGATTGCCTCAAAAAGAGAGACAGACAGACAGAAGAAAAAACGGTGTAGATGCTGGAGGACAGGACTAATTTTGCGTTCAAGCTGTAGAATTTGACTTCAGCATAGGATACCTCAGAATCAGCCAGAGTCAGGATAAGCAAAAGTCCTTAGTCTTTATTCTTGGTCTTTAGGGGTAGAAGTGAAGGGGATGGAAGAGAATCTCCGCAACCACCTTCTTCCTTGGCTGCCGCAAAAAATGGCTCATCTTCCTCCACCCCCTAGTCCCTCCTACAATCCTCTGTATACACCAATCATTGAGCCAGCACAGGATAGTGGGAAGGACCATTTTCCAAGCATATTCCCATAGAGCATTGTCCAATCAGTAGTTAGCCTTAAGTGTTTGGCAGTCCTGACTTCAGTGCAATGACTCAAGAGTTTCAGCCCTCTACAGTAGCCTCTGTTGAGAAAAATAAAAGAAGTTGAAGCTAGAAAGGCCAGGTGGTTCCAGATGGGAGAGACCTTTGGATACCAAGAAGAGGAGTTAGAACTTAATTTGGTAGATGATAGGGAACCATTGAGGAGATTTAAATGGCAGGGATTGATTGGAGAAATTATTCATGCCCAACACATGAAAGATGTGTTGAAAGTAGGCAAGAGTGAAGGCATTTAGGCCATTTGGGGTAAATTTTAATTTTTAAAAGGAATCCAGTTTTCAGAAAACAAATTTTGTTCAAACTTCTCTCAGTCTCTCTCTGTCTCTGTTTCTCTCTCTGTCTCTCTCTCTCCTTCCCCCTCCCCCTACTCTCAACTACTATTCAAATAGCTCTTCTTTCACAGAATGATTGGGAGATGGGTATTTTATAGTTAGAAAAAGGCAAAGTTGTCTTTTCTGATTGTTCAGCTCAAGAACCTAGATTTTTCAGTCAACAGTGATTTCTTGGATACTTATTATATGTAGATATAGTATAGGAAATAATTTCCATATTTCTTTTAATCTAAAATGAAATATAAACTTGAATAATAAATATCAACATAATTTAATATAATAATAAATATAATTTATATAGCACTATAACTTTTGCAAAACACTTGACAAATTAGATCTCGTTTTCTTCTGATAGTCTTTATATTTGGGAGTATATATATTACGTGTGTGTGTGTGTGTGTATTCCCATTTTCCAAATAAGTAAATTGAGTAGCTAAATATTAAATGATTTTCCCAGGATTATCTAGGTAATAAGTATTTGAGGATCAGATTTGAATTTGCACCCTCCTAACTTCAGACCCAGTGCTTTATCCATCATAGCTAGTTGACTTCCATTAAAACTGCTTTCTTACTCCTGCGATTTTATTTATTTACTTTCTTCATGATCTTGAGTTGTTATTTATTTTTAACAATAGAAATCAAAGTTCAGAAAGAAAGCAGAATGCAATAGAAATTCCAGAAGAACTTTTTTTTTTCCTGATTAAATTTTAAGACTGAAGAATCAGATTGTTTTAATCGAAAGAATAGACTGACTCTGATTCTGAAAACTTGGGATGGAATCCTAGCTTCAATGGATATTAGCTTTCTAACTATGGGGAAGCCTTGAGGCTGTTTAAGCCTCAGTCTTTTTAACCTGTAAAATGGGCAAAATAATACTGCTCATCCACTTTGTTGTAGCATGGTGGATAGTAGCTTCAGAAACAACTCTACATTTGATCGACACTAGCTCTGTGCACTTGACCAAGTGACTTAACCTTTCAGTGATCCAGGTTTTTCTCTCAAGATAGAGGTGCCAACCTACATTGATAAGAGTTCCTGGTATAGACTAATATAAACATAAGTCTGGTTAAAAAAGTTACCTACTTCAAAGAGTTGTTTTGAACAAAGAGTTTTGTTAACTCACGTCTAGAGTTAGAGGTTCTAAATAATGATAATAGTAGGTGTGATAATAAGTAGTTGAGGAGTCACATATTAAAATTCTTAAATTTTCCAAAGCTTTAAAGAGATTGAGAATATTATAGAATTTAATCTAATGGTATAGATATAGAATTTTCTTTCTTCTCCTTTCCCCTCCCCTTTTCTCTTCTGTCTTTCATTCTATTCTTGACAGATTTCAGAAATAAAGAAATCTGTGTTTCTCACACCTTGCTCTCCCCCACCCCCCACCCCCCCAGGCAATTGGGGTTAAATGATTTGCCCAGTATCACACAGTCAGAAAGTTTTAAGTGTCTGAAGGCAGATTTGAACTTAGGTCTTCTTGACTTCAGCACACCTTGCATTTTAAAATAAATTTATTAATTAAAATAGTTTCAAAGCTACCTTGCCTTTCTCCATATGAACATCCTGTTTTATGCATTAAAAAAAAAATGTTACAGTAATCCTTTTTTACCCTTTTTGAAAGAACATCCCTCTCTAGAGGGATCTCTCTAGAACCTTTCCTTCTTTCTCACAATTGCCGCCAACATTTTAAGGGTGTGACCTAGTCCTTTTTGTTGTAGTTTTTGCTTCATTTTTCAAGATGTCCATGATATCAGGGAGGTGTTGCCATGAGTCTGAGTGAACTCGATTTAAATGAAGATTAATTGGATTTAATGAAGAAGGGCTATACAGAGTCACCAGGGAGCCATCTGGTTGTAATGGCCAGATATAGACCAATAGGATGGAGATATCCTTGGATACAGTGGGAGTTGTTGGCCTTTTAAAGTTAAGGTCTTGTCCCTGTCTAAGAGTACAATTTGTGGCCCTATTCTCCTTAAGACGTGAATAAACCCCAATGTGCTAGTGACAAATTTGTACCAAAAATGGAATATAAGTCCTCTGGGAAGCTTGACCAAGCTTCGTGTCTTGACTTAGATTCATTTTGGAAATACAGCACTACTTCTACTTGATCAGTTAAGTTTTATTTTGATTTCAAATTTATTTAAGGATAGGGTCCAAAGTTAGTGCAACTTTTCTAACATTTTTCTTGGAGTTAGGACATAAATTGATGTTCAGAGCAGAGGGAGACCAGACACCAGAAAGTACTGCCTTTTCAGTTTTTGCAAAATGGATGTATTTTGTATTATGTCATAACTAAATGTAATCTAAGAGTGGAATTTATTTATTCCTCTTTTCTCGAAGAGGCTCAATCCCCCCCAACCCCCGAAAAAAAATCCAGGATATTTCTTTTCACATTAATCATGGGAAAATTTTTGTTGAATTGTTTTTTTGGTCATGTATGTTTTCATGACCCCACTTGGGGTTTCTTGGCAAAGATATTGACCATTTCCTTTTCTAGCTAATTTTACAGATGAAGAAACGGAGGCAGGCAGGGTTAAGTGATTTGCCCAGAACCACACAGCTAGTGGATATCTGAGGCTGCATTTGAGCTCAGGGAGATGAGTCTGACTCCAGACCCATTGCTCTATGCACTGTGGCGAGCATCTAGCTGTTCTTTTTATAGATGAGAAAACAAAGCCTAGGAGACTATATGAAACCCTCAAGATAGTAAGTAGCAGAAGTGAAATTTGAACCCAAGACCTCTGATGCCAAATCTGGGAACACTTTCCCATGGAACATGCTGTCTCTCTGTGACTGATGTGGTTGCTATGATGGAGAGTGACTTTCTGGGCTCTGACCTTTTCTTGTGATTCTGTGGCTATTACTCAGGAGACCCTGTCCTGCTGTTCAGGGAATATTTGGGGTAGATGAATTTGCCCTTTATCATTCCTTTTTCTGCTTTGGAAGAGAATGATTATCTTGAGTATAGCTTTAGCTTGGACTATAAAGGGAGCTATCATAATGACCGTGGGAGACATCAGTGAGAATTCTTCTTAGTTCTCAGGTTACTTAATTATCAGGGATCAGGAGGATACTAAAGTAATAGATGCTTGAAGTGATGAAGAACATGGAGGTTAGCTACAGTCTTTATATTGAGGAGGAAGGTTGATGTGCTTAAATTAAAACCCCTCTTAAATATTTTTAAAATGTACTTGGTACAAGATGACTTTTTCCTGTAATATTTGGAGATATTTATTTCAGCTACTTAATTACTGAGGTAGAAAATATACAAAGTATTCAAACTTTGAATGTATTTTTCCTCATTTGATCTTTACAAAAACACTGATCTTTAGTGCTTATGAATACTTTTCTCCCCATTTTGTAGATGAATGAATAAACATTTATCAACCATTTATTGTTTGTCGGGTACCATTGTACTAAAGGGAGACAAAACAGAAAAGCAGTATAGTATAGTCTGCCTCTCCAGAGCTGACATAGTTGGCACTTAGAAAGTGTTTGTTCACTGAAATTTTAATCTTAATGTATTTTAATTTTAATTTAAATATATATATATATATATATATATATATATATATATGTGTGTGTGTGTGTGTGTATATATACACACACTTTGTTTTCTATCTATATACTAGAAATCCTGAAAGTCTTATTTTTTTGGTCATTTTTATTTTTTAGTTTTAAAGCTTTTTATTTTCGAAACATATGCATAGATAGTTTTCAGCATTCACCCTTGTAAAATCTTGTGTTCCAATTTTTTTTTCTCCCTCCCTTTCTCTCCACTCCATCCCCTAGCTGGCAAGTAATACAATATATGTTAAACATGTGTAATTCTTCTAATTGTTTTTCACAATTATGCTGCACAAGAAAAATCAGATCAAAAAAGAAAAACATGAGAAAGAAAACAAAATACAAGCAAACCACAAAAAAGTGAAAATACTATGTTGTGATCCACAACATATTTCCACAGTTATTGTGTTGTATTGCACAAGAAAAATCAGATCAAAAAAGAAAAAAAAAAGAGAAAGAAAACAAAATGCAAGCAAACAATGACTAAAAGTGAAAATACTGTGTTGTGATCCGCACTCAGTCGTTATAGTCTGTCTCTGGGTGCACATGGCTCTCTCCATTACAAGACCATTGGAACTGGTCTGAATTGCCTCATTGTTGAAAAAAACCATGTTCATCAGAATAGATCATCATATAATCTTCTTGTTACTATGAACAAGTTCCAGAAATCTTACTGCAGTTTTGAGGAATTAAAACTGATGTTAGTAGAACATAAAGAAGCAGATTATACATGAAATTGCAGATATTTATGTACAGATTTTTAAAAGAAATGATAAATTCATTATGTCATTTTAAAAGTTCCCATTGCTAGAAGCATCCCACTGGAGGTGAGAGGATCCTTTAGACTATAGAAGAGATTGTAAAGAGAACTCCTCCTTATCTATGATTTTCACTGGGCTTGCTTCTCTTTGGTGCCCTTAAAAAACATGATACTTCAATGATTCTTTTGTTTCTCTTTTTTCCCTTAACTACCCTATTTCATAGTACCTCCACTTCCTCACCTCACCATTGGAAAAAGAAAAGAAAATGAAACCCTTTTATCAGTTAATGCATAGTTAAGCAAAACAAATTTCACATTGCCCATGTTAAAAAATATATGTCTCATTCTGTATCTTGATACTGTTGTCTTCTTAGTAGGAAATGGATAGCATGCTCTGTGATCAGTCCTCTGAAATTAATTGGTCATTACATTATCAGAATTCTTTGTAATACTTAAAATTTCTTATTAATTAGTGGTTCATATTAGATTGGGATGTTTTCTTATTTCCTTCCCCATTGCCCTTCCCCTTCCAAAAAACCAACAGTAACAAAAACAACAACCTGATGGTAGGGTAAAAACAACTAAAGGCCCCAAGTATGTTATTGGGGGCCTTTGAAACATGAACTATTCTTTCTTTTTAAATTCTCAATAGTTTTTTTTTTTTATTTTTCAAATACATGTAAAGATAGTTTTCAACATTCATCTTTGTCAGACTTTATTCCAATTGTTTTCCCTCCTTCCCTTTCTTGCATCCTTTCTCCATGGGATAGCAGAATATCTGATACAAGTTAAATATGTGCGATGCTTTTAAACATATTTCCATGTCTGTCATGAGGTGCAGGAAAAATCAGGCCAAAAGAGCAAAAACCATGAGAAAGAAAAAAACAAACAAACAAACAAGAAAATCATATACTTTGATCCATATTCAGACTCCATAGTTCTCTGTCTGGATGCAGATCGCATGTTCCATGAAATCATCTTGAATTACTGCATTGTTGAGAAGTCCCAAGTCCATCACCATTGATCATCACACAATCTTCTTGTTGCTGTGTACAATGTTTTTTTGGTTCTACTCACTTCACTTAGCCTCAGTTCATGTTTCTGAAATCATCCTGCTTATCATTTCTTACAGAACAATAATATTCCAAAACATTCATATACCATAACTTATCCAGCTATTCTCCAACTAATGGGCATCCACTTACTTTTCAGTTTCTTGCCTCCACAAAAAGAGCTGCTGCAAACATTTTTGCACATGTGGGGCCCTTTCCCTCCTTTGGGATCTCTTTGGGACACAGATCCAGGAGAAATACTGCTGGATCAACGGGTATGCATAATGCAGAATAGTTGGATCATTTCACAATTCCACCAACAATGCATCGTGGTCCCAGTTTTCCCACATCCCCTTACTTGAGTTATTCTTAAATTAAAGGAACTAGGTGGTGCAATGGATAGATCACAGGCCATGATGTCAGGAAGATCTGAGGTGTCAGATACTTAAAGACTGTGAGTCCCTTAACTTTTGTTTACCTTAGTTTCCCAAGCTGTAAAATGGGGATCATAATAGTATCTTCCTCTTGAGGTTGTTGTGAGAAGCAAATGAGATGATATTCGTAAAACATGTAGCACAGTGCCTGATAAATAGTAAGTGCTTAATAAATGCTCGTTGTCCATATTATTGTTTCTCATGCATGGAACTCCACTTTATGTTTTTGTGATGTCCAGAACACACTATCTTTTCAGCTCTACTTCTTAGAATACATAATTGCCTTCAAAGCTCAGATAAATGCCACCTTATACATGAAGGCTTTTTTTTTCTTTCTCCTCTTCTTCTTCCAGGACCCGTACACAATCTGGAATCCTACACCCGAAATGTGACAATGGACTAGAAGGCAGTTTTTAAGTCTTGCCTCCTTTTTAATACAGGAGTCCCCTCTTCTCCATTGTGGCAGTGGAGTTGCCTTTGGTTGATTGCTTCTAGCAATGGGAGCTTCTTGTCCACACAATCTTAGATCCTCTTGGATGTTCTACACTGATGCTTTCCCCACCTTCATCCTTGGGCTTCCCTTCATTGTACTTATTTTCTACTGCTACTTTATTGTATCTTGTTGAACTCTTCCATCCTATCTTTCTAGCCTTATTTCTGATGATTCTACCTTTGCGTCTTCTCCATTCCAGCCAAACTGGGTTGCTGACTGCTTTCTCCCACTTGAGTGCAATTATCTGAGCTGTTCCCCAGGCTTGGATTGTATTCCATCTTTACCTCTTCTTCTTATCTCATCTCAGTTGCCAGGTATCACACCAGGTACTGAGGATGTCGAGACAATGGTGAAATACTCCCTGATCTCAAGGAGTTTAATTTGAATAGAGGAAACAATGTGGACATAGATGCAGAATAAATGCAAGATAAATGGGGGAGAGAAGGCTCCAGGAGCTGCAGGGAGTAAGAGAGGATTCAGGGGGAAGATTGTGCTTCAGCTGAATCTGGAAAGAAACGGGGATTTGAAAAGGGAGATGGGAGGAGAGAGTGCATCCCAGGCTTGAGCAGCAGCCTGAGCAAAGGTATGCAGATTTCCAAAGACTTTTTCATATGAGCTGTTAAGGCAGGTCCTTTCCATTCTGTACTTGTACAGTTGAACCTTTGGACGCAAATGGAAGACATTCCATGAATCTCCATTAAATTTCTTTTTGTTAGTTTTGGCCCTTTGTCCCAGCCTATTGAACTTAAAAAAAAATATACTGGTTGTGACATCCAAAGTAACTGTGATCCTTCTTAGCTTCTTTTCCTAGTCCTTTCATTTTCAGCCTCTTTATTTGATATGCATCTGTTAGGTCTTCAACCAAGTAGTTGATCTGTTGAATAGGAAAGAGTTTATCATTACAGAGCCCTGGACTGCTAGAAACTTCTCTAGATTGATTGGTATTAAGCCTTTAATCTTATTTGGGTTAGGTTTCTTATCCAGTCACCTCTTAATTTCCTGGAGGCCTGTACCCATCAAAAGAAGAATTGAAGAATTTCCAGGAGAGAGATTCACAGCTTTTATTGCTGTCTGGTTTTGTGTTTTACAAGATCATAGCTAAAGATTAAGAAATAAGGTCATTTTTGACTAATACCAATTTGAAATAATCATTGATTTTTGATATTCCTGATGAATGCCTTTCTCAACATCATTCTATATTTCTTTGAAAATAGGTAATTAAATAGCTATTAAGTGAAATTGGGCAACCATTATGCCTATATGCTACTTATTTCCAGCATTTTTGCTATTTAACAAATATGACTCTCCATCTCTCCATTCCAGGCATTTTCTCTGGTTGTCCTCCATACCTGGACAGCTCTCCCTCTTCTGCCCTAGATATAGACCTTCTTGCTTAAATCCCAACTAAAATCCCACCTTCTTCTTATGTTATAAAGTAGAAATCTTCAAAATAATTTGGTATTGGCTAAAAAATAGAATGGTGGATCAGTGAAATAGATTAGGCACACAATAATAAATGACCATAGTGACTTATTAGATAAACCCAAAAAGCCAAGCTTTTGGAATAGAAACTCACTATTTGACAAAATCTGCTGGGAAAACTGAAAAGCATTTTGGTAGAAACTAGATGAAGATCAATATCTCACACTGTATAGTAAGATAAAGTCAAAAAGTTATATTATATAGACCTAAAGGATGATACCAGAGGGTAGTATGGAATAGTATACTTGTCAGATCTGTGGAGAAAGGAAAATTTTATTACTAAACAAGACATAGAGAGTTATAAAATGTAAAATTGATAATTTTCATTACCTTAAATTAAATCTGATAGCCAAAATTAGAAGGAAAGCAGAAAATTGTTAAAAATCTTTATTGCAACTTTTTCTGTTAAAAGTTTAATTTTTCATTCAGTTCTCCATGTACTTGAGATTTACAAGAACACACCATTCCCCCACTGACAAGTAAGTAGTCAAAGAATATGAATAGTTTTCAGATGAAGAAATCAGAACTATATATAGTCTTATGAAAAGGTGTTCTAAAATCACTATTGATTGGAGAAAGACAAATTAAAGCAATTCTAAGGTACTACCTTACCCCTCTGCCCATTAATTGGGGAATGGTTGATCAAGTTGTGGGATATAATTATGCTGGAAAGCAGTAAGAAACAATAAGCACGATGGTTTCAGGAAAATCTGGAAAGCCTGATGTGGACTTATACATAGTACAGAGTGAATTGTACGTAGTAATAGCAATATTGTATGATGATTAACTGAATGACTTGGGTATTCTCAGCAATAGAGTGATCTAAGACAGTTAGAAAGGATTTATGATAAAAAGTGATATACTCCTTCAGAGAAAGAACTGCTGGGATCTGAATGCACATTGAAGCATACGTTTACATTTTATTTTTTGTCTGTTTTCTTTCACAGCATGACTAAGATGGAAATGTGTTTTTCATGACTACATATATATAGCTTATATCAAATTACCGGTCTTTTCAACATGGATGGGATGTTGTGAGAGAGGGAGAGAATTTGGCAGGAAAAATTTTAAGAAATGAATTTTAAAAATAGTTTTTATATGATTGGAAAAATAAAATATCAGAAAAAGGAAAACATTATTTCCAATAAATTTCATAATTCTTTCTTGGGATATGTGTTTCTGTATGTATATATACATGTTCATAAATACATTTATTAATATACAGCATGTCATGTTTTATATACATGTGTATATTTTCCTATATGAAATGAAGGATTTTATGGATTTGTCTATTGACATAAATACAAGAAAAAAGCATCATGGATATCTATATGTCTTGTTGGTTTAAACATCATTTACCTAGTTGTAAGATTTATTACTTATTAAATCATTATAATCCTGTGTTGAATAAAGTGTTTAGAACTGTAAATTTTATTTAAGAAAAGTGAGCTAATCACAAAAAAGAGCTCATGTGAGAAGGTGTTACTCATATAATTACTCATTCTAACAATATATAATTTTAAAGCTAATTAAAGTATGATAATAAAGCATATTTATAAGGCAAAAAAAATTACAGTTCCTAAAAAATTGTGGTATTGAATTAACTTGCTCAAGGTCATAGACACAATTAGAGATTACCTTAAAAATCTTTTTTTCCTTCTGTCTAACCTTGTTCTTGAGCTTTCTATTGCCTAGCCCAACTTTATCTTATCTACAGTGTAAATATATACTGAGTTATTCTCAACCTTTTATGCATTTAAACAAAGTTATTAAAGTCATTCTATATCCTCATTTACTCTGAGCTAGTAGAGTAGGCTAAAGTGATCTTTGGTGTCTTTTGTGTAGGAGAAACAGTGTTAAAAAGAATTTGTAGGTTCTCTGGCAGTAAAGTGTATCTCTTGATCGTATTAAAGAGAAGCTCAAAAACAGTCTCAACTCTTTGGTTTTTCTCTTATAGTTCTTGGTTTCCAGACATCTAATTATTTTGGATACATGATAGATTCCTTTGTATCTCTTCCAAGTCATAAAGACAGTTTTTGATTTGGTGGAAGGAAAGCCTTTATGACAGAACTGCCCAGAATTCAGGTAGGGACTGATCAAGCCTTGGATGGTGGTGGGGTCTCCCTCACTGCTAGTCTTCAAATAGAGACTGAATATCTACTTGTTAGAGATGTTAGAAAGAGAAGTTTTGATCAGGTTGGGATACACATATATAAAACCTCTCATCATCTTTCAAGCCTAATAGACTTGGTTCCCTGTCTCCCTCCCTTCCTCTCTCCCTTCCTCTTTTCTTCCCTTCCTCTCTCCCTCTCTCTCTTTGTCCCTCTTTTCCTTTTCCTCTCTCCCTCCTTCCCTTCCTTCCTCTCTCTGTCTCCGTTCCTGTGTGTGTGTGTGTGTGTGTGTGTGTGTGTGTGTATGTGTATAAAACCTCTCAGCTTTTTCCAAGCCTAACAGACTTGGTTCAAAAACTTTCCATGATTAATCAGAATTAAGAAGGCACATGAGGTTGAGTTTTAATGCTTGTTTTTTTTTTTTCTTCTTAATTTGGGAAGTTTAACTGATCCATGATCTCTCTTGTTTTCCCTTTTTTGTGTCTCTTTATGTAAATATATGTATCAGAAATTCCTTTCACTCCTTTCCCACACCAGTCTTAGCCTCTGGGTTAGACAAAAATAGCATTAAATTATTTCTGTATACCAGACAAGTGTAATGACCTATAATTGCTCTTGTGTAATACTGGGTCTTTGTGGAAAGGCCGTGTATAATTTTGTGAGCCATTGTTTAAAAAATTTTGTTCACGATAGAGAACTCTCTATGGAGAGAGTTAAAAAGGCTCCTGTGCATGAGACACAATTGTGGACTTCATCTCCTTCCAGCTGTGGGCTGTATCTGCATCTTATTTATGTATAATGGATGATGCAGCGACCTTGTTTAAATGTTGAAACTAAATCACTTAAAGAACCTTTGGTGTTCTATATAGACATTTTCAGGAATCCTTCCTCTCACTTTTGGCCCTCCTTTAAAACCAACAAATAAAAACAAATCCTGTGTTCTCCTCTTGTTTCTTTGGCATTTTGGCATAATCAGATTAATTTTTCTCTTATCTTCTCTTTCCCCTCTTCCCTCATTCAACTCAGTTCACCTTCGGTTTCATCAAGATTCAAGCTTTTGGAAATAGAATATTAGAATTTATTAATTTTCTGATCCCTTGGAAATATTTTCATTCTCATCGCTTTATTTAATTTAATTTTTTTTTTTTTTGCCTAGGGCAATCAGGGTTAAGTGACTTGCCTAGGGTCACACATCTAGGAAGTAAGTATTAAGTGTCTGAGGCCAGATTTGAACTCAGATTCTCCTGACCTCAGGGCTGGTGCTCTATCCACTGCATCAACTAGCTGCCCTTCATTATTTCATTTTTAACAAATGTCTATTAAGTGACTTGTTTACAGTGTACTTTACTAGTCATTGGGTGAGATACAAGGTTTAAATTAATTTGACCCTTGTTCTCCTGGAGTTTATAATGTAGTTTGCTATATAGGGGACACTAGGTAGGTAGCACATTGTTATAGAGAGTTGGGTCTGGAGTTGGGAAGCCTTGAATTCCGATCTGGCTTCAGACAATAATGGTGATCCTGGGCATGTCACTTAACTCTTTTTATCTCAATTTTCTCATTTGTCAAATGAGCTGGAAAAGGAAATGCCAAAACTATTCGTATAGGGTTTTTGCCAAGAAAATCCCAAATGGAGTCACAAAGAATCAGACACAGTTGAAAAAGTATGAAAGTATGAAAAGTATGAAAGCAAAAGAGTGTATAGGATATGACACATACACAGTGACTGTAGCTCAAAACAGTATGTGATGGGATTATGATGAACACAGGTTAAATGCTATATGTGTTTTTAGGGAATGTGTCATCAGTCCAATGGTCAGCCAGCTTTATTGAGAATCGGGCAGTGTACTCAATGAGCAGCATACAAGTACAGAATTGAGACCCCTTCTTTTAAGTAAGTCAGATTTTAAGAAAATTAGGTGTTGTTTTTTTTCATAATTCAAGGAAATGCTGATTTAGAGATTAGTAAAAATAAGGATATAATTTTTTCCCCATCTAAGTGTATGGATCCATAATACTGATCTCTAATTGGGGCTAGACTTGGATTTCCAAGGAATCTAAGAGTTCCAAGAAGTTGTCAAATGAGGAGGAAGAGCATTCTAGGAGTTGCCATCTGCAAAACCCCTAGGTGGAGAATGGAAGGTCATAGCCAGGGAACTGCAAACTGGCCAGTTTGGCTAAGCATAGTCATGAGTAATCAGCCTGGGAAGATATTAGCTGTCATTTACATAGTTCTTTAAGGTGTAATAAGCATTGTACACCTATTTCTTTGACTCTTGCATGTGGGTGCAATTATAATCTCCATTTTATAGATGAAGAAACCAAGGCAGACTAAAGTTAAGAGAGGCTGCCCATGGTCACACAGTTAGCATGGATCAGAAGTAGAATTTAAATTCAGGTCTTCCAGACTCTAGGTATAGTGCTCCTACCACTGTGCCACTCTAACTCTCCATTGAGGCTGATTGTGAAGAACTTTAAATGAGGAGGAAGATTTTAAGTAAAGGAGTTTTTTTTTTTTTTGTTTTTTTTTTTGACTTATAGGCAATGGGGTATCTTATCTCAAGAGGAGAGTGATTTCAGACTAATGTTTTAGAAATATCACTTTATAGCTGTGGGGAACATGGATTGGATATGGGAGTAAATTTTTAATATTTTTTAAAAAAGTTTTGAATTCCATATTCTACCCCTCCTTTTCCTAATTCTTTCCTGATATGGTTAGCAATCTGATATAATACATGTGCAGTCATGTAAAACATTTCCATGTTAGTCATTTTTTTTGCAAGAAAAAAAGTGCATCAGTTCTTTCTCTAGAGGTAGATATCATTTTTCATCATGATTCCTTTAGGATTTTCTTGGATTATTATATTCCTGAGAATAACTAAGTCATTCACAATTGATCATTGTACAGTTTGGTCTTATTATGTACACTGTTCTCCTGGTTCTGATCACTTCATTCTGTATCATGTAAATCCATGTCTTTTTGAAATCTGACTGCTTATCATTTTTATAGCACAATAGTATTCCATTACATCCATATATTACAACTTGTTTAGCCATTCTCCAATTGATATGGACATCCCCTCAATTTCCAATTTTTAGCTACCATAAAAAGACCTGCTAAGTAATCTTTTTAATTTTTATTTTCTCTCAAGATAGGAGTGAAGGAGAAGATAATGAATTTGGATAATTTTAGTCTTGTTTGTTCTTTTGGGTTTTAGTCTTTGAGGTAGTTAATTCCCTTAGATGGAAGAAAGTGTATAGACAGTTGTTGCTTTTCATAAATTCACATAATGCCAATTTGATTTTATGTAAGGAATTCTGAAAGAAATTAAATGAGCATTCTGAATGAGAATTTGATTGAGCTGCTACCTGCAAAGATTGCAGAAGAGAAAGGGAAGCTTCTAAGTCCAAGGTTGAACCAGAAAGCTTCAAAATGAAAGCAATTGGCAGAAGCATTTCATCAAGTGAATATTTTTCTTTTACTGAAAAGATGGATCTAAATATTTCAAGATTTTTAAAAGTTCAGAGGCAAGTTGAGGATAATATTGCTTGCTATCCTGAGATATGTGAGGGGGATAAATGAGAAACGTTGTCCAAAAATTTCTAGGTAACTACACACACACAAAATGTTGCACTGCTAACACCAGTGATAAAAATTATATGTAGCCATTTTCCTGTTAAGATGACTTAATGGCTCCCCATTACCTTTAGATTAAAACAAACTCCTTTATTTAAAATGTTCCTCCTCATTTAAAGTTTTCTTCAACCAGCCTTTAAAGCTCTTCACAACCAGCCTCATTGGATGGTTCTTTTCCCTCCCTCTCCTTTCTTCTCCCTCCCTTCCCCTTATTTTTTCCTCCCCTCTTCTTCCCTCTTCTTTTCTTCTCTCCTCCTTCCTCCTCTCCCTTCCCTTCTTCTCCCTTCTCTTCCTCTTCCTTTCCCTCCCCTCTTCTTCCCTTTTCTTTTCTCCTCTCCTCCTTTTTTCTCTCCTTTTTCCCTCTCCTTCCCTCCTTTGCTTTCTCTTCCTCTCTTTCCTTTTCCTTTCAATGATTTCATTGTTTAAGGATGCTCTTGGTGAGGAATTCTCCTGTAAATGGCCCCTGTTCCATAACCTATATCCTCAGACAATCTCTTGGTACACTGAGAGAGTCTGTCATTTGTCCAGGGTCATACAGCTTCCATATGTCAGAGGGTAAGAAGTGAACGCCAGCCGTGCTGACTTCCCCGTCCCCTCTCCCAGGCCACTTTTGTGCTGGGAAGGGAGGAGATGGTGGAAACTTAGTCACTGACCTTGAGGAATTTCAGCTCAAGAAGAGGCAGATTTTTAAATCCTTCCAGGACTTGTGGTTTCATTCGTTTGGGTAATGCTCCCCTGACCCAAGAGCCAAATCTTCCTTTGAATAGATAGACTACAGCTGCCAACATGATGGGTTTTCCAAACATAGCTGGGTGGACACTGAGTGACTGGTCGACAGCCTGGGTGGGACCTGCCAGAGCTTAGGCTGTACAGGGACCGTCTCCAAGAACTCAGATTCATGGGCATGCCATAAGGAGGTAACTGAGGAGCTCTGTAGTAGAGGAGAAAGAAAAGATTGAAATGGCTTTAAAAAAAAAAAAAAATGAATGGTTTGGACAGTAAAGGTTTGGTTGTCTTGCTTCAGGGCTTAAACTTTCTTCACTTGTGTTCCCTTTTCACCCAAGAAATTTTTCATTACCCTGGATATATAGATATATAAAATATCTAAAATAGGTATAGAAATCAAACATTTACTTATAATAAATGATAATTTTGTGACTCCCACATTCAATTACAAGACGCCATTTGGGATCATGATCCACAACTTAAGAAGCTGGGGTCCAGTCCAACTGCCTTATTTTCCAAGTAGGACACTGAGACCCAGGGAGGATAAGTGATTTATGTGAATTGCTTCAGGAGTGAGATCTGGACATTATTTCTTTCTGAGTTCTTGAATTTATCTCAACTTTTCTGGCCCTACTGTTACCAGCCTACTTAAGGTCCTTAACACCCATCCCCACTCTTGCCTATGTGCTTTTCCTACTAGTTTCTTCTCTTTTTAAACCATTACATAATTCTTTTTAAAGTTTTATTGCTATTTTAAAAAAAAATTAGTCATTTCTGATATGGCATCCCCCACCCCTAGCTGAACAAAGTTCTTGTAACAAAGAAACAGTGTAACAACCAGCCACCTTGTGCAACCTCCTGGCAACATGCAATGTTGTGATAGCCTTGGCCCTCCTTACTATCTCTTGATGAGAGGATGGCAGCTAAGGGTGTCAGTCAGGTCTCCTGAATCATGGGAGGGGAAGGGAGGAGAAGGAAAGTGGGAGAGAGACAGAGACAGAAGGAGGGAAGAGAGAGGCAGATACAAGGGGAGGAGAGAGACAGGAACAGGGACCAGGGGAGGAGAGATAGGGACAGGGACCAGGGGAGGAGAGACAGGGACAAGGGGAAAAGAGAAAGACAAGGACGAGGGCAGGAGAGAGACGGGAAAAGAGAGACAGGGACCGGGGAGGAGAGAGAGAGACAGAGACAGGGATGAGGGAGAGGGGAAGGGAGAGAGGGAGGGAGGGACAAACTGAGGAGAGGAGGAGGGGGAGAAAGAGAGAGGGATGCGTTTTATACTGAAACGTTTCAGAAACCTCATGCACACTTGGTTTTCTTGCACTGCAGGACACCCGTGTATGTATCTGTACCCAGGTACAGATGAAGGAAGCCGACTTTCAGGCTTTTAGATGTGATGTTCAGTGTCCCGCCCCCTGTATGAGCAGGTTTCCAGAGTGATTCCCCTGACTCCCTCTGCTGTGCTCTGTCCACTGAGCCACTGCTGCCCCTGCCTGGTGGGAGTCACTGGGGGCCTTAGCCCATGGTTTAGCAGACAAACGTGTCGGTCTGGGAGTCGGGAATCTCACTTTTGACATTAAGTATGACCACAGCCAAGTCACCTGACTTGCTCCAGTCTGTTTCCTCATTTGTGAAAGGGGGATAATCATGGCCATAGTTTCTCGCACAGTGCTCGGGACGTTTTTGTTGTTGCTTCCTCTCTGACTCTCAGGCAGCCTGGTGCCTGGAACATAGCAGGTACTTCACAGACGCTTGTTGATTTGACTTGATGGTCATACCCACTTCATGGGTTTGTGGTAAGGCTAGTATGAAATGATGTATGAATCTTTCTAAATTTTAAGATGATGTATAATGTAAATAATAATATTTATAAATATTAATGTTAATAATTTAAACCACACCTACCTCAATTTCCTGAATGATACCAATAACACTTAATTTTAAGTTGGCTTTGTTGATGTTGTTGACTCAACAACTCGGTAGCCTGCCACTCATGGTCCAAGGAAGGGTGCGTTACTTGGAACATCTGACAGGAGGGCTCATTTCTTTCCAGAGTGCTCTGACCTTCACAAAAGTCTTATCTTTCTAATTTTCTTAAATAAAACAAAAAACCAAAACTCTACTCAATTAAGACTGGCCAATCTAGGGAAAGCCACAGAAAACAAGGATAGGTATAAATCATCTTACACACAAGAATGACTTTCTGACAAATTTTATGTGCAAACCAAATTATATTCTCTGGGTGAGCCATTTCATTTTGGACAAGTTCCAGAAATTGAAGTTGCTGGGATATGCTGTTTGGTGGCCGGCCTTTTTCCTATATAACTTTTTTTTTTTGATGTTGTAAGCTGAGGATGAAGTAGGATGTGACCCGCTTCTCCCTACCAACCATGTACTATTTTGGGTATACTAATATTTTCTGTTAACTATACAAATAACCAGGTTTTGGTGATAGGGATAGAGAATAAGTACGTGATTTTATTGTTGTAGGAAACGCTGTAAGACTGTTAAGTTGCAGAGAGGGTGATGACTTGCATTATTAGAAGGTATTTCCTGTTTGGGGATTTTACTTACACCAAAGAAACCAGAGGTCTGGTGCTAATAATAGAAATTTATCTAGTACTTGAAAGCTGGCAGAGTACTTTACATACATTATCTCATAGGACCCTCACCACAATCCTGTAATTTCAGTATTTATTAAAGTCAACAATAAATGCTATTATTTATTTTCTATACTTTCAAAGATGAGGATACTGAGCTACTTGGTTTTCTTGCCTAAGGTTATCCAGGTAATCAGAGACAGGATTTGAATTCAGGTCTTCTGACTACTGAGTCAGCCCTCAATGTATTACGCCAGATTCTTTCTTGATATATTATGAAATATTGTTGGATAGAATGGGCAGTTGTATTAACTAATGAATCTCCTGGGTTCCAACTTGAGCCACAATTACAAGCCTATACATAATTTAATCTGATTACCAGAAAAGGAATGTGGCAAATTTAAATTTCCAAAGGAGGGGGAAAAGAGAGAATCCAACAGAAGTGTTCTGTTGATCTATGTGATAGACCTCTTTGTGGTGAGAGAAAGATCACTTTCTGAGTCCTTCCTTGAAGAGTGGAAAGAGTAATATTGCATATTTTAGCAAAATTTGCCCCCATTCTTATCTTCCTTCACCACCCTTGTTTTTTGAAGTTGAGAAGGGATCTGGTTGTTGGCAGGATGAGATGAAGCTCTTAATGATGTTATTTACTTGAGTTCTGGGTGGGGTGGATGGAAATGTAAGACTCACTTTTTCCTCCCTGGGAATCTAACACTCTGCCCTTTTGTTATCATTCTTGTTCTCTAGGCATTAAGTGTAACAGAGACCCTGATTAAGCCCTTGGAAAAATTCAGGAAAGAGAAGCTTGGAGCTGTAAAGGTTTGTCCCATGTTGGAATGTACTTGTAAACAGAAAGTGTCTTGCTGCTACTTTATAATGCTGATTTACCTCGATTTGGAAACTTGGACAGCTCTTGCTTTATAAGTTGTGGGAATTTTCTTTCTTTGGGGCAATATAAAGTCATAAATACAAATATGGATTCTTAGGAAGGATGGTTAAAATCACTGTTTCCATTCCTAAATCTAGTTTGTGTGTTTAGCCTACTGGTATTAAATCTATAGAAAAAAGCTGTCAAGGCTAAAGAAGGTGGAGATGACAATGATGACTGACAGCTGGATAATATTTTGTGGTTTGCAAAGCGCTTTACATACATGGGGTTAAGTTAACCTTAAAATAATAGAGTATCTTTTTCTTTCATTCAGATTCTAATAATTAAAAAAAAAAAAAAACTTAATAGTCTGGAAGCTAAGTACTGTTTTCGGTAAGTCGTATGTATTTACTAATCCATTTTGGGATCTGGCCAGTATTTAAGCAACTGCCAGAGAGTTCCCTGGGATATATTTAACAATGGCAAATGATTGGGATTCTGGTTTTGTGTTATATCCCAGTGGTGTAACATCTGGGTCACCTTTTCTATATCATATGTAGGAGAATTAAATTATGTTTATTGTAGATGAGGGGCAACAACTTGGTACAGTGGATAGGGTGCCAGACATGGAGTCAAAAAAACTCACCTTCCTGACTTCAAATCTGACCTCATGTACTTAATTAGCTGTGTGATCCTAAGCAAGTCACTTAACCCTGTTTGCCTTGATTTCCCCATCTGTAAAATGAGCTGGAGAAGGAAATGGCAACTCTAATATCTTTGCCAGAAAAACCCCCAAATAGGGACCTGAAGCATAAGGAATAACTAAAATGACTGAACTAAATGAACTAAAATGACTGAAATTGTGGTTGAGTGAACTTTTCTGCTGTGTATTTGTTGTATTATTTCAGGTTGAACTGCTCAGAGGGAAGAGAAGAATAATTTATATAGTCTGCCAATTACTATGCTAAGTGCTTTTTACATTATTATTTCATTTGATCCTCACACTTGTGAGTTGGGTACTATTATAACCCCAATTTTACAGTGGAGGAAACTGAGGCAAATAGATATAAAGAGATTTGCTCAGTGTATACAGAACTAATGAATTTTTTTTTTTTTTTACTTATTTATTTATTTATTTTTTTTAATAGCCTTTAATTTACAGGATATATACATGGGTAACTTTACAGCATTAACAATTGCCAAACCTCTTGTTCCAATTTTTCACCTCTTACCCCCCCCCACCCCCTCCCCTAGATGGCAGGATGACCAGTAGATGTTAAATATATTAAAATAGAACTTAGATACACAATAAGTATACATGACCACAACATTATTTTGCTGTACAAAAAGAATCAGACTCTGAATTATTGTACAATTAGCTTGTGAAGGAAATCAAAGATGCAGGTGTGCATAAATATAGGGACTGGGAATTCAATGTAATGGTTTTTAGTCATTCTCCCAGAGTTCTTTTTCTGGGTATAGTTAGTTCAGTTCATTACTGCTCCATTAGAAATGATTTGGTTGATCTTGTTGCTGAGGATGGCCTGATCCATCAGGACTAGTCATCATCTAGTATTGTTGTTGAAGTATATAATGATCTCCTGGTCCTGCTCATTTCACTCAGCATCAGTTCGTGTAAGTCTCTCCAGGCCTTTCTGAAATCATCCTGTTGGTCATTTCTTACAGAACAGTAATATTCCATAATTTTCATATACCACAATTTATTCAGCCATTCTCCAACTGATGGACATCCATTCAGTTTCCAGTTTCTAGCCACTACAAAAAGGGCTGCCACAAACATTCGTGCACATACAGGTCCCTTTCCCTTCTTTATAATCTCTTTGGGATATAATCCCAGTAGTAACACTGCTGGATCAAAGGGTATGCACAGTTTGATAACCTCTTGAGCATAGTTCCAAACTACTCTCCAAAATGGTTGGATTCAGAACTAATGAATCTGATGCTTTATTTGAACTCAGAGAATCCTAATCCCATGGCTCTATCCATTGTACCATCATCTGTTTCTCAGGAGAACAGAAAATGAGGAAAGAATTTTTCTAGATCAAAATATTTTGCACTTAATGTGAATATAAACAGGAGGCTGTCTATCTTATTGTATAGTCATCAGAAAGCTTTCATATCTTACAATTAAATCTGTTAAAACTGTTTTACTGATCTTTTAAAAAAGATTGCTGCTACTTTTTAATACCTAACTCCTCATAAAAAGCCTTCCCTGGCAACAAATTAGTATGGTTAAGTAAAAACATCCCAGTTCATTGATAATATCTCACAAAATATATATCATTTTACACTCCACTATTTCTCCATTGAGATTTAAAGAGGTATGTTTCACCTTTTGTCTTCTGGGATCAGGATTTACCATTGCATTTATCAGAATTCTGATTACTTTTAATTCAATTAATGGATTCAGTTCAATAAAATTAGCCCAATTTAATCCCCAAATGACACAAATAAAAAGGCCCCTAGAGTTCATAAGAAATTACCTGGTTTACTTCTTTTGTTACTGATGAAAAAACTGAGGTCCAGAAAGGTATGAAGTATTTTACTCAAAAATGTAAAGTTATAAACAGCAGAGCTCAAATTTGAATGCAGAACAACACAGACTCCCCATTCAATGCTTTTTCCCCTTAAGTAGGAAGCCCCATATAATTCCAAATATTTAGTCAATAGTTACTTGCATGGGATCCTTATATAAATGTTTTTTGTTTGTTTGTTTGCTTAGAGCCCTGTGGTTACAACATTTTTGCTGTGTTCTTTTTGTATGTTTATGTCTTTTTAAGGGTTTATACAGTTTGAACTGTCCTTTCAGATTCTTTTCAACTCTGGCATCTTCTACCATCATTTTTAATTTCATAGCATTACCAAACCTCAAGGTTGGAAGAGATCTCAGGAACGATTTAGTCTTTTTTTTTTTTATCTGAATAAGAGTCTTTTTTCAAATTTACCTGTCAAGTGATCAATCACTCTTTGCTTTAAGACTTCATGATAGGCAGAATTCTGCCACTTTTTCTCATTTCTACTTTTGGATAGCTCTGAGGGATAGAATATTTTTCCTTTTAAACAACATAATTTAAATAGGTAAAGAAAACGATCTGAGGATCTCCATTATTTTTGCTTAAAAAAGCATTTACTTTACACCGAAAAGTTCGACCTGGATTTGGGTGTTTTGATTAAGTATTCTTGTACTACATTATGTTCAAGTAGAGTACTGGAGTTGGAGCTGAGAAAATATTGTTTTAATTTTTGTCTGACACCTACCAGCTGTGTGGCCTTAGACTTTCATCCCCTTAGGTCCTGAAGTCCTTACTTACCTTCTGAAGTCATACACCATAAGCTCTGTGGGTGACACTGATGTCCCCCCTAAAAAATATACACACATGTATATTTTAAATGCACATGCATATTTAAAATTATATACATATATCTCTTAGATCCTTTAGGTATTTGACTATTTCAGGGGATAAATAACATTGATTTTTTTAAAATGCTATAACAATCTGTCATGTTCATTTTCTCACATTTTATATGTATGTTTTATACAAGTAGATTTTATATGCAGATTTCTTCACGATAGGTTTTTTTTTTCAGTCTATAAATTAGTTTTTTTCTTTTAAAATTAGAACTTGAATGAAAGATTCTATTTCAAAACTGACTGATTTTTTAAAATGAATCTCTCATTGTCTGTCATTCAGCTGAATTTAATGAATTTTTTTCTGTGTATATGCATTTATAGGATCATAGATTAGATTTAAACCTAGAAAGAATGGTGGGGAGGGTATTTAGTCCAACCTTTCTTTTTACTGAAATGGAACTCAGGAGAGGAAAAGGAACTTGCTCAATGATAAATGGAACAAATAGAGTTTGAAGTCATACACTTGATTCCAAGTTTATTGCTTTTCTCCACCGTATCATAATACCTCTCTCATATTTTTTGTTGTCTGTCTTTTACTCTTTTTGCCAAATATGCCTGGTCTCCCTTCATTGGGAAAGTTAATACTTGCCAAGTACTGTTAAGAAGCTCTTTGCAAAATAAACAGTCCAATTCGGATGCTGAATCAGGTTCCCTGTTTACTCTCTTACTTTGCTTCCTCAGCTTTCCCTCTGGTCTGCCTCCTTGCACAGGTTACAGCTAGTTCACAGAGCCTTTTTGTCCATTCTGGCCTCTGGGTCAGTAGTGAGTCTCCTCATTGATTTTTTTCTCCAGTAAGAAGACAACTTTACTGGAAGAGTTGATGATAGGATGAGAATTGGGGCACTTTATTGCTAGAATACCCTGCAGTAATTCTCATACTAGAGCCTCTGTGAAATTGTAATTCTTTCTTAGAATAAATAAGATTGTTCCCGGGAACAGAGATAGCCTGAGAAGCTGGATATTGAATTGCTTTTTGAAGCCAACTATCTTTTATTTGTTTAGGGGAAAAATGTTGTTTTGTTTCTGCCTAATTGGCCTGTATTGAATCCTAAGCCTGACTCAGGGCTCAAGGTACTTAGGTACCTTAGAGGGTCATGTAGTCCAAAACTTTTATTTGACAGATGAGGAAATTGAGTTCTAGAAGAGGACGAGGAACTTGGCCGAAATCACATAGGTGGATCAGGTCAGAGCCAGTACTCAAACTTATGTTTCTTGGGTTATGGTTCAGTGCTATTCCCATTCCATCCCCAAATATCTGACCAACATTCATTTTTCACATGAGAATTACATGATTTTGTCAAAGGAAGAGGGATGGGGGTAGGGAAACAAATGATCTTACTGGAGTTTTTCCACACATGAATATCAACATTTCTAGTCATCGAATCCTTTGTCCCATTGGTAATATCATTCTCTCTCTCTCTCTCTCTCTCTCTCTCTCTCTCTCTCTCTCTCTCTCTCTTTCTCTCTCTCTCCTGAGGTTATTTTCTACTCTCTGTTTTAGTTCTGGTTAATCATGATTTCTTAAGCTCCTGGAGTCATAGTCATGTATATAAACTTGGTTTCTACTGACTTTGAACTTCTAGGTGGTTTCTTAGTGAGATATTGTTAAGATTAAAAAAAAAAAATTACACACAACAACAAAAGCAGAAGTCTTTCCTTCTTTTTCCTTTCCTTCCATCCTTTCAACTCATTTCAACAAACATTTATTAACTGTCTGTTGTGTGGAGAACATCATTCCAGGCCCTGGAAGGAATAAAAATTTAGAGACGACAATAGTGTCTCATGGAGTTTACAATCTTATTAGGAGAATGTATGAGTCTGCCCAAAGAAATATGGTAAAGAATAACAAACGTGTCTTGCTATTACTTAACTTCCCTAAAGAACAAAAAAATAAGAATAATATAAGTATTCAAGAAAAGTGTACATAACTTATGTTTGGATAGTGCTTTAAGATCATGGGATCCTAGCTCAGCCTAGAGCTGGGGAGGACTTCCAGGCAGCCCCCTGACTTTGCAAATCTGGAAACTGATATTCAAGAAAAAGTGGCTTCCCCAGGTCCTTCTAGGCAGGGCTTGAGTTCACTTCTGCTGACATTAGAGGTGATGCTACTCTTTTTCTCTTTACTCTTTCTCAGAATAATTCTGTGAGATAGATACTGGATGTCCACTTTTGCCCATTATATGGAGGAGTAAGCAGATTGGGGTAATGACTAGCAGGCTTCCATAGTTACTAATTGTTGACTCCATAGATTGGAGTCAGCACCCTCATTCCAAGTCTAGCCCTCTCTCTGATATGTGTAAATAGGATGCTTTGGAAGGTTTGTGAGGAAGGGGGCGGGGATCAGGGATTTCCTTGAAGTAGCAGCCACAGGATTAGCACTTAGCAACATCAGTTGCAGCACCAGTAGCACTAGCAGCAGCAGCAGCAGCACTAGCTACAGCATCAGTAGTAGTAGCAGCACTAGCAGCAGCAGCAGCAGCACCACCACCACCACCACCACCACCAGCAGCAATAGCGTTTGAGCCTTAAAGAGTGGATAGGAGTTTCATAAGGACAGGCTATTGACATAAGGAAAACTCCACCAAAAGCACCATGGGGATGGAGCTTGGCCTCTGTATGGTGGGCTGAGAACAGGCCCTTGTGGTATAGAACGGGTGGAGGAGGGTGAGAGGGGGAGGTTGTGGAGGGCTCTGAATGATAAGCTAACAGGCTTGAATTTCATCCCATCAATTTTAGGGAAGCATCCCAAAGTTTTGAGAAGAGGAGTGACATCACAATAGCTGTCAGTCCCCAAGCTTTATTCCTTCTTACTTAAGCTCTGTCTTAGAAAATGAGGATCTAAGAGAAGTCAGTACAGCCTTCTGGGAGGGACAGTCACCTATATAAGCTTGGCTTTTGCTGACTTTGAATTGCTGGGTGGTTTTGTTAATGAAGGTGGGATTTGAGCTGAGTGTTGGAAGAGGTTAGGAGGTGAGGAAAGAAAGCACTCCACGAATGGTACAGAGCCAGTTGTGTATGCATATAAATAACCGTATGCGTATATATGTGTGTGTGTGTGTGTTTAGATATATATGTGATATGTGCATGTTTAAGTATACATGTCATGCATATGTATATGATTATATATGTGCAGGTATATAAACATGTGTATACATGCATGTTTAAGTATATTTGTGTATGTACATATCTATAGATATATAACTATGTGTGTATGTATAGGTGTATTTAGATATATGCATGTAAATATATGTATGCATAGAGGTATGTATATATCTATGTAAATATATGTGTATGTATATATGTATATTTAAATATGTGTGTATGTAGCTATATATGTGTGTCTAAATATATGTATGTAGATATATATTGTAGATAGATATTTATGTATATACCTATGTAAATATATGAGCATGCATGTATTTATGTTTAAACAAACATGCACACAACACAAACACGTACACATGCATATACATGTATGTTTAAGCACATGGGACTATAAAGATGCATGTGCAAACACACATGTTTACAAGTGTATATGTGTATACATGTGTTTATAGATAAATGTGTATGCATATATTTAAATATATATGTATGTGGATATGTGTATATGGATGGTATGCATATGTATGTAAATATATATGTGTGTATATTTAAATATATGTGTATAAATATGTATATGTATGTATGTGTACCCCCCTTCCCCCCACACTACATCTGTGCAAGATAAAAACTACTCTGCCAGTGTTCTTAGGTTTGGAGTTGCTGTAAAACATCTTGTGTAAAGATATCCAGAAGACATATGGAAATTTGCAGTTGTAGCTTAGTACCAAGCTTTGGATAGGATTTTGGGGGGGCTTTATCTCCATAGAAGTGATCACTGACAACTGAGGAGTGATTAGGTTTGCTAAGAGAGCCGGTTTCAGACATGGTACTGCCCGGGGTGATGGGCTCTTAGCTTGTGCATCTCCTCCCCTCACATTACCAGCAGGATATATGGGCCAAAGCTAGGCAGCTTGCTGAGTGTTGTCTTGTCATTCCATTCTTCAGTTAGATCCTTAAAGTCCACTGATCCTCTTCTGTAACTGTTGAGTCCCACTGGTCTCTTTGGTGCCTCATTTTAGGTATTTGTAATTACTCTACGTGGTACAATATTCAACCCCATCCTTTCCTCCTCCAGGAGTCTGCTCTTGGCCACTATAGACAGCATCCTGCCCATGGTTCAGGCCTCAGTCCTGGCCCTTTGGAGAAGTCAGTTCAAAACCCAACTCTTCATTAACCTAACTGTGTTACCTCAGGTAGCCGCTTTGGCCATTAAACCTGCCTTAACCTAACTGTGTTACCTCAGGTAGCTGCTTTGGCCATTAAACCTGCCTTTCTTCTCATGGCTTACATGGGAATAAAATAAATCTTGTACTGTCTCCCTTATAAGAATATTGTACATTTTTAAGACCATATACAAATGTCAGTTTTGTTTTATTTTGCTTTTTAATCAGTGCTTTATGGAATGCTTATTCTGGCATGGCAAACTCCCTTATATTCTCCTTTCTTCATAAACATGAAGTCCACTTTTTGTGTTTTCTCTGATGACGTCTCTTCCTTTGTAATTTGCTCTAGTACAGAAGGCTAACCTCCCTCTCCCCCCTTCCTCCCCTGTGCCCTATATCCACAGCATTAGGGCCTTTGTTCCTTCTTCATTTTGCAGACTGTCTCCTTACCTCCAGGAAATCCACACATCTTCTTCCTTCATCTTCCTGGGGGATTTATCATCCACCTTGATTCTCCATCTCTGACCCTGAACTTATATTTCTTTACCCAGTGCAGTGAATATGGTGTCAAGCTTGGAGCTGGGGAAAACTGAGTTCAAATCTGGCCTCAGACACTTACTAGTTGTGTGACCTTTTTTGCCTCCATAAAATGGGGATAATGATAGCACTGACTGAGATCCTAGGGCTGCTTTGAGCATCAAATGAAATTGTAATTACAAAGTGCTTAGCACAGAGTGTTTGGCACATAATAATAAATAAATACTATGTAAATTTTAGTTATCATCATCATCTCCTCCCAGTACTCTACTGTGGGCATACCTTGGAACTCATTATAATAGGGCTGTAGATTTAGAACTGAGAGTTATCTTATCCAATCCTCTCATTTTACAAATGAGGGACCCAAATCCTGGAGAGTTTTTTAAGTGACTTGTCTAGGATTACACAGGGAATGCATGGCAGAACTAGGATTTGAATCTAGTTCTGCAGACTCCAGATCCAGCACTTTTACTCATGGAGCCATGTTGTTTTCTCTTGGAATAGTTCGATCATTTAATATTTCCTTTTAAAATTTTCCTCTCTGACCACAATCCTTATATTTCTATTTATCATAGTAAGTTTAATTCAGTAGACATTCATACTGTGTGTAATACCCTATACTTGGTATTGCAGATTTAAAAGCTAAATTAGCTAAAAAGTTTCTGCCCTCAGTGAATTTATATTCTACTGGATAGGGGATGCTATTATTACATAGATATATACAAGATGATTTGAGGAGAAAAGCATACCAACTATTGGAGAAGGGGAGGATTAGAAAAGGCTGAGAGCTTGCTCTTCAGGCCTCTGGCCTTTTATCCCTGCCCAGGGCCTGCCATCTCACAATTGTCTTGAAATTTCCCTTCCTTTCCTGCCCAACATGGACTTGAGAATCAGCTATTTTAGCCCCTTTGCTAAAATTCTATACCATCTTTCTTCCTTAATCTCTTCCTTACCAATTAAAAGGAACCTCGAGAATCATCTAGTTTCATCTTTTCATTTTACAGAGATTTATTGACTTTCCCAAGTGACACAAGTAGGAAGTAATTTGTTTCTAGAGCCAGCATTGATCACTGCCTTTCCCTAATTATGGCTTCCTTTTCTGCTTTTCTGTCTTGTATCTGCTTTTTCTGTCCAAGTTGACCGAGGTTGCTGGGGAAAAAAAATCATAAAATTATGCTGATTGGCCCTGCTACTAATGAATGATGTTGTCATCCTTGACATTTACATTGTGCTTGCTGTTTAGCCTCTGCTGGGCCCTCACTGCTGCTCAGCAAACTGTATTTCATCATTGCATGAAGTTCAGATGGAAAGAAGGAGTAATTATATCTCAGACTTCAGGACCCTTTGCCAAAACAGAGTGGTATTTGTCCTATAGCATTCCATGTGTGAAAGCAAGCAATTCTGTTTCACTTAGTAGGCGGGATGTTGTCCCTTGGCTAAATTCTTTGTTTCTAAAGACTTGATGTCATTGGTTACTTTCCCAAACTTACCCATATTAATCTCATTTTCATGCATACATAATACTTGTATTGAATAGGTTGAGTGTTGTGTTTGCTGATATCATCATCCCTGGATCCTCTGATTTTGTATTTCACCAGAAATTGGCTAAATGAGAGAAAGCTCATTTTAAAATGATTTCCATTTAATTATTAGGCTAGAGGGGTTATGAATTTGCTTAGAAATTCATGCTAGTTTTTGTCAGTTTTACTTACTTTTACATTTTATTTAATGTTTTTCAGTTAACACAAATCTGGTTTTCCCTAATAGGGAAAAAAAAAAAGGGAACTCAAGGCCCTTATAACAGATATGTTTAGCCAAGCAAAACTAATTCCTACATTAGCCACGTTCGATAAATATTACTTCTGCACCCTGAATCCATTACCTTTCTGTCAGAAGATGGGCAACATGTTTCATCATTAGCCCTTTAGAATCATACTTGATTAGACAATTTTATTTTATTCAGGTGAGCAACCATGAATGAAGGCTTGCCTCTATGCCAGGTTTTAATGTGTTCCTCAAAAGCAATGACATTCAAAAAGGTAGTAAGATTAATAACTATGATGGTAGCAATCACTAGTATTCATATAGTACTTAAAAATCTGCAAAATATAATGCATAGATGATGTCATTTTATTCCAACAACAACTTTGGGAGGTGTGTGTTTTGTTATCAACATGCACCTCCTAGAGTTGTTGTTGGAATAAAATTTAAATTTTGTACTTTTTTTTTTTTAAGTGCTTTTAAAAGCATATTTAAAAGGTGCTTACTGTATATCTGGCCATGTGCTGAGCTCTGGGAACACCAATTCAACTATAACAAGGGGGTGTCCCATGTGGCTCACAAGGAGGGAAGAGTAGATCCATCTGTCACATTCACCTCTTCTACCTACCCTTCCCCAGGGGTGACTTTAAATACTGCAGGGAGAGGAAGCAGGAGGTTGAATGATCATTGGCGGGCCATTTTGTGCCGCTCAAAAAGGGCAGGGGTACTAGGTTAGAATTTTATCTATTTGCTTCCTTAAGTATTGTTAGTCTAGGGGATGTCATTTTCAGGTTCAAGCTAAACTCATGACAGTTATTTCTTAAGGAGGAAGGAGGACCCAAGTCTTAGACCCAGAAAACAGCTCATGTTGTATCTTGTTAAATGGCATATCAGAGAGACATCGTTCCATCACCTCTATCTTTTGCACTAGCCTCTTTCCATTTGCATGGGACCCTCCCTTCCTCTTCCCTTTTTTCAGGGCCTGGCCTGCCTTCAGGGCTAGGAGAGAAATGAGACAAGTTCTTAGTGGTGTTAATGACCTCTTGAAGTCATCAGGAAATGATTAACTAACTGCCACTGGGTTACATCGCAGAGATTCTGGAGCTCCAGCTGTCATCGATTCTGGAGCTCCAGCTGTCATCATACAAATCGCCTTTTCTGTCCCCCACTGCCCATTCCCTTATTCCTATTTTTCGACCCCCTTGCAGGTTTAAATCTCAACATCATACTCTAAAGATGAAAAAGCTCAAGCTTTTTTTCATGAGTAATAAAGTTGCTTTCAGCTCAAATCTTTTCCTTTTTTTTGTTCCTTTTATATTTTGGCTCTTAGGGAGAACTGGCTGCCTCCTGATAACAGCTTCTCTTGCCAAATTCTCCAGCCCTAGTTGCACTTTCATATGTTCCCCAACTCACTATTTGAGGTGGAAAAGTTGTAATACTCTGCTCTCCATTATTACATCAGGCTATTCCTCTACCACAATAAGCTGTTGGTGTATATTTCCCATGCCCCCCCCCCCAAAAAAAAAAAAAAATTGTCCGTGTTGAGTTTCTTGAAATTGAACTAACAGATTTCTTAAATGATAAGGAATTGTAAATTGAGATGCCCATCAACTGGGGAATGTCTGAGCAAGTTGTGATATAAGTTATGATGAAATGCTAATGTACTATAAAAAATGGTAAACAGGTTGACTTTACAAAAACATGAAAAAACTTGCACAAAATAATAGAAAGTAAAATGAGCAGAACTAAGAGAACATTGTATATGGTAACCTCTCCTCATTTGAGGGTAACTCTGTATCTCTACTACTCAATCAGAATTTTGGTAGTTGTTGTCTACTGATTTATAAGATACTCTTCTTTATTTCTTTATTTTTAAAATATATTTTATTTATTTCATTAAACTTTTCTCAATTACTTGTAAATAATTTTCAAAAATATTAAAAAAATCTTGAATTCCAAATTTTGTCTCCCCCTCCCTTTTCTCCCACCTCCTTGAGAAGACAAGCAATTTGATATTATTTATATCTAATTTACATATAAAGTTATTTACATATTAAGCAAAACATTTCTATATTAGTCATAATGTAAAAGAAAACCCAGGCCAAAAAAAAGGAAAATAAAATTTAAAAAGTTCACTTCTGTTGGCATTCAGAGTTCATTAGTTTTCACTCTGGAGATGGATAGCATTTTTCATCATGGGGTCTTTTGGAATTGGCTTGCATCGTTATCTTGATAAGTGTAGTTAAGTCTTTTACAACTGATCATCCTTATAATATTACTGTTACTGTGTACAGTGTTCCCCTAATTCTGGTCACTTCATTTTACATGAGTTCATTAGTTATTTCAGGTTTTTCTTAAACCATCCTGCTCATTTCTCCCCCCCCCCCCTTTTTTTTTTTTTGGGAGGGAGTAAGAGGGAAAGACTCCTGCTCATTTCTTTTTTTCCCCTCTTTTTTGGGGAACTAAGGAGAGACTCAGTGAGAGTCATTTGTTCCCCCTTTTCTTCCATCTATCATCTATCTATCTGTCTTTCTATCTGTGTTACATTTTGAGGTCTGAGTTTTTCCCTTCTCTTGAAGTCCTACATTAGAGAAGCCTAATATTTGACACAGTTGTATATGTGAAACCATACAATACATACTTCCATATATCAACTCTTTCTCTGAAGGTGGATAGTCATAGGTCCTTTGTAGTTGATTTGAATATTCATGTTATTCAGAATAGCCATCACCCACAAATGCTCTACTTTTAGGTTTATAAACTAAATTTTCCTATTTAATCACAATTTATTATTATTCTACTTCCATCTTCTATCTTGAAACCCCAAACCTTGTTATTTGTCCACACTGATGCCTCCCCATTTCACCCCCGATCCTATGACCACCTTATTCTTTCCCAGGCCATTTCCCCCAGAGCAGTTACATTTTCCTTTCTTCCATATCAAACCCTTAATGAACCAGTTAAACTCAATGCTGTTTTTTGTTGTTGTTGAATTTCTTGCTTGCTTGCTTGTACTATTTCCTTCAGCCCTGAATTAGTCTCTCTACTTGCTGACATTGTTCCTATTCATATTGCTGAATGAAGCTAGAAAAACTCACACAATTATTCTGATTGGGTCCACTACAGATTTATGTTATGTGATTTCAACAAGCCCTTACCTCTGTAGGCAATCTTTTTGTACCCACCTTATTGACTTACTATTCCATTCACCAAAATGACTTTCCCAAATCTTTTCTTCTATCGTTAAATTATTCATAGTTCTCCTTCCTTCTATCTTCTTATTTGACAACCTTATTTATTATTTCACTGAAAAATTGAAACCATTGGCCAGAGAACTTCGTCTTCTTCACACCAGATATATAGTAACCCTTCTCCTTCCCAAGGCACAAATGATTCCATTCCATCTCTTCCTCTCCAACAGATTGCTTCCTCAATTGTGATTTCTTTATTGGGCCCTCTTCCCTTATTTTCTCCCTCTATTCCATTTCCTTGGTGATCATTTTGGCTCCTATGGATTCAATTCCCATCTTTATTATTCCTAACTTCATTCACCCCCCAGTCTTGTTGCTTTAACACCCGTTGGACACCTCCAACTGAATGTCCTGTAGACATTTTAAACTCGATGTTTAAACTCAACTCATTATCTTTTCCCCAAAATTTTGCCCTCCTATCTCTTAATGGCTGTTAAGACTTGTAGCATCCCCATTCTCCCCCTCTTCCATATCCAGACTCTTGCCAAGATCTATCAATTTTATTTTGGTAACATTTCTAGTTTAAGCCCCCTCTGTTATAGGCTTCCCTTAGGCCTGGATTATAGCAGTAGCCTCCTGTCTGCTTCAAGTCTTTCCTCTATTTAGTTCACCTCCTCTCAGCTATCAGAGTGCTCTTCCTCACATATAGATCTGACTTTGTCCCTTATCTTCCATTTAGCACGGTGCCTGCCACGTAGTAAATAATAAATAATAATTTACAGTTTAATTAATGGTTGTTCCTCAAAATTTTAAAAACATGTTAAAAAATTGTTTTACAAGTAACTGGGAAAATAAAAATATTAAATAAGAAAAAGAAATGCTTGTTCCCTTGCTTTCTCCCTCCATTCCCCTCTCCCTCCTCATTGTTAGATAAAGGAGATGTAAAAGAAATAAAAAGAAAGAAATAGAGTTAAATGCAGGGTTTGGCTAGCACAAGAAAAAAGAAGTCATTCTAGGAAAAGTTGGAATAGTTTTTATGTGTAACTAGGAAAATAACAATACTAAATAAAAAAATGCTTGTTTCCTTACCTTCTCCCTCCATTGCCCTCTCCCTCCTCATTGTTAGATAAAAGGGATGTAAAAGAAATAGGACTAAATGCAGGGTTCAGCTAGCACAAGAAAAAAGAAATCATTCCAGGGAAGGTTGGAATAGTTTTTTATTTTGATTGAGGAAAGTAGAAGTTTGAAAATAAGGAAGAGAATGTTCTGTGTTCTGGAGATGTTATAACATGGTATGTGTTCAAAGGAACGTTTTGAAAGTATGAAGAACAGAATGCCCTCCTTGACGTTCAATAAATGTTTATTAGAGCTAATAATAAGTTGAACAGTGTAAGTAGCTGTAGGGAAGGCCCATCTGTGTATTTTAACAGTTCACTTTCTGACTTCTCTAAAAGGGATCATTTTTAAGTGAAACCCAAGTGCAATACCTGAGTAATTTTTAAACTACCTACAAAGTCAGTGTGCACTTGACAACGTCACCAGACGTTTAGGCCCTTCTGCCCTCTTGCTACATGTATATGAAATAAGAGATCAAGAAAGGTTGGTCAGTCATGAGATTGTTTATCCTGTGCATCCTCGGAATATCTACTCATGACTTGCCATTATTCTCTTTAGACCTCTAGGCCCTATTGTCTAACCTGCTGGCGTGTCCAACAGACCTACTGACCTTGATGTGGGCCCCTCTGCTGAACTCTTAGGATTTAATGGGCCTTTTTAGTTGTCTTGCTATTGATCTTGTCTATCTCACTTAGAGGGGCAGTTCTTTGAATGTACAGTTTTTTATTTTTAATAGCTTTTTTATTTACAAATTATATGCATGGGTAATTTTACAGCATTGACAGTTGCCAAACCTTTTGTTCCAATTTTTCCCCTCCTTCCCCTGACCCCCTCCTCCAGATGGCAGGTTGACCAATACATGTTAAATATGTATAAATTAAATACAATATAAGTATACATGTCCAAACTGTTATTTTGCTGTACAAAAAGAATGGACTTTGAAATAGTTGTACAGTTTTAAAAATTACTATTTATATTTCAGGCATTAGGCATGTTTCTTGACATTATAGTAAACAATTTATAAATGCTTTTTCATTAACCATCCATTCACTCTTTCCTTTATTCTGTTGTCCCGTTAACTATGTTCCAAGGGAGTATTGCAGGGATAATGATCTCAGAGTCAGAATTTCTTCTCTAATACTTTTAGAACAAGACTCAGACTCTCTCTGAGGATTAAGAAAACTACATGAGATTGAATTGCTAAATTATAATAATCTGATCTGGAGGGAGATCAGCGGAAATCACAGACTCTTTGTATATCTGTGTGCATGTGTGGGGGCTCAGTGGATAAAATGCCAAGCCTCAAGTCAGGAACACAAGTCATGAATTCAAATCCAGCCTCAGACACTTAATAGCTGCATGACCCTGAGCAAGTTCATTTGTTTCCTCATTGGTAAATGAGCTGGAGGAGAAAATGGCAATCCACTCCAGTTTCTTTACCCACAGAAGTTCAAATGGGCTCACAAAGACTCAGACATGATTGAAAAATAACAAGAGCAGCTGTGTTCACACCTTTCTTCCAAGAGAACTTTTTCAAAATTTTTGATGTATTTGTAGAATGATTTTTTAAAAAACATTTTGTCTTGTCTCATTTGAGCTTCAGAGCAGCCTTGAAAAATAGGTATTTATTGTTTAATTACTAGAGATATTAATTCACATTCCTTCTCTGTAAATAAGGAGAACACATACACACACACACACACACACACACACAGAGAGAGAAAGAGAGAAGAGAGATTCCTTTTCTTATACTTTTTGAGCTTTGGTAGCACCTATGAAATCTTGTGCTCTAATATCAATGTCTTTTTAAAAATTTTAATAGTATTTTATTTTTTCAAATACATGTAGATAGTTTTCAACATTCACCTTTGCAAAAACCTTGTGTTTCAGATTTTTTTCCCTCTACTTCTCCCTAAGCAACCTGACACAGATTAAACATGTTCATTTCTTCTAAACATTATTTCCATAGTTGTGCCAGCAAAATCAGATCAAAAGAAAAAAAAAAACCACAAGAAAAAAACAATAGATAAACAACAAAAACAAAAGGTGAAAATAGTATGTTGTGGTCCATGCTTAGTCCCTACAGGCTCTCTGGATACAGATGGCTTTCTCCATCCCAAGTCTATTGGAATTGTCTTGAATCATCTCATTGTTGAAAAGAGCCACATCCATCAGAATTGATCCTCACATAATCTTGTTGCCATGTACAATGTTTTCTTGGTTCAGCTCACTTTGCTTTGTATCAGTTCATTTAAGTCTTTTCAGGCTTTTATAAAATCAGGCTGCTCATCATATTTCCAAAGTCTTGAATCTAGTGTTACCTTTCTCTGTGAAATATCATGGTCAGGTTTAAAGTGGAAAAAAAAGATGAACTGATAAGTATCATTGATCCACATGTAAAAAGAAGGAAAGAAAGAATAGGAAGGAGTTTCATCTTAGAATTGTTGGTGATAGATCATCCAAGTCTTGAGTAAAAATAAATGTTCTCTAAATGATTTGTAGCAATCATCCTCATCTTTGATCTTGCTTTATTTTCAGATGATTTATATTTTCAGTTCTGTGTTCACTGGACTTCTAAAAAATTACTTGGTTGTCCTCATTTCTCTTTCTTTTTTAACTTACAGGAGGAAAAAAAGAAGTTTGACAAAGAGACAGAAAAGAACTATAGCCTTTTGGATAAACATTTGAACCTTTCAGCTAAAAAGAAAGATGCTCATTTACAAGAGGTATTTACTCATTTCTCTCCCAATGTATTCCAAGAACTAAACAAAATATATGAGTCTCTGTTACTTCTGTTGGTGATTTTTCTTTTGGAAGTAAAATAAACCTTTCTTAGTGCTTAGAATGTAGATGATGGGAAAACTTGAAGCCATTAATAATGAGTCATCACCAGAGACAGAAGAAAGAGGTGTGTCTTTTTCAGGAAAAAGAGGACACAAATCAGTAGAACATTTGTGCTTGACTCTACCAATACTTATGTATGTTTACAAAGCAATAAAATATGGTTTTGCTGGGTGTTTCTGTATCTGTGTTTCTGTCTCTCTCTGTGTTCCTTATTTACACAGAAGGAATGATAATTAATACCTTAATTTCAAAATTAAAAAAAATAAATTTAGAAACCAGTAAAATGAAAATAAGGATACAATGATGCTTTATGAAATGGCTAATGAACAGACTCTCAGACATATTTATAGGGAAATCAACTGAAAATGCCCATAATTTCAGTGCCTTCCCTCTGTTAATAATTTCCTATTTATCCTATATAGCTTGATTTGTGTGTTGTTTGCATGTTATCTCCTCTATCAGAATTTAAGCTCATTGAGGATGGGGAATGCCTTTTGAGTTTTTTTTTTTGGGTATCCCTAGTGATCAGCCACAGTGCCTGAAAAATAATAGGTGCTTCATAATTTTTTGTATTTAAGAGCTATAGTCATTAAGAAGGAATATTATTATTTAAAAAATTAAGATTTATAGGGATTTTTTTCTTGGTATGTTTCATATATTCCCTTCCCCCCTATATCTCTCCCACTCCCTCAAAGCAATGCCTTGTAACAAAGACTATTTTAAAAAAGATACAGAAGGGGGAAAAACCCAGGAAAATGGTTCAATACATTGAAAAAATATGATATCATATGTACTGTTACATAGCTATGGACAAAGTAGAATGAGATCCATTCTTACATCTTTTCTTTGAAAGTAAACATATTTTTTAAAATAACATTGTAACTTTCAATTTTGAATTTTTTTTTTTTTGGGTGGTTATTGTTCTTTCCCTTACATAGATGTAGTTATTGTGCATATTACTTTTCTGGCTCTGCTTACCTCATTTTGCATCTGTTCATATAAATCTTCTCATGCTTTTCTCTTTCTGATTGTCATTTCTTATCCCATGGCACTTATGTTTGTTTCTCCATTTTCTGATCTCTGGGCCCCTATTTGGTTTTTAGGTCATTTTGTTATCACAAAGAGTTCTGCTATAAATATTTTGTCAGTGACCTCCCTAGCGTATTTGCCCAACAGGGGGATCTCTGGGTTAAGAGTGTGGACATTTGAATCAATCATTCTAGTTGCTTTCCAGAATGACTGGACTGATTTGTATATTCATCAAATGTGCATTAGGTTGTTTGTCTTGCACAGCCTCTCCAGAATTTGTGATTGTAGCATCCTGCTGGTGGTCCTGCCTGCCTCAGGCTATCTCTCACTTAGGGTCTCCCCAGTCCTGGAACAGCTGTCACCTTGCTGTGGCTATTTCTTTTATTTTTATTGTTTTTATTTTCATATTTTATTTTATTTTTTAAAAATAATTATAACTTTTTATTGACAGAACCCATGCCTGGATAATTTTTTACAACATTATCCCTTGCACTCACTTCTGTTCCAACTTTTCTCCCTTCCCTCTACCCCCTCCCCCAGATGGCAAGCAGTCTTATGCATGTTAAATATGTCGCAGTATTTCCTAGATACAATATATTTGTGCAGAACCGAACAGTTCTCTTGTTGCACAGGAAGAAGTGGATTCAAAAGGTAAAAATAACCCAGGAAGGAAAACAAAAGTGCAAACAGTTTGCATTCATTTCCCAGTGTTCTTTCTTTGGGTGTAGCTTCTTCTGTCCATCATTGATCAATTGAAACTGAGTTAGATCTTCTCTTTGTGGAAGAAATGTGGCTATTTCTTGAGACACTTTCTTCCATCACTGGCAGCTTGTGTCTGTCTTGTGTCTGTGTTTTGGCAAAGCTCTGAAACAAATAATATTTGTTCTGATATTTCTCTTTGCATTTATTGATTCTTATTTGACCTAGTCGCCTTTTTAGGTCATTGCTGGAGAGGGTGTGGTAGCTTCACTTGAAATCTCTGAGAATATTCTTCTTTTCTGATTAGCTAGAACAGTTGAAGCAATACTTAGTGTTTAGAGTGCTAGTCACGAGAAATTCCCTGTTGCCTAAAGTCCAAAGTATCCAGAATTAAGCAAGGCTTTTAGGAGGATGAAAACTAATTTCTATTGTTCAATTACACCATTTTCTTTTCATTTTCCAAATCACCTATATTTTTTCTTTTCACATGTTTTAGCATTTGACCTTAAAACCTGGTGAGCTGCCAATGGCTTCAAAGAGAGTTTCCCTTTAAGGGATAAAGATAAAACAATACCAGTAATCTTGCGGGAATTTGTGTTCTCCCTCTTCCCTTTTGAAAGATTTGATTATACTATATATTGGAATTTTAAAAAACTTTTCTAATACCTAAATGGAAAAGAAAACAAGATTTTTCTAATACTTTTAATGTCTTATCTAATTTCCCCCTGTTTCTTTGAAAATTTGATTAGAATATGTATTGGAAATATTTTTCTTAAACCTTTTTAATACTTAAATAAAAATATTTTTACTAATACTTTTTATTTTTTGCCTGATAAATGTTTCCTTTTATGGTGCTTCATTTGGGAGGGTTGGGAATTATTGGACCCGTGATTTCCTTGGTATAGGGAACTAATTCTCATTGAGGAAACTTCTCTTTGAATTTCTGAGTCATGGAGAATTTTTTGGGAGCACCGAGAGGATAAATGACTTGCTCATTGTCATGTGGCCCCTGTATGTCAGAAATGGCATTTGAAGCTAATTCTTTATGATACTGAAGTTAGCCCTTTAGCATCTTTTTCATAACAACCAAACTTTTTGCTTCCCTTTAACATTATTTTTTTGAAAATTTCCCCCCAAATTAAATAATTTTTCCTCTCAATCTAGCCTTGATTGATCTTACCAACATTGTACTTGCACTTGGGTGTATTTGTCACAAGAGTGCTATTTGTGTTTGCACAAAACTCACTTTGTAACTTAGATTAAAAAAAAAATCAAATGAGGAAATCCACTGAGCTGTCAAATTTTCAGATTCTTCACTGGAATTTTTTTCTAATGGGGCACATAAAGCTCTATCGTATGATTCTCCACAAAATGTCGAGAAGTTGGTGGTTGTCATAATTCATAGCTTAAATATCAGGTTTTATGTTTCTTGGCAGGCTTTCAAGCTCCCCTCAGGGGTCTTTTCTAAGTTTTGTCAGCTCTTATTTCTGAAAGCTTAGTAAATAATGTATGAGAAGATGAGCACTGGATGTTTCTTGGAGTTGGAGACAAAGGTCACATTTAAAAACTAAAGAAATAACTTGATTTCTCACTTATTGACTGACTCTTTTTAGATTTCTTCCTTTTGATCTGTAACATTGTTATATTTACACATACACATCCTACCAACATACTCTGTTTTAAAATACCAAAATGATAAAATGAACTTAGTTATACTCAATGTAATTTTGAAATGAAGCAATAGTTTTGTATCCAAGGATTTAATATTTGTCAGATAAATGGCTGATTTGGAAATAAGTAGAGCTTCAGAGAGTATCCAGCACAATGTTTGTTTTACAGGAGCCTATAAAGATTTGTTTACTTCTCCAGGAAGTAATGAGAGTGCCAGGATTCCAATCAAAATTCTGTGATTTAAAAGTGTTTCAATCTTCTTAGTACAACAGTAGTTCCCAACTGTCAAAATACAATATAAACCAAATATATGTGAATGCCCTAATCTTGGAAAGAAAAATTCTGTGATTCTGTGTTTATCTGCATGTTCAAATCAGAATTCTGAAATTTTATCATGGCAATATAAAGAATCAATAGTCTGTGCCAAACATTCCTATTTTCAAATTTTTCTATGCCAATTCTACAGAAATTTGAAACTTTGTAAATTTTCTCATATTTTTGATCTTCTGGAGACTTTTGGGTTTCACAAATTGTATTTCAAATACAATTTATATATTTATATTGTATATTTAAATACAATATAATTTTGTCCTGCTGTCAAAGAAATTTTGATTTTATTCTTATTTATATGTAATTTAATTGTTATCAATTATAAGGTTAGAGAACATCTTTACTGACAGTAACAAAAAAGATTATTATAAAAAGATGACAAACCAAATTAGTTAATAGATTTCCTCTCCTTAGTCTCAGCAGCATTATAAATAGAGCTTCTTTTCAAATAATTATTTAATTTTTAACTTAATTGTATTTTTTTAAAATTACGTGTAAAGATAGTTATCAGCATTCATCTTTGTAAGATTTTGAGTTCCAAATTTTCCTCCCTTTCTCTTTTCCTTTTTTAATTCTGATATAGGTTATACATATACAATCGTATTAAACACTTTTCCACATTAGTCATATTGAAAAGAAAAATCAGAATAAAAGTGAAAATAGTTTGCTTTGATCTGCATTCAGACTCCGTAATTCTTTCTCTGAATGTGGATGATATTTAACATCAGAAGTCTTTTGGAAATTTTCTTGGAACATTTCATTGCTGAGAAGAGCAGAATGTGTCATAATTGATCATTGCACAATGTTCTCCTGATTCTGCTCACTTCACTCTGCATCAGTTCATATAAGTTCATATAAGTCTTTCCAGGTTTTTATGAAATCAGCCCACTCATTATTTCTTATAAAAGAATGGCATTTTCTTACATTCATAGACCCCAAATTATTCAGCCATTCCCCAATTGATGGGCATCCCCTTAATTTCCAATCCTTTGCCACCATAAAAACATCCTCTATAAATATCTTTGCGCATGTAAATCCTTTTCCCTTTTTTATGATATCTTTGGGATTCAGACCCAGTAGTAGTATTGCTAGATCAAAGCGTATGTAACAGTTTTATATCCCTTTGGCAGAGTTCCAAATTTCTCTCCAGAATGGTTGAATCATTTCATTCTAAGTTGAACTTTTTAAAATGAAATGAATAAGGACAAAAATAATTTGAACTGAAAGTGTGAAAAAAAAACCCCATCATGTTCTCTTTATCCTGTTATTTTTTTATTAGTCTTTTAAAAGCAGATGCTTGCTATTTCATAGCTCAGATATCATCTCCAGTAGTCAAATCTTTCTTTGAAATCATATGAACAAATATTCTTATTGATTAGTATCTTTCCCAGCATCACACAATACACTATTTGTGCACCCCTGGCGAGCTAGTCCCTGGCTTCTTAAATGGGTTGTATTTTACAAGTTAATGGGAGTCATTCGAGATCCAAAACTTATCTTGACTTAGAAGTAAGTCAGTTAGCAGCCTCATCAGTATTTGCATTTTGGTTTTATTTTGACATTTCAAGAGCATATCTCCTGCCTTTCTTCCATGGCACTGGATGGCTTCCACATCCCTTTCCTCAAACTCAAGGTAGGTGTATAGAAAGCAAAATGAAAGTTTGTTTGATATTAAAGGAGCAAAAATGCCATTGAATTGGAGCAAATTTGACTTCTAACCATGTCATTTATGCAATATTTAAAGGAACTTGGGATATGTAGCTTGTTGAAGAGATTTCGTGGAAACTTGTTTAAAAAATCTTCAAATAACAGGTTTTTATGTGAGAATTTATGTTTTAGATAGACATTGCATTGAACCCAGGTTCTCTCACTACGTGTCATGTTCATTTGTACTACGCTGAATTTCACAACTTATCTAGCTTTATTTGAAATACAAAACCTTTCGATATTTCCACAAGTAGTCACTTGTATTTCTGAACGGTTATAGATAGTAGAGCAGTAGAATCATTTAAGAAGGTGGAAATGATAAAACCCTCCTTCACTTCACTCCAGATGAAGTCCACCATGCTTTCTCAGCCCTTTGATCCCAACTTGGATTTAACTCCTATCTCTTTTTGGGCAGTCCCCTGCTTTAGTATTATGGACCAGCTGGCACTTGGGTCAGTGAAGAAGCATATATTAAGTGCTTACTACACTCATCATTTGGTATACAAAGAAAGGCAAAAAATAGGATCTTTGTCCACAAGGAACTAAATTTCTAATGGGGGAAATAACATGTCAGTAACCTGTGTTCATATAAGATCTATGCAGAATAGTAATAGAACTATCTGGGACTAGCTAAGAAATAGAGTGTTAGATCAATGGAATAGATGAGATTGCACAAGACAATAGTATGACCATGGTAGTCTAATGTTTGATTAAACCAGAGATCTCATATTCTGAGACAAAAATTCTCAATTTGACAAAAATGGTTGGAAAAACTGGAAAATAATATAGCAGAAGCATCTCACATCACGTATCAAGAGAAGATCAAGATGAGCACATGATTTAGACATAAAGGATGATACTATAAGCAAATTAGGAGAACAAGGAATCGTTTATCTGTCACATATGTAGAGAAGGGAAGAATTTATGATCAAACAAGGGATTATGAAATGGAGAGTGGATAATTTTGATTTTATCAAGTGAAAAAGTTTTTGTACAAATAAAACCAATATAGTAAAAATTAAAAGGGAATCGGAAAGCTGGAAAACAATCTTTACAGCAAATTTTTATGATAAAGTCCTCACTTTTAAAATGTACAGAGAACAAAGTCAAATTTATGAGAATATGTCATTCCTAATTATAAATGGTCAAAGAATATGAGCAGCAATTTTCAGATAAAGGAATCAAAGCTATATGAAAGAATGCTTTAAATAACTGTTTATTAGACATTGCAAATTAAAACAACTTTGAGATACCACCTCACACTTATTAGATTGGCTAATATGGCAGAAAAGGAAAATGATGAATATTGGGGGCATATGGGAAATTTGAGGTACTAAAGCACTGTTGGTGGAATTATGAAATGATCCAACTATTCTAGAGAGCAATTTAGATCCATGCCCCAGAGGGCAAACTGTGCATAATGTTTGATCCAACAATATCACTACTAAGTATCTCAAAGAGTTATTTTTTTTTTTAAGTGGGGAAAGAATCTATTTTTTGGTGGCAAAGAATTGGATATTGAGGAAATGTCTTCCAATTGGATTATGACTTAACAAGTTGTGGTTTATAAATGTAAAGGAATTATATGAACTGATGCAAAGTCAAGTGAGCAGAATTAGAACACTGTACACTGTAATACCAATATTGTACAATGATCAACTATGAATAATTTAGCTATTCCCAACAATAGTGATCTCTTATAATTCCGAGAGAATCATGGAGAAAAATAATTATTCACATCCAAAGAATTTTGATAGAATCTGAATGTAGATTGAAGCATATTTATGTAATTTTTTTCACGGCATAATTTTTTTCACATGCATTTTTACATGATTACTTATATACAACCAATATCAAATTGCTTATCATTTTAGGGAGGGGAAAGTAAAGTAGGAAAAGAGAAAATTTGGAACTCAGGATTTTTAAATTTTTAAATGAATGTTAAAATTTATCTTTACATGTAACTAGAAAAAATAAAAAATTATAAAAAATATGCAGAATAGATGAGAAATAATCTCAGAGGGAAGTCACTAGTACTAGGGGGACTAAGTGTCTAGGCGTTCACCCTCCCTTCGGCAGAGCCTTAGTGTGCCCCCAGGAGGACTATCACTGGGACAGTGCCATCAGAACCACTCCCTGGCATCCTCTGGCTCTCCTCCATGCCCAGGCTAGCTTTATTAAAAGAAGCTCTGTCCTCAGAGTATTGGATAATTGAGGTATGCTATTTCCACGTGTATTGAAGGACTAGGAGTGTTGTGAGGTTGTTCAGTCTTTAAAAAAAAAGCAGTCCTATGTAGTCAGTCCACCTTATCACAGGGTGAGCATCTTTCCAGCATCTGTAATTTTACCCATCTGCATTCTTTGAATATAGGCAGACATCCAAGTGGAACAGAATCGAAAACACTTCTATGAGCTGTCTCTCGAATATGTGTGCAAGCTTCAAGAGATCCAAGAAAGAAAGAAGTTTGAGTTTGTGGAACCAGTAAGTATTCATACACACACACACACACACACACACACACACACACTTCAGTTATTTATTTTAAAGTACATTTTTGTTGTTATGTTTTATTTTTATATTAGCTACATTTTCCAGTTTGAGAAACTAGATGGTACAGTGGATAGACTCAGACTCCTCTTTTTGAATTCAAATCTGACCTCAGACACTTACTACTATGTGACCCTGGATAAGTCACCTAATCTTATTTGTCTCGGTTTCCTCATCTGTAAAATATAAACTGTAATGATTATATAAACTGAAATGATTTGAACAAAGACATAAATTTATGGTCTTGAGAAATGAAGTTACCGGGTCATTGAATCCATAGAATTTCTCATCAATGAAGTTATTGGATCATTGAATCTATAGAACTCCTTATCAATGAAGTTATTGGGTCACTGAAACTATAGAACTCGTTATCAATTAAGTTATTGGGTCATTGAATCCATAGAACTCCTTATCAATGAGGTTATTGGGTCATTGAAACTATAGAACTCCTTTCCCATTTAAGGCCTGTGATCTATTTCGGACCACTCAATTTTGCAAATGAAGGCATTGAGGTCCAAAACAGGATTGGCTTCTCCAAGGCTAGATTTCAGATTTTTTCCCCTTCCATGATTTTCTTTTCTTTTTATCATTGACTTAGATCTGAAAGTTCTACAACTCTAAAAGAAATTAGAGATATGAATAATTTGGAGACATAAAACAGTTTTTCCAGGCAATTTCTGTAGGTATTATCCCAATTTTTTGGGTAAGGGAAATGATTTATTTAGAGATGGTGAATGACTTAAAATTAGCTTCATATAACTAGCAAATGTTGGAGGCAGGATTGATATCCAGGAATCCTGTCAAAGACTGATCCTTGTAACATAAGGAGTTTTTCTTTCTAGTTCACTTATTTTCAGGGAGAGGCAGCTTGGCTTTAATGGCGAGAAAGCTGACTTCAATTCCAGAAGGACCTGAATTTAAGTCCCACCTCAGACATCCACTGGACATGTGACCCTGAACATGTCCCTTAAAATATTTCTGTGCCTTTTAAAATTAACTTGCAGAGAAAATATAGGCCTATGCCTGTTTCTTTAACAGGGAGATCAATGAAATCTTAGGACTATTCTCTATTTCTTTCTTTCTTTTTAAATTAGGCATGGTAAGGAAAAGAAGGATTTGAGAGATGAAATTTAGTTATTTTATTTTTTGATACTTTAAAAAATATCATTTTTAAATATGTCTTTACACTCATCCCCTTTGAATTCTACCTTGAATTCTAATCAACACAACTCAATAAATGATCACACCTGGTAGTGTATATGACATTCTATAACTGTATTCCCTTTCTTCTCATCACCTGATCTGCAGGACGGAGATTGACCATTCAGATTTATCTGTATTTGATGGCCTTTTGACATTGTTTTCATTTATTTAATTTTTTTTCTCTTCCAATTTAAATTTTCTTCATGTGGGGAATTTTTTTTCTCCCCACATATGTGTTTTATTTCATTGTTTTTACATGTATATTAACTTTTTAGTATACATTTCTTTATGAATCATTCTGGAAGAGAAAAATCAGAACAAAAGGGAAAACCCACAACAGAACAACAATAAAAACTGAACATAGCATGTGTTGATTTGCACTCAATTTCCATAGTCTCTTTCTGGATGTGGATGGCATTTTTTAATCAAAAATTAATTGGGATTGCCTTGGAGGTTGTTCTCATCTATATCCTTGTGTATATTTGTATGCATATTATTCTCCTGTGAACCATCTTTTTAGTAAAAAGTCTAATTTAATGAAATTCCCAGGTTGTGCATTTTCCTTCCTGTGCTAATGAAGCCTGTGTGTGTGTGTGTGTGTGTGTGTGTGTGTGTGTGTGTGCGTGTGTGTGTGCGTGCGTGCTACAGATGCTGTCGTTCTTTCAGGGAATGTTTACCTTCTACCATCAAGGCCATGAACTTGCCAAAGATTTCAACCACTACAAGATGGAGCTACAGATCAACATTCAGAAGGTGAGACCCTGCCAGCCATAGCCATTAAAGAGATGCTTGGGATTTTCATAAATAAGACATCCGTGGCTTTTTAAAAAAATGTGCGTTGTGTCATTTTATAATATAAATAAAAAATATCAACATACTCACCTAGATTGCAGGAATATGGAAATTTTGGTGACATACTGCCATCTTCTGGGTAATCCATGGTGTGATAAAAAGCTTGTTTTCTGGCAGCTGAGAGTTAAGCAAACCCTGACACCTAGTGGTGTCCAGCAGTATTTCTAGGATTATTTTGAACTTTCAATTGCCCTGATTTTATATTTAGTATTTTTTTAAATTGCCCATTAGTTGGCCCATTTATTTGGAGATGATTCTCTTGAGATTATCAATCAATAAGCATTAAGCTCTCTTGCTGTGTTCCAGGCAAAGTCTTTCAATTCAGTCTTTTCAATTCAAATTAATAAAGTTTTATTAAGTTCCTCCTTTGGGCCATCTGCTATTAAAGTGCTAGGGATAGAAGTATAAAGAATGAAGCCATCCCTCATCACAAGGAGATAGTAGATACAAACGAGTACATACAGAATAATTATAAAGAGAATAAGTTTTTGTAAATAATTGTGAAGAGAGTGAGTAAATACAAAGTAGCATTTTGTATTTATTTTGTATTTACTTTGTATTACTCTCTTCACAATTATTTACAAAAACTTATTCTCTTTATAATTTTAAAGAAATATAAGGGGAAGGAGAGAGAGAGAGACAGACAGACAGACAGTAGTCATAATTGAGGGGAACTGGGAAAAACTTCATGTAAAAAGGAGTAGATGGAAGGAATCTTAATAAAAGAGGTAATCTGTGAGATGGAGGTAAGGTGAGAGTGCTTTACAGTTATGGAATATTTGCCTTGGAATAATATCCATTCAGACAGGAATGGTGGTTTGGACATAGGTTTATTTTTAAGAAAATACTGAATTAATTGTTTTGGAGAGTAATAGAGTCAGATCTGCTCTATGGACTCAAGCAGCTAGGAACATCTTGAAATAAACTTTGTGGATATGGAGAGGGGTTTGGATGCTAGAGATGTTATAGAGAAGGTGGAAAACGGCATGTTTTGGCAGCTGATTAGATTGTTGGGATGAGGGAAATGGAGAAAATCCAAGGTAACGTCAAGATTATTGGAATTGGAAGGATGATTATGACTTTGATAGAAATTTGCGAGTTTTGAAATTTAAATGAGTGAGAGGGGAGAAAAATAATGAGTTTAATTTTGGACTTCTGAGTTTGAGCTGTCTCTGAGATTTCTAGTTTGAAGGTCTAATGGGACCAGATATCCAAATTTAAGAGTCATCCATATAAAAGTGAAAGTTAACCTCATGGGATCTGATGAAGTTACTTAGTGAGCGAGTTGGAGGAATGAGCAGGAATTTGAGCAAGGTAAAGTTGTTTCATTTTTTTATTTAAAAAAGTAACTTTCAAAAACATTTTTTAAAAAAAGAAAAAAGTAACTTCCTATAAAATGTGATCATAAAAGGATGTGACCTTTTTAAAAAAACCAAGAACAATATTATAGTAGACATTTGAGGGAGTGATGATTCCATTAATAGTGGTTATCTCTCCCAGTCATGCACATCATGACTCATTCATGCCTGCCTGTCTTGTGCAACTCTTGAATGAGTCCCTAAATCCCACAGCCACCCAGTACTACGATTAATCCAAGGTGCTGAATATAGTTCTTGTGTGTATTTCACATAGGAAGCATTTATTTAGCACTTGCTGGGTGCTGGGCACTGCTAGCTGCAGGGTAAAAAAAGGGAAATCAACTGAAATTTTTTGTCCAAAATCGATATCGATTTATGTGGGATCTAAGAGCAAATTATTTAATCCCTTATAAAATGGGACCTCTATGAGTACTGAATCATGATAGCTTTGTAAGTATTAAACTCAGGTTTAAGTTGTATTACTGACATATTAGCTGTGTATCCATGAGCCAATCATTTAATTTCTTTGTATTCCCAGACAGCTCTAATAAGGTTTTTATGAGGATTAATTAAGAGAATATAGATAAAATATTTTCAAACTTTAAGATATTTTGAGGTGACACTTGTAATTCCTTAAACATAATTTACAGCCTGAGTAATAATTATGGACTTTTCCCCCTGAAAATATATTGGGAAAGGGAAAACTATTCAGTGTAATGTATTCTAGTCCATGGTTGTGTACCTCCATAGTGATATGGAACTTCTGAGGTGGTAGAGTGGATAGAGCCATGGATTCTGTAGCCCATCAGGAAAACTTTAGCATAAATCCTGCTGGAGACCCTGGGCAAATGGCTTGATGGCTCTCAGCCTCAGTTTTCCCATCTGTCAGATGAAGGGGTTAGACTCAATAGCTTCTACAAGGTCCCTTTCAACTCCAGATCCATGATCTTCTCAATTGTAGGTCAGCTACTGATTTTTGTGTAATCTGGCAGCATGGTTACATTTGAGGGTATGACAGATGCTATTTTCCAAGCTCTTGAGAGGAATTGCTGAGGAATAACTAACTAGACAATTGCCTATTGGTAGTAAATCTGGTATTTTTCAGAGTTCTATTGCAATGTTCCTTGGAGATGGGTTGCTAGTTCTAGAAGGGGGATCAAGGTGATGAGACTGAAATTGAGGAAAGGAGAGGAAGGAGTTTAAGACTAAGAAAAGAGAAGAAAACGGGTTGAAAAAGGAATAGAGGTCAGAAAGGAAAGTAGATTGGGGAAAGAAAGGAAGAAGGGATAGTGGTGGTGAATTCAGGCCTCTGTGATCAAAGGAATAGTAATTTTTAAAATTAGCAACAGAGCTAACCTCCCTTTACTAAAGTTGTTCATTTGTTTTATTATAGGCCTACACAGATTAGTTTCCTTTTCAATATTGCTTTAATCAGATCTATAGAAATGTACCATGTCACTATTTTTTCTCTTGTGATAAGCTTGCAGTGACAGTCCTTTCTGTAGAAGGAGAAAGGGGAAAATGTGTAGTAATAATTTTTCACTTGAAGTATATCACAGTTTTCTATCAGTAGTTCCCTGCATTAATTATATTTAATTCAACAAACCCTTATTATATGTCTAATTTGCCAACACATTAGGTTCTAAGAATATGAAGGTTAAAAACTAAATCCTTGTCCTCAAGGAACTTACAACTTATCTTTTTTTTTTTTTTTTTTAATAGCCTTTTATTTACAGGTTATATGTATGGGTAACTTTATAGCATTGACAAGTGCCAAACCTCTTGTTCCAATTTTTCCCCTCCATCTCCCCACCCCCTCCCCCAGATGGCAGGGTGACCAGTAAATGTTAAATATATTAAAATATAAATTAGATACACAATAAGTATACATGACCAAACTCTTATTTTGCTGTACAAAAAGGATCAGACTCTGAAATATTGTACAATTAGCTTGTGAAGGAAATCAAAAATGCAGGTGGGCAAAAATATAGGGATTGGGAATTTAATGTAATGGTTTTTAGTCATCTCCCAGTATTCTTTCACTGGGTGTAGCTGGTTCAGTTCATTATTGCTCCACTGGAACTGATTTGGTTCATCTTATAACTGAAGATGGCCACGTCCATCAGAACTGGTCATCATATAGTATTGTTGTTGAAGTATATAATGATCTCTTGGCCCTGCTTGTTTCACTCAGCATCGAACTTAGAACTTATCAAGGAAAACTGTTTAATTATTTTTTAATAATAGATTTTTATTTTCAAAATATGTGCAAAGATAGCTTTCAACATTTGTTCCTGCAAAACCTTGTGTTCCAAATTTTTTCTCCCTCCCTTTCCTCCAGTTCCTTCCCTAGGCAGCAAGTAATCCAATATAGGTTAAACAGTGCAATTCTTTTATACATATTTCCATTATCAATAATTAATGATATAATTATCATGCTGCACAAGAAAAATCGGATCAAAGAGGAAAAAAAATTGAGAAAGAAAACAAAAAGCAAGCAAACAACAGAAAAGGTGAAAATAATATGTTGTGATCAACATTCAGTCCCCATAGTCTCTCTCTGGTTCTCTCCATCACAAGTCTGTGAGAACTGACCTGAATTGCATCATTTTTGAAAAGAGCCAGGTGTATCACAGTTGATCATCATGTAATCTTGTTATTGCTGTGTACAATGATCTCCTGGTTCCGCTCACTTTACTCAATTCCAGTAAGTCTCTCCAGTTCTCTCTGAAATCCTCCTGCTGGTCATTTCTTACAGAGCAATAATATTCTATAACATTCATATACCATAGTTTATTCAGCCATTCTCCAGCTGATGGGCATCTACTTAGTTTCCAGTTTCTCTGGAAACTCCAATGGCCTTTTCTGGCCACTACAAAGAGGGCTGCCACAACCATTTTTGCACATGTGGGTCCCTTAGGTAATAAGTCCAGCAGAAACACTGCTGGATCAAAGGGAATGCAGTTTTATAGCCCTTTGGGTGTAATTGCTCTTCACAATGATAGGATCGTTTCACAATTCCACCAGCAATGTGGAATGTCCCAATTTTCCTATATCCCCTATTTATCATTATCTTGAAAATAGTTTAATTCAACAAGCATTTATTAAGTGCCTTCAATATGCACTGGAGATGCTAGGAAAAATAAAAATGCTTATCTTTAAACATCTTAGAACTCTAACCTATAGTCCAAGGTCCTATAGAGACTCTGAACTTGTAATGGGTTAACTGGATCTTGGAGTATGGAGTATGACCTAATTAATAAGAGACATTTTCTCTTGACTCATTTTGTCTGAAACCTGGAGTTCACTAAAGGGGAATATTTAAAATAGAAACAAGCCCTCACAAAGTTTAAAGCTTCCTCAAATCCAAAGAAGGGGGGAAATCCTAAGTAGGAGTTACTTCTAAAATTGAATCTTAATAGAGTTATCTAGGACTTCCAAGAAGCAGAAAGGTAAGGACTGAGGGATTCTGTAGGCATAGAACAAGTTTAGAAAAATGGGGGACACTGAGTCAGGAGATGAAATGTAGCATATATTGGGAATAGCAAGGACAGTTACTTTGGAAATATAGATTAAAGTCAGAGTGTGAAGGACTTTCAATCCTAAAGTGAATCTTGTATTTGTTATTAGGAGTTAATAGAGCTTCTTAAAAGTGGTGTAACTTGGAAAGACTTGTATTTTAAGAATCATATTTTGACAGCTGTGGGGAGGATAGTTTGTAGGGGAAGAGATTGAATAAATAGGAGATTAATACAAATAAATAAAAAAGAGGTAGCATGTGATAAAGACACAGGAGAGGTCTCTGTTCAGCCAGCCTTGTAAGAAATTTGAGGAGGAAAGGGAATGTGTTAGTTTTAGAGATTAGAGAAGATTTCAAAGGAGAGAGAGAAGGAGATGAAGAAGGAAGGGGAGGGAGAGAGGGATGAAAGGAAAAAGAAGGAGGAAGAGGAAGGTAAAGGGAGCAAGGGAGGAAGGGAAGGAGAGAGAAGGAGGGAGGGAGAGGGAGATGACAAGGGAAACGGAGGGAGAGAGGGAGGAAGGGAAGAACAGGGAGGGAGAGGGAGAAAGAGAGAGAGAAAGAATATATATAACATGTATATACTACACATATATACACACAATTTTAAGGTGAGTCTTGAAAGATGCAGAACATTTTTGTAAGTGGTGATGAGGGCATAGGCACATGTGAATAATAGCTTAGGATGATTCATGAAGGCTGGCAGGGATAAGACCAGAACTCAAAAGTCTAGCTTGACAGCTGTGCAAAGAATGGAGTCACATTGGGACAGGAGATCTTAATATGGCTTTTTATAAACTCCTGCCAGGCTTCAGAGGTAATGTTTTTATATACTATATGTCAATGAGATACTATTGAAAATTGGGAATGGCATGACACTTTCAAGTTTATTTAAATAGGTGAACCGTTTTTTGCAGCTGTAAAAAGGAAAGATTGGAGAGGGGAAGAGACTTTTGAGACAGGATGGATCAGTTGGGAGGCTATTATGTAATGGTCTGGTTGAGAAGTAGATGAGTCTGAGCTAGGAATGATAGCAGTGAATGGGAAGGAGGAAAGGATCAACTTGACTTGACAATTTGAATATGGGAAGTGACAGAGAAAGTAGAGTGAAAAATAATTCATCTACTTGAGGAAGATAGCGATCGCAACAGAAATAGGGAAGTTTTGAGGAATGGATCCATTTAGAGGATAAGATAATGAGTCTAATTTTGGAATTACTGTGTTTGAAGTACCGGTGAGATGTATACATGGAAATGTCTCTCAGGCAGTTGAAAATATGTTACTGCCACTGAGAAGATAAATTGGGATTAGATCTATAGATCTGGTAATCTCTGCATAAAGCTGTGCGAACAGGTGAACTTGTCAGAAGTGAGAGTATAGAGAAAGGGAGGAGACAAAGACAGTTCTATATTTTGGGGAATATTTTCATGTGGTTAGTAAAGGAGGAAGATGAACCAAAGGAGAAAATTGAGAAAAGGTGATCAGTCTAATCCTTTTCTAAGAAAAGAAGGTGTCATGGAAACCAATTCACATTTTTCTTTGATTCTTTGTAGCTGTTTCAACTTCATTGTTTTCTTTTGAGACATTCCTTATCATTATGATAGCTTTTTATGGTCAGATTCTTTTTTGTTGTTGTTATTTGCTCATTTTTCTACCCAGTTTGTTGATTTGCAACTTTGTTAGTGTTAGAATTTGTTCTTATGTTTCAGGATTTTTTTTCACTACTGTTTTCAGAACTTGTTCTAGAAGTTTGGAAGTTTTTGATATTTCCAAGATGTCTGATCTGAGGAGAAGTATGGTCACAGATCTTTTAGCTTGTAATCTGGTCCTTACTCAAGAAGGGTTCCTTATCCCTTAGGGTTGCAGTCAATATTCTTCTTTGAATAATTTCCTTGGGACCAGACGTGATACTGCCTCTCAGGACATTCTTTCCCTCTTAACTGAAGACTTGACTTGAAGTGTTTTCCTCTGTCACTGAATTATGATCCACAAGTGAAGTTGCCACCCCGTATCTGAACCTGTGTCCAGTGCTAGCACAGGGATCCCCTGTAATCTCTTTCTGACTAATTTCCAGATTCCCTTACTGTCTCTGGCTTAAGATCTCTTAAAGCTGCTGCTGTTTCTATCACCATTGCCTAGTCCCACCACTGATGTTTCATCCATGGGGGCTCCAGGCCAATCTCCACTCCCATGTCATGGATCTCTTTTTCTAACTTTCTATATTTTCTTGGTCCGGAAGAATAGCTTACTGACTTTTTGCTGTCTGTGCACTCCAGAATTTGATTTGAAATGTTATTTAAAAGTTGTTTAGAGGGGAATGTTGGGAGACCTCAATCTTTTCTAGTTCTTGTATTTTTATTTTCCATCAGTTTGAAACTTGACTTATTTTCATGTTTGCAAATACCCCCTTATTCCAGAACCCACATGAATTAAATACAATTAAATTTTTGAGGGGGTAAAAATGCTTGAATGTGGGCTTTGCAGCCTATTTATTGGTCTAAGGTTTGATTGATTTTCACTGTGCCTGGGACCTAGTGCTAATGACCATGCATTTGGTTGTACAATCATGTACAGCTTAAAAAATCCTAATACCATTAGTTTCTGACTTATTTTTCTCTATCAACTAGCTTTCAGAGTAGTTGATATTTTTTTTTTCAAAAAGAAATGCCATAAAAAATGACCTAAAAGATGGAGGCTAGCTGAATAAATGTATAGAGAACCTGATTAATATCTTTGTTTTTCCAGAGAATTAATCTAGATTTTTAAGTTTTGCCCTAAATATCACACTTAAAGTCTCTTAATGTTTGCCTCTCATTCATTTTAGACAAGGAATCGTTTTGAAGGCACAAGATCTGAAGTGGAAGATCTCATGAATAAAATCAGACAAAATCCCAAGGAGCATAAGAGAGCCAGCCAGTTTGCAGTGGAAGGCTACCTTTATGTCCAGGAAAAAAGTAAGAGAATTGCAAAGCTGAACTTTGATATGATGAATTCTTGTGGGATTCTATTTTACACATCTCTGCTCCATGTACCTTGCATGAAAAAAACTCTGATGTAGTCACATAAAAAGATGGAACTAGATAGTTTCCAAGATCTTTTCCAACCCTGTCAGATGACAGAGGGACTACTTTTTTATAGAAATGGCTTAGATGTTTGAACTCTTTTCTCTATCACCTTCTTTGCCCATTTCCTTCCCTAGTACTAAGAAAAATAGCCCAAGCACAGATAGATAAATAGACTGCTAGAACATTTAGGACATAAACTTATCTTCTCCTTCATTCTCATTTATCCCATTATTTTTTTCCCCTACATAATCCGCAGGATAACTGTACAAATAACAATATGGTATGTTGACCAAAGTGTTGGAAGAAGAAGCCATATGTTAAAGAGCAAAGCTTCTTAAACTGTGGATTGTGACCCCAGATGGGGGTAGCATAATTGAATGTGGGGATTGTGAAATTATGATTTATTATCAGTAACTTTTGATTTATATACAAAAAGGGGTCATGATTGAAAAGTCTAAGAAGCTGAGAGGAAAGAATTTTTACCCTGTTTTTTTACCTGCATGATTCTGAACAAGTGGTTTAATTACTCTGGGCTTCAATTTCCTCATTAATAAAAAGAAAGGATTGAATTAGATGATCTCAGTGGTTCTTTCTAGTGCACTCTTTCTCTCCCTCCCTTCCCCTTCCTTTCCTATCTCCTTCCTTTTCTCTTATATTGAATTAATATGTACTTTAATACTTGCTTATTTTAATGTAAAGTCATACATGAGCAGAAAGCAAAAACACAGGAATAAGATAAAAGAGTCAAAAGTCTATAGAGTATATAGGAGTATTCTATACACACATACACATGAATGTGATCTTCAGCTTTCAACTTTGGAGTCATTGATCACAGAAAATATAGAAAGGAATCTAAAAACAAATAAGACTGATTTTGCTCTAACAGTCAACAAATCCCAACCAGGAAATTATTTTTGCATCAACTTTGAGTGTACTCATAACTGAGTGTAGTCCTTTCTCTTTTTTTGGAGACTTGAGTCTCTCTATCTTGCTGGAAGTACTGAGGGTCTTTCTAGGTCCATTCTCCTGATCGTCCAGGAAGCATTTGCTGGTTAGTTTGCATCCCGTTGGGCAGACTCATTCCTTCCCCTCTTCCCACTCCTGTGAGCTTACCATATTGGTGCTGGATTTGTTAAGGACATTTGATTAACCCAGCCAACTTCTGCTTAGAATTCCTGAGCTCAAGCAATCACCTTAGCTTTCTTGCTAAGAGATTCCAAACGCTGCTATCGTTCAAGCTACTCCTTCTTTTTCTAATCCTATAAGATAGCCAAGAGATGTTCCAAATGGCTTCTCACCTTTTTTCATTCCAGATGGGAAGATGAAACTCAGTACATCTGTGTGTCCCAGAATGTGGTTCATTTATGTAATTGGAGATTCAGAAATCCTTAGATTCAATCATATGTTAACTGTTGGGTATCATTTAACTGCTGAGATCAGAGCCTTCCTTTTTCACCTGTGGGACTGAGGAGCCATCCTGATTGCCTGGTGGTACAAACATGAGAATCTTCCTTATTTACAGTCTCTCCCTCTCCTCCTGTTGACTGTAATCAGGGCAGCTCAAAACCTTCCTTTCACTTACCGTTTATGACTGATTTGCAGTACTTCAGTTTAACTGACCAATTTAAGAACTTGGAAGACTGTAGAGGCAGTTAAATATCCTCTGTACTTTGGATGAAATATAAAATCGACGTGGGAAAGCTATCTCATCATCCACTTTCCTTTCATTTGCAGATATTCAGATTTGGATGGAGTTTTGCAGTCAGGTTGGCTGAGTTGTGCAGTTTTAGGAAGGAAAAATCACCAAGGAATCAATCATGGTCTTCTGAAAAGCCATGAATGATTTTTCTTGATGAAACTGTCATGTCTAGTGAATTTATGTGAAGTTTGAAAATCTAGGGCGTATAAATTAGAACTTTAAAACTTTTAGAAGTGATGACCAGGTGATCAAGAATTTGAAAGATTCTAGTAGGTTTCAGACTCTTGCCCTTTGGCCTTCAAGGACTTAAAAAGAATTGGACTAAAGGAGATTTGAAGTGCCTCATTCTTAGATTTCTCTCAGCGGATGGGTCTACATGTGGGCCTCTTAGCTGCTCTGATCTGTAAGTTTTGTTAAGAGTGTGGTAGAGTATTGTATTCAGAACCAATCCAGTCTTATGATGATTTTTATTTTTTCTAATACTTCCCACATTATCCTTCCTCTTTAGTTCTGAGCTTTTCTGGTATGTAGAGATAATTGTTATTATTGCTCATCCTTTATTTTTGACCAATGACATTATGGGTTGCTGTCTTGACTTACTTGTGAATTGGATTTTAGTGAGGTGGAATTGGACTAAATCGTCACCCTCAGTCTTCTTGAGTCATCAAAATCCAGTGTCAAGAAAAAAGTAAAGATACAGTGGATGACCTCAGTATCTTTGATGATGACTGATCAAGTTTTAAGTTCTCCATAGCAACTGCTTCAGCCAATTTTGTGGCTATTGGAAAAAGTAATTCCCCCCAATTGTATTGGGGGGAAGTCTCCATAGGCTCAGGGTAAACATTTCCTACCTCACTGACATTCTTAAGGCCTGTCAATTATACTGTATCTGATTTAGCTCATCTATGGAGATGGCTGCACCGGGGCTGCTGTGGATGTGGAGGCAGTGTGGTTCTGTGGAAAGAATATTGGAATAGGAGTCAGCATGGATTGAAATCCCTGTCTTTGATAATTATTCTGAGTTCCCCTTTGACATGTATTAGCTTTGTGACCTTAGAGAAAATGACTTAAACTCTTTGAGTCCAAGTTTCCTCATCTTTAAATAGTAGCATTGAGATGTACAAGTTTAGTAGCCAAGATTGGTCCCAGAGAAGAGATAAGCAAATGTACTTCCTCTTTGGCAAAGAGGGGAACTACAAGTATGAAATGTTGCTTATGTTGTAAGATGTAGATGATATATCGGTGGATTTTTCTTAAATACTTTTTCCCCCTCTTCCATTTATATTTTTCGTTATAATGGGATATCTTGTTGGTTAAGGGAAGCACATATTGAGAAATGAAGATGACATAAAAATAAAAGCTAACTTACAATTTTTTTTTAAATGATAAGTTTGGATGGGAAGACTTAAAAGAACTGATTTATGAAAAGCAAAGTAAACAAAAATAATAATACAAATGCTGATATCAACAATATAAATGTAAAACAAAAGAAATGGGTGTGTAATTATAATGACCAAAATTGGTCCTTGAGAAGAATTGGAAGGATGAAAGCAGTTGTAGAATTATAAGGTTAAAAAAAAAAAGACAAAAATAAATTAAGAGTGTAAACTTGGTGACCACTAAAGTCCCTTTTATGAGGCAGCAAGTCTTACAACTTTTGTCTCAATTTCCCTATCTGTAAAATGAGGATAATAGTACCTGCCTGTCAGTTAAGGTAAAGATAAAATGAGATTATAGTTGTAAAACTCTTTGCAAACATTAAATCACAATGTCAATGCTAGTGGTTGTTACTATTATCATTCCAGCTCCAAATCTATGATCCTATGATTTCATAATAGAAATCACCAATTATAAAAATCGCCCAATAAAAAAATACTTAACAGATCTCAAGAATTCAAGGCAAAGAGAAGTGATATGCTTTCAGTTTATATAATTAGATGAATAGTTATTAAATTATTTTTACATCATATTCTTAAATGAATATATATCACTGAATGAATAGCTAGTGATTTTTTTTACCACTCTTGTTATTTCATTAGTGTAGGAAACCCCCACAGTCAAATTTTTATCAACTGTACAATTTGACATTTCATCTGTAGCTGAGCAATAAGAAGTTTAAGTGATTTAACCAGTCACACAGCCCAATATACTTCAGTATTTGTTGAACCCTGGACTCCAAAGTCTTCCATTTTTCTTGGCTGTGCCCAGTTTTTTCTCCTCCTGATATATTTTGGCATTACTAGCTGCCAAGTAGAAGTCCTTATATGGCCCTAAACCCTCTGAGTAATGGCAGGGTTAAAGAGAACAGCAATACATTTACTCTAAATATTTGTTTTCCCCTCAAGGTATCAAATATAAATAAGAATTAAGTCTTGAGTGCATTATCAAAAGTTAACTTGTTCATTTGTACGAGCAATATTGCTGACACGTTTGAGAATGTTGCTTTTTGGTCCTTTCCATCTTCCCTCCCTCTTCCCCCTCACCCTGAATACATATGAGCAGAGAACATTGCTGATTATACAGAGGAGCTGGGAATTATGTTTTCCTTTATTATTAAAATGCATAAAATTCTCCCTCTGCTTCAGGGCCTGCTCCATTTGGCTCCAGTTGGGTTAAACACTACTGCATGTATAGAAAGGCGGCAAAGAAGTTTACCATGATTCCATTTGAACACCGATCAGGGGGGAAGATTGTAAGTATATTGTTGTGCTCCAGGAAGATGGGGAGGATGATGTAACCCTTCTGTAATCCTTGATACTTGGCAATGATAAATGAGGTCTGGTGCATTTTTGTCATGGGAATATGAGGGAAAAAAATGTAGAAGGCCTAAGGAGAGCAGAACTGGCCACGTTTGGGTAATGAGTCCTGGGGGAGTGGGGGAGAGGCTAAATGAATAATTTTCTGACTTAAAAAAAAAAAAAGACTGTTAAAAGGACTGGATTTTAGTTCACTAAATATTTAAGCAGCTAATGTGTGATAACAGCTTTGACAAGCTTGAGGGATGCAGAGGCTAAAAATGGCACCGTTCTTCACCATCAAGGAATATACACTAACAAAGGTATATAAAATATAAGCCAATACATATAATCAAAGGTAGAATGCGATAGAAGTAAGGGTGTAAGTAAATGGTGTAAGAAATTTGAGATAGAAGAGAGTACCTTTAGATGTTGGAGTAGGAGGGCGAGAGAGATAGAAAGACAGACAGAAACAGAGACAGAGAGATGAGAGAGAGATGAGAGAGACAGAGATGAGAAAGAGAGACAGAGAAGAGAGAGAGACATAGAGACAGATACATGGTGGGGACAGAGACAGGGGGCAGAGAGAAACAGACAGATACAGAGAAAGAGAAAGGGAGGAAAATGAGAATGTGTGTATGGGTAAGGTAGTAATTGAAATAAAACTGGGGAAAAATCAGTTCATGCTAAATTAGGGTAGACCTTAAATATCAGGCTAAGGAAACCTCTAAAGGTTTTTGATTAGGGGTTGAAATGGTCTGTCCTTTAGGAAGATTAATTTGTCCACTTTGTAAAGGGATGCATTGGAGAAGAGAGAAAGTATAAAGGCAGAGAGATCAGTAAGGAAGTTATTGGAATAATTGTCTAGAGAGAAATAAGATAGTGAGCCAGGCTGTGATTTTGAGAATAGAGAGAAAAAGTTGAAGAGTGTTTCAGAAGTAACATCTCATAGGTTTTTGGCATCTCATTGGTTGTGGGGCAGGTAAAAAAATGGAAGTTCTAAGACAAGCTAGGATTGGGAATCTAGGTGAGTTGGAAGTAGGTAAGGTCACTAACAGAAATTGCCAAATTGGAAGCAAGTGGTTTTGGGGTTGGGGGGAAGAGAATGTGTTCAGGTAAAATGTGTAGTATTTATTTATTATATTAGGTTGCTTTCTTAATTTTTAGTTGATTTCTTTTGATATTTGATATCTTGATTCTAAGAATTTCTCATTAACAGGGTGATGGAGACGTCTTCTCTTTGAAAGAATGTACCAAAAGGCATACTGACTCCATTGATAGACGGTTCTGTTTTGATGTAGAAGCAGCAGACAGGTAAATTATCTAAATTACAGAACATGTTAAAAAGAGCATTTTGCTTTCTTTGATACTGGGGAAACATTGCATCATTTTTACTCATAATAATTATATATGAGACAGCCTGCTGTGAGGGAGCCAGAAATGCTCCAGGTGCCACCCCTGGACACTTACAAGTTGTGTGGCTCTGGACAATTCATGTAAGTTTTTGCTACCCCATCTAATATGCTGTAAATTGCAGAGCCGATAGCAATCTGCTTTGGTAAGGAGGAGTTACTCATTGAGAACTCTCTAGATCAGAGGTATCAAATGCATGGCCCATGGCTGCATGACCTTCAGTATAATCTATTTCTGCCTGAAACAAATTAAAATAGAATTAGGAAATATTTAACAAAATAAATAAAAATACAATAAAAACACATGCAAGATACATTTTAAAACTCAGTCAATATGTGGCCTATATAGATGCTTATGTATGGATTAGCGGTCCCCATTTCTATTTCTCTTTGACACCACTGCAGTAGATTAGAGATTCTTTTTTTTTTTTTTTTAAATAGTATTTTACTTTTCCAATTACATGTAAATATTTTTCAACATTCATTTTTGTAAAATTTTGAGTTCCAGATTTTCTTTTTTTCCTCCCTTGCTTACCTCCTGCTCTTCCCAAGACAGCAAGTAATCTGATATAGGTTATACATGTACAATCATTGTAAGCTTATTTCATATTATAGACTAGTGATTCTTAGCCAAGAGTCCATAGTCTATGGATCACTTGCAGCAGGGGATCTGAAAACTTTCATGAGAAAAAAAATACATTTTTATTTTCACTGGTATCTAAATAGAATGTAGTATTTATTTAATTAAAAAAAAAAATCCTTATGAGAGGTGTTCCATAGCTTTCACCAGATTTCCAAAGGGGTGCTCTAGTTCAACGAATCATACGTACAGTTCAATATATTTTTCTATCTGTATTGTATATCGCTTCACTGTGGGCTCACTGTATATTGTCTTGGATGCCCGCCTAATTGAGTGAGCAGAGCCTAATCGCCATTTTGCCATAGGGTAACAGTGAGATTTTTTAGTAACTCTGGGAAACCATCTGATTATATTTTAGAGGGCTTGCAATCTCTTTCCATCGAGGGGAATACCCACAGTGACTTTATTACTGCCAATTGAATTATTAAATATACATTGTAACCCAGGTCACTTTGGTTGTGGAAAATCATTAGGAACTTCCACTTGAGATATATGCATTCATTTTCCAGCATCTCTATTATCACAATGATTTTGAGTAGCAGGAGATCAATTTAGGAAGCATTTGGAGCTGTTCCTGTGTGGATTTTAATGAATGTTGGAGCCATATAGGAAGCTTTTGTTACTGGCAAAATTGTGGTCACCAGTACATGACATGTTACTGAACCTGTGTTTCCTTTCCAGCTAATGTGGTTTGTGCTTTGCTACTATGCACCTGTTACTTTTACGTGTGATTCACTTTTAGTAATTCACTGCTCATTTATGCCCTCAATTTTAGCTCTTTTATGCATACGTATCAGCTGTGGGACAGAGGCAACATTTGAACTAGGTCTTTTGGCTTTGAGGTATCTAGACTTTCCAAATGCTAAGGGTGCTCTTAAGTTGCAATTTGTCAATCTTTTGAAATGAGACATTCAATTCCTATTTTGCTCTTAGAGAAGACTTTTATTTCTTTCTTTTCTCCTGTTGCAGAATTTGGATTATCCAATTCTTACAGTGCTTTTTATAAAGAAGGAGAAAGGAAATGAAAAATAAACTAAATATAGCCATTTACATTTCCTGTTTCAAAATTTTGAGGTATCCATTTACTTAGAGCACCTTTTATAAAGAAGGAGAAGGTAAATGAAAAATAAATTAAATATGGCCATTTACATTTCCTGTTGCATAATTTTGGGGTATCCAATTACTTACAGCACCTCTTATAAATAAGGAGAGAGGAAATGAAAAATAAACTAAATATAGTCATTTACATTTATGGTGGCTTCATGCCACCCCTGGACACTTACAAGTTGTGTGGCTCTGGATAATTCATGTACCTTTTTGCTGTCCCAGACAACATGGTGTTGTAATTGCAGAGGCGATAGCGATCTGCTTTGGTCAAGGGAGGGGCTACTCATTGAGAATTCTCTAGACCAGAGATATCAAAAGCATTACATTTCATTTCTGATCATTGTCAATATTTTATTCTCTGATGTCATTATTGACCAACATGCTATTCTAAGACTCTCTATTAATGATGGATGAACAGGGTTATCTTTAGATACAGATGACAGTATGTTAGGAGAATTACAGATTTTAAAATTAAACAGGCTCCAAAATACTTTAGTGACTGTCTAATTACTTTGTTTTATTTATATTTATGTTTAATATGAACTTAATATGAACCTCAGCTAACAATAAAACCATTGAACTCTTTTATAATTCAGTTAAATTCAGACATTTATTCCAAAGATGTGTAGTTTAAAATTGAATTTCATTACATAGTTATCTACAACTTGTCAGTGATTCACCATTTTCCCTTTTGTTCATTGTTCACTCTCCCTTCAAAGGCATATACTTTCCCATTTATATAACTGTAATCAACATCTGTGGGCAGCTTGGTAGCACAGTGAGTAGATCACTAGACCTGGAGTTAAGAACATTCATCTTCCTGTGTTCAAATTATTAGCTTTGTGACCCTGGGCAGGTACCCTAATCCTGTTTACCTCAATTTCCTCAAACTTCCTTCTGGAAAGGAGAAGGAAAATGGCAAACCATTCCAATATCTCTGCCAAGAAAACCTTAAACTGGGTCACAAAAAGTCATATAACAATTGAAAAAAAACAACTGAACAGCAACAAATAATCAACATGGACACAAACCTTTTTCTTTCACAGATGAGGAAAACCAGTTCTAGAAAGATGAAATCATTTTTCTAAGATCGTATAGCTATTGTATAGCCCAGCCAGAACTGGATCTCAGGTTTTCTGATTCTTGTTTTGGTGCCTTTTTATTTGCCTGAATGACAGTGACCCATAATGGATTAGAGAGCTAAAGTTGGATGTCAAAAAGCCTTCAAGATTCCCATCTCACTGCTGGTCTATATTAGCTGTGTAAAGCTGGCCAGCCCATTTTAACTCCCATTGGCTTCATTTTTTCCCTCTGTAAAATCAATATTAATAATATCCTTGGCAGATGCAGTCTGATCTAGAATAGAGAGATGGTGCCATATTGAGTCAAAACAACCTGCACTGAGGTCTCACCTCCAAAAAAATCCTTTATATACTACTATGAACAAGTTGCTCATTCTCAGTGTCCCAGACATGATTGAGATAAGGAATTTCCTTACTGCATTTTTCTAAATCTAAGGTCTAATCCTCTCTAAAATTATATCTGTAGTATTTCTTCTCTCGATTATTGATCAGTAACAAATGAGATAATTCAAAGTGCTTTAGAACTTTGAAATGTAATATAAAGGCTTAACTATTATTATCTTCTGTGTACCTAGAAGTTTTGGGTGACAGAATTACCAGGCTTGGGGAGAAGTTGGGCCTATTTGCCATGGGTTTCAGCTATTCATACAGTTCTTATTGCTACTTACTCAGGGTAATTTAAGAATCATAAAATTTAGATCTGGAAGAGACTTTGGAAACCATTTTGTCTAACATTGCAATTTTATGTGTGATGATACTGGTGTCCATTGAGTCAGTGCATTCAGTGATCATTTATGTGCCAGATATTGTGGGAAGCAATAGAGACAAAGAAAGAAAAAGCCAAATCCTGTATTCTTGCTATCCAGGTGTGGACAATGTTATACATAGTTTACATGAATAAATGCCTCACAATTGTCCCCTCAGGTAGTTAGTTTTGACCTCTGGACTAGAACTAGAGTTTCCTTCTCAGGGTCCGACTCCCCCCCCCCCCCCCCCCCCCCCCCCCCCCCCCCCAATTTTCTTGTGGTCACAGGGCTTTAGATTTAGAGCTAGGAGTGATTTTAGAAGTCATCTCATCCCACTCCCCCTCGTTTTATTGTGAAAAATGTGTGATTCAGAGAACAGAAGTGACTTTGCCCAAGGCAACAGAAGTAGGAAATCAAGCTGGAATTTAAACTTAAGTTCTAAGACATCAGGAATCTCTTTCTTCTCTACCACATATCCTCCTTGTATGTGGTCATGGGGATGTACAAGAGCAAAGTTAGTGCATACTATCTGCATTCCAGTGAGATTTATTCGTGCATCTCTTTATGAAGCCTTGAAAAAGTTGACTTTCATGAGTATAATTTTTAAGTAGACGTGACTCACCTTTCTATTTTTGTTGATTTTCACTTTTGTTCTCTTGGATTCTTGGTGTTGGTGAAAATTTCAGTTTGAATCTCTGTGAAAAGTATTTGTTTTTGTTTTGTTTTTAACCTGTAAAATATAAACAAGATGGAGGTTAGTTGCTAATGTTTGGTTTATTTTCCTGTAATTTAGTTCCTCAAAGCCAGGGATTAGGTCCTGTATCCTTCTTTCCCAGTGTCTTGTGCACAGTAAAGACCATAATTTTGAACAGTTGGTAAATCACTTTGATTCTGTAATGTTTACCCACCTGTTGTATTTAGATACTGCTTAGGGGAAAAAAAAAGGAATAAAAGACTAAATTTGTATTAATACAGGGATCACCCTCTACCAATTTAATTTCTTATCTTCTTTGCAATTTACTGATCTATAATGTTGTTTCTTGGAATACAGAAAAGTTTAGTGGGTTTTCTAGGTAATATTTCTTGTTAAGTGTCAGAGGATAAAAAAAAAAATTGAACCCCCCCCCCCCCTTTCCCATTTTTCCTTGTCTAAATTTGCATTTCAAATAAGGTGCTTCAGTTAGTTTTTTCTGGTAATAGATTGATGAGATCACATGACAATAAATAGTCTAACAATATAATTTAGTAGGTATTAAGCACTTCTTCTGTGCTTAATATGCCTAAATTAGGCACTAGGGATATGTCAGCCAAAGGAAGAAAATTCCTTCCCTCAAGAGCTAATATTCTTTTTAAATTTATTTATTATAGCTTTTTATTTACAAGATATATGCATGAGTAATTTTTCAGCATTGACAGTTGCCAAACCTTTTGTTCCAACTTTTCCCCTCCTCCCCATCCCCCTCCTCCAGATGGCAGGTTGACCAACACATGTTAAATATGTTAAAGTATAAGTTAAATACAATATAAGTATACATGTCCAAACAGTTATTTTGTTGTACAAAAAGAATCAGACTTTGAAATAGTGTACCATTAGCCTGTGAAGGAAATCAAAAATGCAGGTGGACAAAAATAGAGGGATTGGGAATTCCATGTAGTGGTTCATAGTCATCTCCCAGAGTTCTTTTGCTGGGTGTAGCTGATTTAGTTCATTACTGAACAGCTAATATTCTAATGCATTATAGAAAGTGATATGAACGCATAAAAGTGAACATAAAATATGGGCAAAATAAATGCAAAATCATTTTGAGGGAAACACTAACCATTGGGGTTATTTGGAAAGATATGCTAAGGGTGATTAATGGGAGATGGAATAGAAAATAGACCAGCCTGGTTAGAATGTAGAGAGTGTGAGGAAGAAGTGATCAGTTTGTAAAGATTGACTGGAACTATGTTATGAAGGGCTTCAAATATGAAGCAGAGAAATTTATAATTGACTTTAGAGGCAATAGGGAGCCACCAAAACTATTGGAGCTGGGGAGTGATCTGTGTATTAAAATATCAATTCAGCTATTATATGGAGAATAGCTTGGCTGAACAAGGAAGAGTTTGGAGGAAGAAAGAGCAATTCTCCATCCATTGCTCAGGGGCCAGACTAGGATGATGAAATGTGAATAGAACTAGTAGCAGACTTAGGTGAGAAAGATGCTATGGAAGCAGAAAGGAAGAACGGGAAAGTATTTTATTAAGTGCCTGTGCTGGGCATTGTTATAAACATTTTACAAATATTATCTTATTTGATACACATAACAACTCTGGGAGGACTTTTCTATTGTTATCCCCATTTTTCATTTGAGAAAATTGAGATAAACGGAAATCAGATGACTTGCCCAGAGTCACACATCTAATAAGTGTCTCAGACTGTTATCATTCTTGCAAGCCTCGTGCTCTATATACTGAGAGTTGATAAGCCTTGGTAACTGATTGGATCTAAAATGGAAAGAGTGATGAATTGAAGAAGCTTCATAGGTTATGGTCCTGTATAATTGCAAGAATGGTCATGCTCTTGACAGAAGAAGGGAGATTTTTGGAAGAAAGATACTGAATTTTTGAAACTAAATCTATTTTTTTTTTGTCTCCTGTTTCCTACCATCTACTGGTGAGATCTTGCATAATGCTTGTGACCCAGATGTGAAGTTCCTGTAGTAGGTTGTAAGATACATTTACTCCAGATGAAGTCTGTGGACCTTTTTCCACAATGGTATTTTATAGTGCATAAAATAGAATACATAAGATTACAAAAAAAACATAAGTAGATTAAAATAGTTACTAAATATATTTTTAAGAGTCCTGTTCGTAGACTGCCAATTAAGAGCCTTTTCATTTTGGATGTGAGAGAAATGAGATCTAGAGATAATAAAGTGATTTTTTTGGAGGCAAACCAAGGATTTGAACTTGGGTCACATACAGTGCTGCTACTTCTTGCTAGATGTTATTTCTTGAAATTTAAAAGTTGCCTGACATCCCCTCAGTTTTCTCAACAGATTTAAAAAATTTTTTCCTCATTTTACCCCTGTGGCTGCCAACTGCTATTCAACATGCCTTGTATATGACTTCCTTTCATTTCAAAATACCCAAAAAGGAAGGCCTCTGTAGTCCTGTTATCTTTGTATATATTTTCTTGACTGCAATTAAGACTCTTTGAGTCTTAATTTGAATATGCATGTACCCCTTCTCTTTGTTTCTCTCCTGTGGGGTTGTATCTGGCCTATATTGCCCTTCCACTATATTTTGTTAGCATAATAATTTCCAGCAACAGCAAAAAAAACCCAAACCAAACAAAAACTAATTGGTTATAATTGCAAGATGACTACCCAGAACAAATATGAAACATGGAAAAGACACTCAAAAAGCAGTTTAGAAAGGGAGCGTTTGTTTTATTAGATATTGTAGGATTTCTTTAATGGATTTCTCTTCCTTCAAAGTTTTAATTTTATAGTAGGTATTTGTTTGATAATGATGATAATTAATAATAACTAGCATTTATATATCACTCTAAGGTTTGCAAAATGCTTTACATATATTGTCTCATTTGATCATCACTTCCCTGTGTGCTTGCTGCTATTATGATCTCTACCAATGAGGAAACTGAGAGCTTATCCAGGGTCAGGCAGTTAGACCTTCCTGGCTCCAAGAACGGTACTTTCTACCATGCTACCTGACTGCCTTAATGGATCAGTAGCTAAGGAATGCAGTTTTGGAGGGCCAAGACAGTGAATTACTTATTTTTGTAACTGTCCCAAATACTTACCTGGTGCTGATGAATAAATGGAGTTTGATAAATGTTTAAGTGAATACTTGAGTACTTAAATTGATATGTGATCTCATGATAAGGTGGAATGGGGATCTTACTCCTCCACACCTTCTCATCCGGGATCTGTTCATATCTTTGGATCAATCTTCCACAGAGGATCTGTCCAGTGTGGCTGAGTCTTTAATTCTGTCGGTACCAGAGCAATGCTCAGAGTCAGGACTGCTATCTTTTTTTTTTTTTTTTTTTAATAATTGCTTTTTATTTTCAAAATACATCCAAAGATAGTTTTCAACATTCACCCTTGCAAAACATCGTGTTCTAAATTTTTCTCCCACCCTCTCCCTTTCTCTAGACATCAGGTAATCCAATATAGGTTAAATATGTGCAGTTCTTCTAAACATATTTCTACATTTATCATGCTGCACAAGAAAAATTGGATCAAAAAGGAAAAAAAAATGAGAAAGAAAAAAACGAGTAAACTGTCTTTTTTTGTGACCGGCTCACTTCTCTTTTCTGTCATAGGCTTTAAGGACTGAACTTGTGACCTTATAGGGTTGGAACTCCATTTGGAAGAAACTCCCTCTGCCATGTAGATTGACACCTTTTTGCAATTCATCCTCTCAGAGAGTTATTTAGAACACTGAGAGATTAAGTAACTTGCTTAGGATTCCATAGTCAGTAGGCCTCAGAGGCTTTCAGGGATATTCTGTTAAACTCCTCTTGGGTTTCTTACTTTTTCTGATTCCTTTGCTGAATCATCACTCAAATCACAAGCCTGCACTTATGCTAAGGCTTTGTCCTAGTTCCTTTTTTCTTCTCTTTTTTACCCTTTCTCATTTTCAATAAGTATCTCACATTTTAGTGCCAATGGTAAAATGCTTACAGAATTCTAAGAATTGTGTGATCCTTATAAATGTGACAAAATATCTTTTAAATGGGACTCTTAGCACTTTCTGCCTTCATTTTTACCAAGCTACATCCTTCATAGCAGAAAGAAAAATGGGCTGCAAAATACTGAAAGTTATTTCTCATACACCACACCCATGCACACACATAAAGAAATATATACATACACATATGTGTGTGTGTATATACACACACATTATATATATACACACACACGCACACAAAATATATTACATATATATGGATCTAAGGATATATGTATTTTGTTTCATTGGTTGCTATGGCCAAACAATTCATCTCTGACTACTAACCTATTTAGCCAAGGTAGTCCTTAGAATATTTTAAGTACATCTCTACAGTTGGAACCATACTCAGAAATTTTTTGTAACTTGATTGGATTGGTTAGAGCTTGTAATATACCATCAAGTCCTTCAGAAATGTAGTATGTCTTCATATGATAGGATTTTAGAGTTATACTTTTGTGGGGAAATAAATGATTAGCTTAAAAAAATAATCCAGGTGTGTATATGTGTGTATGTTTATAGGTAGCTCCTTTCCCTTCATGGAAATAATAGGGATAGTGAAATTATTAGAATTATCATTCTTTGCTACTTATTCAGAATAAATAATAACTTCCTTCAAAGTTTTAATTTTATAGCATGCATTTGTTTGATAATGATGATAATAATATCATTTATAATAGCATTTATATATCATTCTAAGGTGTGCAAAATGCTTTAAATATATTGTCTCATTTGATCATCACCTCCTTGTGAGCTAGCTGCTGTTATGATCTCTACTTTACCAATGAGGAAACTGAGTCACAGAGAGCTTAAGGTACATGTCCTCAGTATTAGTAGATTTAATATTTTTGAACAAGTGTAAACCTTACCAGGGCTGATCCTATGTAATGAATTGTCGAGGCAGCAGAGCTCAGTAATCCTGAAGCAGAGGTCTATATTTCTGAATTCTAAGCACAGACATCTTAATGGATTTTACAGTTGTCTGGACTATCACTAATATCTTTCCATATTATCCACACTCTTAAAATAAGTAAGCTATACTCTTGGTTCTTTTCAGTCCTCAAAAATGGAAATACTTCTCTCACTTCCCCACCTTGCTCCTGGAGAATGACACTTTAGATTTCCAGATCCTTTGCACTTTTTAAGAATTATTCACTGCTCAGTTGGGAAATGATATAGTTCAGGCCATGGGCCCACTGTTTTGAGGCTTACATGAACAGGTGATTGTATTAATGGGATATGCCTTATTTTAGGAATAGCAACTAAAATATCTGTAAATTGGATTTGTGCTGAGATACAATTGATGCTGAATTTTAAAATGGGCCTCTCCTTCCAGGTAAACAGTTCTAATTTTGCATAATAATGATTTCCATGGAATTGATTTTTTAAAAAAAATGAAATGTCTCAAAAGTTAGAGACTTAAAATGATGAATTTTCCCAGTAGGGTAATTTATTTACTTCTTTCTTCCCCACTCATTCCTTTGAAGTGTGAACTCCCATAGCCAGTAGGTTAAGTACAAGTCTTGATAGAATGACTAGTGAGGTTGATGGATCTCCTAGTTCATCTGTAAAAAGAGAGATTTGTATAATGATTCCTTCTGCTTCCAGATTTCCAATCCTATTATGATATTTCAGATGACTGTGCCACTTTCATAATAGGTTCTCGTTGAGAAAATGGTTTGAGCATATTTTGCTTTATTTCAAGATTTCAATGATTATTCTATCATTTGCAGTTAATTTTTTTCAACAAGTAGATGATAACTTCCCTGCACATTAGATGGCAGTCCTTAGAGAGATTCTGTGGCTGAAACATTGATCACTCAATGAATGGCCAATCTCTTGAAATTAATTTTGTTATAATTGAGTGATTTTTCAGTCAGGTCTAACTCTTTGTGATCCCATTTGAGATTTTCTTGACAAAGATACTAGAATGATTGGCTATTTCCTTCTCCAGATCATTTTAAAGATTAGGAAACTCCGGCAAATGGGGCTAAAGGACTTGCCCAGGGTCCTATAGCTAGTAAGTGTCTGAGGCTGGATTTAAATTCAGGGAGATGAGTCTTTCTGATTCTAGACCCAGCACTATCCATTTTGTTATTCAACTACCTGCCAAATTTAATTAATCCTTATTTTTTTTAATACATATATATGTGATAGACATATAGTTAATTACTATGGCCATATCTAGACCATTTCAGCCTCATAGTAGATCCTTTTAGAGCTTGAAATAGATTCTTTTAGTGCTTGAAAGTCATTGGTATGACTTTTGAGAATGGAGGGTCTCCTCCATGCTAAAAGGAGATATCAGTGGGAGACTTTGGTGGAAAGTATGATCTAAATTAAAAGGTGAACATTCAGATTTGTCTTTCCCATGACTGATTTGTTTTGAATAGATAATATTAGTATTTCTAGTTGTCATAAGAAAGCCAAATTGCACTTGTTTCCATATCAAAGATGGATTTCTGTTGCATATACAAGTTGTCCTACATATGCAATTATATGATTTCTTTTACTTCATCACTCATATTGTATCATTGGTTTTTATTTGAGTATAGATAATATATCACCACCACCATCATCATCATCATCATTCAGTTTGTCTTAGTTTGATATTTAACTGCAGCCAAAATATGGTGGTAGTCTCCTCTAAACCATCAGTTAATTTTCTGCATAGTTTCTCCCTTCTCCATCCTCCTAGGGTGAATTATTATTTTTTAGCCCCAGATCCTTTACATTTTCTTTTATTTTCTTTTTTTTGCTTTGATTTGTTCAATTTGAATTTATTTTGTTGTCAAAAACTTTCATCAGAGGCATTTTTAAACTTAATAATATTTTAATTTTTTCCAGTTACACGTAAAGTTTTCAACATTAATTTTTTAATAAGATTTGAGCTCCAAATATTTCTCTCATCTGTCTTGATCTTCCCCAAAATAATAAGCTCCTTATACTTTTCAAAATTAGTACCTTCCACATTTTAAATCACCAGATTACCTTCTTTACTTCCCAACTCACCACTACTTGTATTTGTTTGTCACATGAGTGGCCATAATCCAGGACATTCACTTAACACATATTTCTTAAGTTTTAAGTTTTTCTTTTATGTCAGAACTTCCTTTATGTGTGTTAAAAGCACACCTACACCATCCACCATGGGTATCTCCTTCAAGGAGCAGCAGAGAATGGAAGTAAAAATTGTGGGCAGTCAAGAATGTTGAAAATTAAAAAGAGCCACATTGAAACTCTCTGATGCTCTTCCTTCAACTATCCTTGGCTAAGTTCTGGAAATTCTTCTTAGGGAACATAGGGAATTTCAAGCCAGGCTCCACTTTAGCTAACTCTATGCTACCTGCACTCCTGTTTCTTCACAGAAATGTGAATGGAAAACCAAACTTACAGAATATAGAAAAGGGATATGAAATTACCTCAGCCTAAACTTATTTTTTTTCCTAATAATCTTTGGAATTGACCTGATATTCAGAGCCTGTGTATATTGTAATTATTTTCTGTTGGTAATGAATCTCTTGACTAGTATTTATTTCAAGTTGCTGAGTCACGTTTACTATATTTTGTTCATTTTAAAAGTTCCTTTGGACTCGGGAAATGTATTGTAGACCTAATTTTCTTTTGTAATTTTCATCTTGCCTAGAGCCATCACTAGGGTGGGGGTAGAGTATTGCTGTAGGTTGCTGAAATTCAGAAGGCATTGATAACATTAAGTACCATTGGAACAAATGAGCTTAATATGCCTAATTAGCAAGATTAATTAGTTAAAAGGAAAAGCCATGTGAGCACATTTTCTACACCTCACATGCATTCTCCCAGTGACTATAGTATTCTTTCCACATACTGGGAAGCATCTCTAACTCTTTCTCAACTGAACTTATACTTAAAAAGTCTACTGGACATTTTGTACCTAAAGTCTAATGCCCACCTGTTTTGTACTTATGTCCAATTAGAGATTCCCTCCTTTGTTATCCTTACATAGTGTGCTTCTCTCTCCCCCTCCCTCTTTCCCCTCTCTTTCCCCTCCCCCCAGGCTGATTCAATATTATATAGAGGGAAAATCACAAAATTTTAGGGAATCTCCATTCAAGATGAATTTATCTGCCATCTAAGATGCTATTTGGTAACATTCTCCAGCACCATGAGACCCCGCTTGTAAATAGTTTTAATTTCATGTTCTCAGTTAATTGACGTGAAGAAAAATGTTCTTTCCTGTAATTATAATTAACTCCCCTGAGTCTGGTGTGGCTTACTTTGAATGAGGGCCAGAATTTTAAAACCTAAGGCAAGGGCTTTTTAAACTAGTTTGATGGGCAAGATACTTGTCTTGCTCCTGCTTTTCAAAAGGACTCCATGTTCAAAAGGACAGAGTTGGAGGGAGCTAAACTCTCTCTTTTCAGATATGTGCTGCCAAAATGAGCAGTGTCTGAATAATTTGAGAAATTTTTAGAAAGTAGGTGTGAGGCTAAAATCACTTTGCCTGGGTTATCAAGTTGTTCTATTAATATTCATCCAGCAGGCTTCATATCCCAGATTATGATGCTGAGGTATAAAAAAGGTTAAGTTATTGGTGCAAGGTAATAACAACTGAAAATCCATAAGCTCTTCAAAAGCACTTTATTTATATTCACTCATTTCACCTACTCAACAGCCCATGAGGTCATTGACATAGTCTTTATCACCCCAATGTATAGGAAAATTGGATAGTCAGGTTAAGATGAATATTTTTGCTTGTGATCAAACAGCTATTAAGTGTTAGAGAAGCTTTGAACCCTATTCTTTTCTGATTCCAAATTACTGATTTTACTGAATTGTACTACAAACATATTCCTTGTTGGTGAGTGGTGTTTGCTATAGACAAGTGGAATGATGGTCTGGAATCACTCAATTGTATAATGATTCATAATACTGGTTTCTTAACCTTGAACCAATAACTTAACCTGTTTTTTCAGCAACATCATAAGCTATGATATGAAACCTGCTGGATGAAAATTGACAGAACAACTTTAACCCAGGTGAAGTGATTTTTCAGGATTAAAATCACTCTCTGAGAATGTCTATGATTATTGACCCAAAGTGCCACTCATAAAATCAATTTTTATTGTGAATATTATTCAGCAGTTGAAAAGGAGATGAAACAGTATCACATAAATATTTTGTGAAAGGCCAGCAGGCCTGTGTGGATGGAGAGCTTGCCTTGGTTTAAGTCCTGTCTTTGACACATACTTGTTTAGTGACCCTGGATAAATGCTCCAGGGAACCGTATTACCAATGAACTGCTTCTCTGTATTGATAAAAGCAACTTCTAACAAAAATAAAGAAAAAAAAATTTAAAGCACAGTTTTTATCAGTGGAAAATCAATTTATTTTCATCATCTTTCATCTTAATTTGGCATTTTCTATTGTCCTTTTATTGCAGATTTTGCTGTCTAGATCTTTGTGCGATAGATTCATTTTTATCTTTTGATAAAGCAAACAAAAGAGATGTCTCATTATTTGGAAAATAAGTCACAAGTAATGAATAAGGATTCTCCTCACCTCCCACTCCTCAGCCTTTCCCAATCATTGGAGTCACCAGACAGAATTTCCCTCCATTTGTGGATGGACTAAGTTTAGAAAAAAGCAGTTCAACTCAGCCATGGGAAACAATATCAGGATTTGAGAAAATGGGGGCTGTGATGACGGCTTTTTTTAATAGTCAGTGACTAATATGCTTTTGTTCCTTTTTTTTTTTTTCTTCTTAATTTTCAGACCTGGAATTCCTATGACTATGCAGGCTTTTTCAGAAGAAGAAAGGAAGCAGTGGATGGAAGCTCTGGGAGGAAAAGAAGCTGTAAGGGTTTATTAAGAACTGCATTACAAAGCAGTTGAAGTACTATCGGGTTAACTATAGTTACTTTTACTTTATTCTTATTTCTCTGTGTGTGTATGTGTGAATGTATTTATACATGTAACTGTATTTATATATGTAACTGTATCTCTTTTGAAGATAATAGTTGAATCTTAGGAGATTCCAAATTTGTGGGGAATGAGCATTATTCCTTATTATGTGTGATTACCATTTTTTTGATGATGGTCTTGGGTCAGTCATCCAGGGCAAACTACCAGGGCAAGTCACTTAACCCTGTTTGCCTCAGTTTCCTTGTCTGTAAAATGAAGTGTGAAAGGAAATGGCAAACCACTCTAGTATCTTTGCCAAGAAGCTCCAAATGGCTATAGGATTTATAAGTGGAAGGGGATCATTTTATTCAGGGCTTCTTAAAACTTTCCTGTCATACCCCATTTTTACTCAAGAAACTAAAAAAAAAAATAGCCTTTTATTTTTCAAAATATATGCAAAGATAATTTTCAACATTTCCCTTCCAAACCTTGTATTCCAAATTTTTCTCTCCCCCTCTCCTCCTTCCCCTTGATAGCAAGTAATCCAAAATATGTACAATTCTTCTAAACATATTTATACATTTATCATGTTGCACAAAAAAACATATTAAAGGGGGGAGGAATGAAAAAGAAAAAAATAAGTAAGCAGATAATAACAAAGGTTAAAATACTACTTTGTGATCCACACTCAGTCCCCACAGACCTCTCACTGGATGCAGATGGTTCTCTCCATCACAAGTCTATTGGAATTGGCCTGAATCATCTCATTGTTGAAAAGAGCCATGTTCCTCAGAGTTGATCATACATAATCTTGTTTTTACTATATACAATGTTCTCTTGGTTCTACTCACTTCACTTAGCATCAGTTCATATAAATCTCTCCAGGTCTCTCTAAAATCATCCTGCTGATCGTTTCTTATAGAGCAATAATATTCCATTACTCTCTTTTACCATAACTTATTCAGCCATTCTCCAGCTGAGGGGGCATCCATTCAGTTTCAATTTCCTTACCACTACAAAAAAGGCTCTACAAACATTATTTTGCACATGTGGGTCCTTTTCCCTCTTTTGTGATCTCTTTGATGCCCAGGAAATTTTTATGTCACCCCAGGTATATAGGTATATAAAACAGGTATACAAATCAAACATTTACTGATAATAAATCATAATTTTTTGACTTTCACATTCAGTTAAGAGGACCCATATGAGTCACAAATCACAGTTAAGAAGCTGGGATCTAGTTTTTCTCCTTCCCTGTTTTGTTGATGAAAAGACTAAAGCTCCAGTAGACAAAACAATTGGCTTATTTTATAATGCTTGTGGGCACTATCTGAAAATAATGGAAAATGCCAGTGGAAAATGCTCTGGTATTTTAGAATAACAAAATGTCATTCTGGATGAGTCTGATGGCAAGGAGGTGTGATGGGAAGAGCCAGATCTGGAATCCACATCTTCTAAGTCCTCTACTTGTTGGATTTTAAGAAATTTCTTTTCCCTCTCCAATTCTCAGTCTGTAGAATGATGGCATCAGAAGAATCACAGGAGCATAGAGCTGTAGCTGCCAGGAACCCCAGAGGATATTAAGAACAAATTTTCATTTTATCATGAGGATTCAAGTGTCAGAGTGGTTACACAGCTTGTCAGTGTCAGAGGTGAAATTTGAAACTAGATTCCCTGATTCCCAGAGCCATTGTTCTTTCCCCTTTACCAGTCTGGTAGGAAAAAAGAAGCACTTGAGTCACTGAGACTCTGGCCCTCAGATCCCTCATTTCTAATATGGGGGTCTCCGACATTTCTAGATCCCTTCCTGCTCTTAATCCAATGCTCCATTCATTTATTGATATGTGTACTTGAGAAGTTCAGTATTAGAATTGATAAATGAGTCCTCCTTCACTGTCTATTTATTTTAAATATGCCCTTGAGGTTTTTAGCCAAGTCTTGAGGGACTGATCTCTGCTTTGACAGCACCACATATAACCGAGATCTCAAAGCAAGCCACTAATCCCCCGTTGTCACTGTAAAGCTGAGACTATGGACATCTCTCCCCAGTGAATAAAGAGGTCTGTTTAAAAGTCAGTTTGCATAGAGAAGCTTACCTGCTGCAGTCCCTGGGAAATAAATTTGCCATCAGTGGTACTGTGACCTTGAAGATACCCAGCCCGGCTTTCCCTTCAGAGTAAATAGCAAAGCGATTAGTCCAGAGATAAGCAGCTTCCAAATATTAAAAGTCCTGCGACGTCTCTGTGTGTGGAAATCAGGCAGGGCACGTTTCTGAAGGTAATGTGTCCTTAGAATAATGAGCCAGCGGCCAAAGATCTTAGTCCTCAGTCAGAATTTTCCTCCTTCAGATGAACGATTTAAATCTTGGTCATCCTTGGGTGGGAGATGGCTCTCTGTGGCCAGAAAATGAGTTCTGGGCTAAGATTCCAGTGATTACTTTCTTGGTCACCCTGCGGCCAGATTACTTGGTGAAACCCCAGTTCTGTTGTTGGGAGATGTTTCTGTCTTTGCTAATCAGGATGACTGGCCTCAGAGAAGCGAAAATGTTGAAGGACAGTGTGAAGGAGGGATAAGAGAACTGGATGCAATTGGAGGATCAGAATTGTGGGCTTAAAACGTTTAGAGCTTGGGAGAGCCTACAGTGACCATTGAGTCAAATCCCTTCATTGTACAGATGAGGAAATTCAATTTGAGAAATAAAGTAACCTTTGTCAGTCAGTTGTTCATAGCATGGTGAAGTTAAGAAACTAGTTCAGGTTAAGAAACTCACACAGCTAACATATATTGAAGATACGTTGCATTTTTTGTTGTTGAGCCATTTTAGTCATGTTTGACTCTTTGTGACTTTTTGGGTGGGGTGTTTCTTAACAGAGATACTGGAGTGATGTGCCATTTCCTTCCCCAGTTCATTTATTGATGAAGGTGACTTGCCCAGGATCACACAGCTAGGAAGTATCTAAGGCAATATTTGAACTTGGAAAGATAAGTCTTCCTAATTCCAAGTCTTGTGCTCTGTTTACTGTGCCACTTAGCTGCTCCTATTTGCATTTAGTAGGCACGTAACATGATGAGTGACAGATTGGTCTTTGCAAAAGGTGCCATCAGGCTGTTGAGCCATGGCTAATCAGTGCTGGAGATAGAGAAAAAGGCAAAAAATAAAACAAAACAAAACCCCTGCCCTTAATGATTGTGTGTGTGTGTGTGTGTGTGTCTAGGAAACAACATGGAAATAAGTAAGCTCAGTCCATGATGAAGAATACTCTCTGTCTCCTAACAGAGAGATCATGAATTCCTTTTACCAAATGAGACCCACATTTTTAATGAACCAATAGGAAATTTTGTTTTGACTCTGCCTATCTCTTACAGTGTTTTTGCTTTTGATTTTTCAGTGGAATGGTTGGGGCTGAATTGGGAGGTAGAGAATAAAAATTCTCACAAATTGAAAGCATTTAAAATTACTCTTTATGTACAATACATTTGCATGTTATCTCAGAGAGGGGAAGGGATACAGACAGAAGGTATACTTTGATCTGAGCCTTGAAGAAAGTCAACAAAAGTAAGAGATGGGAGTTAAAGGCTCGGGTTTGATGTTATAAGCACTGAACTAAACATTTCCAATTTATAAAACTTTTGACTTGGTCTGTAAGAGTCATTATAAAATCCCATCCTGCCCACCATCCTCTTATCAAGCCTTGTTGCTGCTGGCTTTCAGTAGAAATCAGAATGAGGATTATAAAAGCTGCCTTCTGTAACAGAGCTGTGTGCTGTGAATGGGCTCTAGATTGACTAAAACAATTTGCCTTTTTGTTCATGGTTTGGGCTCTTTTGACCTCCTGCTTCCTCTGTAGCCATTCTTACTGATTAAAAAAAATGAGGTATGTCTTTATTGTCTTTGCCACATATGGATCCATGACGGTTTCTTCTTCTTCTTTTTTTTTTTTAACATATATATTGAAATATATGTATATTTGCATAGCTGCTTCCCAGTTTGAATAGAGCCAACCTAAGACGAGAAGGAGGTAAGTATTAAGTCTTGTTTGCTCTCCATTTTCTGAATACACAAAGCTCACTATTGTCTCTAAAATGTGGTTCATCTCATCTCCCCATCCTCTTATCTAGTTTCTTCTCACTTTAAGACTTGATTCAGGTTCTTATTGGCTGCAGTCTCCCATTTGTACCTCCTTTGTTTCTGAAATAGTACCTGTTTGGACCAGCCATTTTTCCATTTCATTATATCCTGTTTTACATTATTCCCTAATAATCAGAAATGTATGTATCATAAGTATTCTCAAAGGGAGCAGCAACTCCTACACATTGAAATCCCTGAGAAAGACATTTTCATATCCTTTCTACCCCAAGCACAAATATTCAGATTTCTTTTGGGAGAGGGAATACAAATCTCAATTAAAACAACAACAACAAACCACCAAACTAAAAATCATTATTATGTCAAACTATGTCATCTAGAATGGGTCACGCAGGGGTCCTCAAACTACGGCCCGCGGGCCAGATACGGCAGCTGAGGACATTTATCCCCCTCACTCAGGGCTATGAAGTTTCTTTATTTAAGGGCCCACAAAACAAAGTTTTTGTTTTTACTATAGTCCGGTCCTCCAACAGTCTGAGGGACAGTGAACCGGCCCCCTATTTAAAAGGTTTGAGGACCCCTAACTTATAGTGTGTTCAACAGAGAGAAATGTTAAGTGACATTGACTATATTCTCTTGATCTAGCAATTTGGAATTGTTTATGGGTTTTATTGTAAATATGATTTTTGTAAGATTGAAGTGCATTTAAGATGCAAACAGCTGAGTTATGAACTTTGGAGAGATACCATGTTCTGGTGCATAATTAATATCCAAAAATTTATGTGTCTAGATGATCCTTGTAATCAATCTCATATATAATCAATCGCCTTATATATCAATCTCAGAAAGAGATTGAGAAGCATCAAATTGTTTCAATTTATAGATTTATTATAGTGGATTCCTTTCATAGTTGTATCCATTCATTCAACAAACCCTGTTTTGTATATCTTCTAGGTATCAGTCTGAGGGCATGGGGCAACATACAAAAATGAATAAAACACCGTGTGTGTCAGTTAGAAACTTATGACTCTCTTGTGTCAGGAACTTTTCTTTTCTTTCTTTCTTTTTTCTTTTTTATTATAGCTTTTTAAGGAAATTTCTAATTGCCATTTTGAAGAACAGAGCCTTCTTATGTGAATGTGATAATCTGTGATGGTTCCCAACTAATTTATGAGTTTTGGCACTCTGAAATGATAGGTAGACATTGGGTGAGCTATTCCCTCTGCCACCCCCATTAAAACCCCAGCCAAGGGCCCTGGACCCTGATGTACATGCCAGGCTTTGATGGAGATGAAATGCTGACCTCTTATGGTATTACTGGCTTATTATCTATTTGATGGATGGGGAGTGGCTGCCCACACCCACCTGTGTTGATTTATTCAGAATTCTCAAGATGGATTCTGTTGAGAGACAAAATATAATCTTTGTAAAGGCAAATGTTTATTTTAAAGAAAAGGAAATTATTCAACACATTCTAGATTATCTAGAATATATCTAGATATACTTGGTATATTTAGATTATTATACCCTGCCTACTAAATAAATTTTAGCTTTTGAAAATAGTATTAAAATGATTAAAAACACTTGGAAGAATGGTATAAAACATGACTTGCAAAACATGAGCCTTTATTAAAAATATTCAAAGACCTTGCTTTTCTGAGCCAACTTTATGATTTGCAAAATTGAGAAAAAAAAGATGAATAACATTTGCCCTGACCCACATTGAGGACATAGCTTTTTCTTTTGAAGGGCCATTTAAGATGCTGATTTTCTCCTTTTAATATTTTCCAGAGCTCTTGTTGGAATTTTGTACAAAATATACTCAGCCATTTGGAGATGAAGTTTTTCTTGAGTTTTTTTAATCTATTTGTTTTTCAGTGCTGAAGAAGATAGATGCTCAGTTAACGACCTTCTTTAGCATTTTAAGTTGTTGTTAACAGTAAATATACTGTTATTCTGAATGTGTGCTCCAATGAATATACTAGGATCATCAGTGTAGATCACTGCTGTAGCTCAACATGTGGCCTTTAAAAAAGAAATGGTTACATCAAAATGAGCCCAGATGTTATTTTTCCAGCTCTGTAAGGAAGAAAAATGTGTATAATTCATGATGTGCTTAACATTTTCCTTTTAGGTGCACAACTGGATAAGATCGGATTCACAATTCTCAGAAAATGCATCCGTGCAGTTGAAACACGAGGTAACGCTGTCTGCCTGAATCCTTTTATTCATTAAAGGATATGAGTATTTAAAAAGATCTGATATGCGTTGAGAATGCACCCTGCTTTTGAAAAGGACAGGGCATCGGAGGAGAAGAAATGAATAATAAGCATGTTTCTTTCACTGAGAGACACAGGGTTCTATCTCTCCAAAGACCTCAAACTGAGTTGCCCTCAGTGAACAGTGGAGATAACATGTGTTATTATATCACCATGTAATAAATGAGAGGCTGTAAATATTCAGAGAAATGCTGGGTCGATGGGCTGATTATGTGATGAATTGCCACTGGACTGCCCATGTGTCCCCTTGGTATCCTTGTGACCTCGGGAGTGATGGAGGAAGCTCCCTGGGTGGGTTCATTGGGAGGTTGTGGATTTGACCCACCCAGGAGGGCAGACAGTTATTTGTTAGTAGAGAGAATATCCCTATCAGTTTGCTCACAGGCTCATTTGAGATGTTTTTTTTTTTTTTCCTGCTTTTAGCTGGTTATTTTGTGTATGTGTGTGGACATCTCTTTGATCTTTTTCTTTAGGAAAATTTGGAAGACCCATTTGCAATTCACTTTTTAAAAATAGCATTAAATATACTTATTGTGTATGAGGCATTGTGTACACAAAGATGCTGGCTAGACAAAGATAAAGTTTATTATCTTTGCTGTAATTTAGAAGGATACTGGATTTATTTTTTTATCCTGTTTTGTATTTGTGCAAAATTTCTAAGAAGTCATACAGAATGCTATGACAGGTGTGAAGGGAGAAGGATCATATCTAGTTTGGGAAATCTTTGGGGGAGGTGATACCCAGGCAAGGCCATGGTGGAAGAAAAGGATCCAAAAGGTGGTGATGATGGGAGAATGCTTCTCAGAACACACTGTGCAAATATGTGGCAGTAAGAGAGAGCAGAATGGGACTGGGAAGTGAAAAGTAATTAAACCAGAATATGAAGGGAAACAAGTAAATAGTGTGGAAAGGCCAGTTTGGCTCAGCATAGTGGTCAGCCAGCAGTTGTATTCTGCTTTTATGCTCATCACTAACTCTTAAGAAAATACTCTATCTCCCACCATCTGTGGGAGCATCAGAAGTGCCCCTTTATGGGCTCTCTACATTACAAGAAGGCCCTTGTATTTTGTCCATCATATAAGCAAACTGAGGAAATTCAAACATTTGGCCAATGTGAAACGGACTGTTTTCAAGGACCTGCTTCCTAAGTCCTATTTGTCCAGACACTTTACAAGGTAGGGATAAGCAAAATATTTGACTTGCTCCTCTGTTGTACATCCCTGTTTGTCTAGATTTAGACAACATCACAGGGGACAGCCAGACAACCCCATTTTCTGTGAAACCAAGACTTTGTCATGAAGCCAAGATTGCCACCTGTGAAATTAGAATGCTGAATAACGGACGTACAAGTTGCTTTGTGATTTGGATGCTTGCCCATTCATAAGAAAAGACCCAAATTCAGAAAGCCTTTTCTCCCAGACTCTTTAAACAGCAACACAGGCTGAAGAATTGAAGAATTTTCATTCATTTTTAGCTATATTGGATTGGACCTGACAACTTTCTTTTTGTTTCCTGGTCTTTTCAGGTTTCTGTAAAATTTTAAAATAGTTCTCAAATGCTACTTACCGTGCGGTCTGCGTTTTTGTTGTGGTGGTGGTTCATAGCTAGCAAAGAGACTGATTTTCATTTTCTCCTTTGTATGTTTTTGTAGTTCAATTAAAAATGGAAAGGATAATCCTTCTCCAAAGGAGACTCTTATACTCTCTACTTAGTTTATGTGTGTAGAGATGAAATCCCTTTTTCTTCTGGATCACTTGATGGGGATATGTTTCTCAGAGTTCTGCATGTCTTGCAACGAGTAGACAAGTGAACTTGCATACCATTTTGGGATATTTTTCTAGAGAAAAATGCATTTTTATAAGTCTCTTATTAGATGTTTATTTTTATCCAATAATATTTAATTTTCCAGATACATGTAAAGGTAGTTTTCAATATTCATTTTTATAAGATTTTGAGTTTCAATTATTTTTCTCTCTCCCTTTGTCCCTTACCTCTTCCCCGTTCCCAAAATAGCAAGCAATTTGATACAGATCATACACTTTAAACATTTACATAGTAGTCATGTCATAAAAGCAAAATCAGAACAAAAGGGAAAAATCATAAGAAAAATCAGAAAAAGAAAAAGAAAAAACAACAAAAAAATTGAAAATAGTATGTTTTGATTTGCATTCAATCTCCATACTTCTCTCTCTGGATACAGATGGCATTTTCCACCCCAACTCTATTGGAATTATCTTGGATCACCATATTGCTGAGAAGAACCAAGTCTTGCTGTCAATATATACAATGTTCTTTTGGTTTTGCTCACTCCACACAGCATTAGTTCATATAAGTCTTTCTGGGTTTTTCTGAAATCAGCCTGCTCATCATTTATTATAGAACAATAATATTTCATTAAATTATTTTTAAAGTAAAAGTTTTTCTTCTCAATCCTGATCCCAGAATTGTTTGTTTTGTTTTTTGTTTGTTTCAAGAAGCTATTGTTTTTAATAGAAATGGGGAACAAGGGAAGGGAATGAACATTTATTAAGTCCCCTACTATGTGCCAGGCACTGTACTAAGCATTTTACAAATATTATCTTACTGGAACCTCAAAACAATTGTGAATATAGATATAATAAGAAGAGGGGAGAGAGAAGCATTCATGATTAGGTAGTAGTCCTTTTTAAAATGTGAATGGCCTTGAAGTACAGCTAGTCATTCACTTGTCCCACATCTGTGAAATAGGTTTTTTTCTAGCGTCACCATCCCACAGTCTTATTCAGATTTTTTCTAGTGTTGCCATCCCAAAATCCTATTCAGCCATATCAAGGCCATTCTCTATTTTGTATTACACTTTTGTAAATTTTAGTCTCTGTCTCGGTCCTAAAACCATTTATTGAGTGACAACTGTATGCTGCTGCATGCATGGTTGCCCTGTGTATTGACATCATTCTAATTAGTCTGTTTATTTGTTCTTCCAGTGATTTTTTATAGTAACAAGGAGTCATAGAATAATCAGTAGTCCTTAGAGGCTCCCTAATTTAAGCTTACTTTATGGATGAAGAATCCAAAGGTCAGAGAAATTAGATAATTTGCTCATGGTCACATACGATGTGAGGCTTAATTTATTAATTTTAATATTAAATTTTTTATTTTATTTTATTAATATATATAAAAATAAAATAAAAATAAATTGTTTATTAAATACTGTTGCTTATTTTTAAAAATTTGTTAAATATTTTATTAAATTATTAAACTGTTTGGAGTAGTGAAAAGAAAATTGGAAAAGAACACTAAACACTGGGTTTAGATTTTAGCATTGCAACTTACTAATTTTGTGACCTATGAATGAATGAATAAATGAATGAAAACATTATTAAGGACTTAACCATGTGCCAAGTTCTGTATTGGGGATACAAATAGGAAAAACTAGCTTATTTTTACCAATTCTCATTTCACTTTTTGGGGGGGGAGAAAATTGGCATTAAGTTCACTCTTGCTTTGACATCTCTGTAGGTCTAGATCCACAGAGCTTGCAAGCAGGTTGGAGATGGAGGGTAGGGAGAAGATAGAAGGGAGAAGAAAGGAGAAGAGTTACCTATGAAGAAATAGAGGGAGAAAATGAGGAAAAGAATCACAACAAGTACAATTAGATACATGTGAACCAGGAATCTGAAGGGCAAAGAAAACAAGATTATTCAGGTCAACAAGGAAAAAAATATTTATTAAGCATTTGCTGTATTCTAGGTATTGCGCTAAGTCTTGGAGATACAAAAAAGCCATCAAGAAGCTCATAGTCTTAGGAAGAAAATGACTTGCAGACAGCTATGTACACATAAGATATATGCAGATAAATTGGAGATGATTTCAATAGGAAAGCACTAATATTAAAGAAGGCTCCTTGCAGAAGGTAGAATTTATAGTTGAGCCTTGCAGTAAGGCAGAAATGCAGGGCGAGTGAATTCCAGGCATTTGGGACAGTTGGTAAAAATGCCTGGAGTAAGAAGATGGAGAGTCTTGTTTGAAGAACAACATGAAGACCATTGTCCCTGGATTGTAGCTTATGTGTAGGTGAGGAGAGTAAGGAAGACCAGAAGGAGCCAGGTTAGGAAAGGCTTTAAAAGGCAAACCGATTTTTTGTTTGATTTTGGAGACTCTGGGGAGCTACTGAAGTTTATTGAGTTGGGATTGGGGATGGAAAGATGAGATCTACACTTTAGAATGATTTAGAATATTAATTTAGAATAATAAATGATGAGCAGGCTGATTTCAGAAAAAGCCAGAAAGACTTATATGAACTAATGCTGTGTGGAGTGAGCAAAACCAAAAGAACATTGTACATAATGACAGCAAGACTTGGCTCTTCTCAGCAATATGGTGATACAAGATAATTCCAATGGAGTTGGGGTGGAAAATGCACTCTGTATTAACTGGCTTAATGCAGGTTGAATTGGATTGGAGGAAGACCAAGCAGCAGGATTTGGAATAGTTCAGATGTGAGGTGATGAGATTCAGACTATGGAGTAAATGTACAGAGATGTTTTTCAAGGTAGAATCAGCAGGACTCAGCAACTGAAATAGTTGGGGATGACATCTAGGTACCAGTGGGACAGACTGGAAGAATGGATGGTGATACTCTTGATGGGAACAGTGTTTGGGGGACAAGAGGAATGAGGTTAGAACATGTTGAGTTGAAAATGTGTGTGAGTAGTTAGACATTTTTGTTTCATGTTAAAAGGATGAATGAGGCAAATTTCAAGCCACTCTTTGGGGATTATTCTTGCTCTCACCCAGCCCATCCATACATGACTTATCCCTCATTCCTCCTCAGCTTCTTTAGCATTCATAGTCTGCTTTGTTCTATGTGGCTTTTCCTTTTGTACATAATTGGATTTTAATTTGTCCCAAAGACACCCAATTCTCTGCAGCTTTCCTCCTTTGAAGCCTTATTTATGTTGTTTTTCAAACTCAGTAGTGTCAGTCTTCTCTTGGCTTTTGATTGTTCCTGCTTGACCTTCAGAAGACCTCCACTGGACTCCAGAGGGCCAACTCTAGTCATCCTGATGTATGTCTTGCCATTGGTCTCAGATAGCTTTGAAGGAGAAAGTGAACTCAGCCCTCCTTCACTTAAATCCAATTCACTTATATGTTATGGGATCACCTTCCTGATGTGGATCTCTTGAAGGACTCCCAATCCAACCTCAACTGCTTACCTATTTCATTGCTATTTATACACTAGTTCAGGGGTCCTCAAACTATGGCCTGCAGGCCAGATGTGGCAGCTGAGGACGATTATCCCCTTCACCCAGGGCTATGAAGTTTATTTATTTATTTATTTATTTTTTTTACTATAATCCGGCCCTCCAACAGTCTGAGGGACAGTGAACTGGCCCCCTATTTAAAAAGTTTGAGGACCCTTGCACTAGATCCTTGTAACCTTTAGCTTCATCTGCCCTACTGGATTTTGGCTGTGAATCATCCTCACGCCTGCCTTTCCCATTTTCCTTCCTCAATAGCTCATCAAGCATGAGTTTCCCTTCCCTGTTGTCCTTCCTCTATTTCCCTAAATATAGCTCTTCAAACCCATCTTCTCTTTTTTTCCCTTTTTCTCAGAGGAAAATTTTTTTTTCTCCAAAACCCATACATTTGTGCTGTTGTTCCTATCCTCTCCCACTTGCTGGAAAATCAAACAATTATTTCTTTTTCTTTTCATCTTCATTCTCTTCTGCAAAGGTTCATCAGATGTTTGTTTTTGCTATCAGTGGTGATTTAATTTTTTTGCTTTTTTTTTTTTTTAAATGACACAAATGTTGCTAGTCTTTGAAAAGGATAGGTCTATGTAGAACTTTCCAGGTCTTCTTCTATTTCTGTTTTCTTTTTTTGTTCATGATTTTTGAATGAGCCTTTCATTTCCTCATCATATTTAATTTTCTGTACTCTGCGTTCTCCCCCATTCATTTAGCTGAAAGTTCTCTTTCACAGGTTAATTGTTTTTCCTTGGTCTTCTCTGTCCTTGACTTCTCAGCATACCAAACTATTAACCATCCCTCCCTTCTTTGGAATCCTTTCTCCCTTTAGCTTATGTGAAAATACATTTCTGCTTTTCTTCCTGTTTGACCAATCCTACTTTTTTTCCTGCTCATTCCCTAAACATGAGCTTCTCCCAGAGACCTTTTGATCCTCTTTCATCCCTTTCCAGTATCTTGGCCATTCCAGTCTCCTGGTATAGATAATTGATGCTCAGTTTTCTGTCTCCAGCCCCAAATTTTTCCTGAGTCTTAGTCCTATTTTTTTTTAAACTTTTACATTATCACATGATTGGTTTGTTGTGACATTAAATTGAGCATGTCTAAAACTGAATTTAATATCTGCCACTTCCCCATCTTTCCCATTTTTATTATAAAGTAGAGTGTATATCAATAGCTGTCATTTCTGTTTTGGCCAAAACCTCTGAGGGTCTTGCCCTATCAGATTTATTTATTTAAATTTCTATTTTTATTTTTTTATTTTGACTAGATGAAATCGGCCATTTTTTGCCTCAATTGCCTAGCCTTAATCACTAGATGGATGTGGCCTTAGTCAAACTGTTGAAGACCTTAGCTTAAAAAAGACCAAAGGTCTCCCGTTGCATCCAGGACCATCTCAGTCCTTCTGATCTATATCTGGCCACTGGACCCAAATGGCTCTGGAGGGGAAACTGAGGCAGGTGACCTTGCACAGCTCTCCCTCACTCAAAGCCAATTTACTTGCATGTCACAGCATCCCTTCCCTGAGGTCATGGTCCCTTTTGAGAATGAAGCAACTATGATGTAACATAGAAAAAATATACCCACAATAAATGTATATATTATGTCAATATGTTAAATATCATAGAAATATATGTATTATATAAAACATTTATGGGGCATAAGTAATATATTCTATAAATGTGTATGTATTTCATGATCTGGGCATGAAATTACATAAACTATAATATATATTTATATAATAGATGTTTTGTGTTATCAATAGATAAGTAACTAACTAGATAATATAAGCTAATATTAATATTATATAAATGATAAGATTTAAATATTATATATTTTATAAGGTCATATAGAGAAATAAATTATATAATACATAAAACATGCATCACAGACAAAATACATATGTATAATATATGTCTATACACATAGATATTATATAATGCATGGAATTATATAATGGGTGGACACACATACATACACATATACTACACATGCATACATAAGTATGTATAAACTATTGCAGTGGCTTCCGGAGTGGTCTTTTTGCTTCCAACCTCTTTAAGTTCATATTATTCTCTTCCCACTTTTCCTTTATTAAAAATAATAGAATAATTAAGAGAATGAAACCATTCTATTAAACTCCTACTATGTGCCAGATACTTGTCCGAGTGCCTCATTTCCTGTTTAGATCGTCTATTGGGTAAAGTTAAGGTGAGATAGCCGTTTGAGGCTCATCCCCATTCAGATCCCATTCTCATCGCCCAGCTCTGTTTCCTTCTGTGACCCATCAGAAGTCTCCTTACATACTCATAGCTTTGCAGGCAGACCTCAATGTACAGGATTTGGATTTATAGGAACTGGCTTCTCTTTATCTCCATCTCCTTTCTTGTCATCATTGTCACCTTCTTTGTTCTTTGTTGCCTTCTTCTTCATTCCCTTCTCTGTCTCCTTCATCATCTTCTTTTTGTTGTTGTTTTTCTTTTTCTTCTTCTTGATCTTGTTTTTGTGCTTGTTCTTTTTATGCTTGTTCCTGTTCTTCTTGTTTTTGTGCTTGTTCTTTTTATACTTGTTCTTGCTTTTCTTATGGTTGTTCTTGTTCTTACTCTTATTCTTATTCTTGTTCTTGTTCTTCTTTTCCTTGATCTTATTCTTGTTCTCCATCTTCTTCTCCTCTTCCTACTCCGTCTTTGTTTCCTTCTTTCTCCTCTTCCTCTTCCCTTCCTCCTTCTTCTTCATTGTAGCCTTTTTCACTTTCTTTTTCTCCTCCTCCTCCTTCTCTTCCTCTCCTCCCCCCTCATCCTTCTTCATTATAGAGTTCTCATCCTTCTTCATTGTAGAGTTCTCCTCCTCCTCTTCCTTCTCTTCCTTCTCCTCCTCTTCTTCCTATTTCTCCTCCCTTCTCTTCCTCCTTTTTCTCCTCCCTCCTTCCCTTCTCTTTCCTTCTTCTTTCTTCCCCCCTTGCTCCTCCCCTCCCCCTTTTCCCTCTTCCTCCTTCCCTTTTCTCTTCTCTTTTTCTTTTCTTTTCTCCTCCTCCTCCCCCCTTCTCCCTCTTTCTCCTTCCCTCCTCCTCTTCTTCTCTTTCCTTCTTCCCTCCTCTCCCTCTTCCCCTTCCCCATCTCCTCCTTCCTTTTTCTCTCCTCCCTCCTCCTCCATCATTTAATTACCTATATGACTTTGGGCACATTGTTGAATGTCTCTGGCTTTAACTTCCTATGCTAGAACACAAAAAGTCAGACCCTGTGATGGCTGAGGTGCTCTCTGGCTCAGTCACTTGCCGGTCTTTCCTCTAGTTTTGTCTTGTAGTTTTCAAGTCCTGCTCCTGTATCAAACCCCAGCCCCCATCTTTCTCTTCAGGGAAACATTTATTGTCCATATTGCTCATTTGATAACGATGTTACCCTGCTTGGCATTAGTCAATTATTCATGTTGTGAAAGAAAAACAAGCTGTATTTAGCTGGAATCTGTGAAACACAAATTATTAATATACCGGCAGTTTGCCTGGAAAGAGAGATTCTGACCACCAGTTTCTCTTGCTAACCAGAAAATCCCTCACACTTAAGCCATATCCAGGTGATATGTTATAGTTTCAGTCTGGCAATCTATCAATAAACATTTAATACCTCCTATGTGTTAAGCCCTTGACATACAAAAATAAAATGTGAAGCATTCCTTAACCTCAGGGCATATTTATATCCTGACAGAAATAAAAGCACCCGTGGAACAAAAGATGAAAAAATTCTCCAGCAGCAAAATGCACCAAAATACAGCTTTCAGTAAAGATTTTTGAATTCTTTAGCAAAGTGAATGATGGTAACATGGATGTGCCCATAAGGAAAATTTGTCTTCTCAAAAATTAAGGATACTTCTTGGCTTGTTGTGGTCAAACTGTGAACAAAGGATACTTTCTGAATTTTGATTTTGAGTGGACACTAATTACATTAGACCAAGGACACAGTTACAGCATTAATTTTCAATTTAAAATACATATTTCATGTCTGCCTTATTTTTACTTTTTGGTGTTGTTCAGTTTTGTCCAACTTTTTGCGACCCCATTTGTGGTTTTCTTGGCAAAGATACTATAGTAGTTTACCATTTCCTTTTCTAGCTCATTTTACAGATGAGGAAGTGAGGTGATAAGGTTAAATAACTTGCCCAGGGTCACACAAGAAGTATCCAAGGTTGGATTTGAGCTTATCAAATGAATGTTCCTGATTCCAAGGCCAGGACTCTATCCACAGAGCTGCCTAGCTGCCCCTTATTTTTATTCATAAATTACAATGACAAGATCCAGTCTTGTAATTGTATCTTCTTCAGCAACCACTGCCTTCAAAATCTTGTTTGATAAAGACTTGTGTTTTGATAAAGAGATTGTTGTAAAATAACTTGTAGCATATACAATGTAACATATAATGATATTATAATATATATTTATATATTATATATATAATAATACAATGTATATGTTATATTATTATATGTATATGTTATAATATGTATATATAATAATACATATAGTAACATAATGATGCTCATAATTCCAGTTCAACTTTCCCTCATCAATAAATTGCTATCTTTTATCTTATATGTAAATTTTATTATGAAATATAAGTCACAATGCTATATATATATATATATATATATACATATATATATATGTATACTGGATATAATAAATAGTTAAACTTTTGATATAGTCAAATAGCACTTCAAGATTTTGCCATTTTAAATTTAGTATCTGTATTGAATAATTCGAGGTAAATTATTCAGTAATTCATTTTGAGTTGAGTTGTTCAATATGAATTCAATTATTCAGTATTCAATTTTTTAATATTCACAGCAATCCTGCGAGACAGAGAAATGCAAGTATTATTATCCCCATTATACAGATTAGGATGCAGAGGCTCCAGAGAGATTGACTTTATTACTCAGAATCACATGGCACACAGTTTGTTAGTGGCAGGCATGAAAGTCAGATCTTGCAAAAGCTCTTGATTACAACACAACCAAAATCCATCATTTTTAAATCTTTGACAGTCTCTCTACTTCCAGACCCAGCAGTCAGCAGGCTTATAAAAAAGTGTATCTGGGACTGGGTTAGAGTTCTTTACAGCTTTATTTGGATATCTTCCTTATAATATTGATAAAATGAAATGTTTCTGGGGAAGGATGGTGAGTTTTTCAGATTCATTATTTGGAAGCCATTCCCTTTATTTTAGGTGTCTCCCTCCTGCCTCGCCTCCCAAGATCAGGAAATTGTGTTCCTCTAAAAATATATGTACCTAGTCGGTTTCATGTGCATTCATTGGGAAATGTTCAAAATCAATGCAAGAACACATCTCTTTATGGCTGTTAAACAAACATACATCCTCACAGAAATTAAATTTGTTATGCTTCTTTTGTTTATGAAGTTTATCTCTTTTAGAAAACCTTCCATATGTAAAGAATTTGAATATCCACTTTCATTTCTAGGGCATGGAATTAAAATGTTTGTCTGGGCAAGCTGTCAACTATCAAATGCAGAATTTAAATTAAATTCAAATGAATTGATGAGATAAAACTAGAAAGCCTTATACAGTACAAGTTAGAATGATCTTTGGTTACTCTAATTCTCCAGTGCTACACTTGCTTCCTTTTCAAAAGGAGAATGTTAAGTAATTTTTAAAAAATCTTTTGGAATTTGCTTACAGAATTGTTTCCTTCTCAAGTATTTTTGTCCTGAGTAGAAGCTCAAGGTGAACGCTGATGGAGAATTATCTCTCTTAGTCTCAATATTTATCATTGAGTTAAAAAAAAGACATTTAAATTGAACTTGTAACATATTTTATTATGATTGCACATTAATCTTAAATTGTCCAGGGGCAAATTATATGCAAAATCAGGAAAATAAAAGGCAGCTGTCTCCCGAGATTTACTGTCTCTGGAGTCCATTTTTTTCTCCTATAAGTTTTTTTTTTTTTAATCATCAGACTAGGTGTGAGGTGAGTGTGGGTGGAAATACAGGACAGTCTTATGTGGGTGGAAGCTGAGAAGAGTCTTATAGTGTCTGCAGAAATGCAAATGTAAAAACAGAGATAACCAATCCTAGCAAGTCATGAAGTGAATATTCATATTCTTTGGTAGTTTAGCTTTTTGTTTTTTTCAATCTGAAAAGCCTTTAACTTTCAAATAGGGTCTGTGGCAAACTGACAGCAAAGAAACCTCTATTGTTGTATTTCTCTGACAGTCCCTGAGAGTGTGGTTTGAGGTTTGGTTTGTGATTGCAGTAACTCTGAGGCATATAGGTTGGTTTTACAAGGGGGTTAGTTTTCTACTCATTCTGAACCCCCTTTTCTGCCTTTTGCTGCTTCCTATTTTTTCTACCTTTCTTCTTGAGTTCTTTAGAAGGTGAATAGAGAGAAAGATAATAGGGCTGTATGTAGTCATTACATGAAACTATCTTGTTACTTGGGTGTGATTGAAGTGGGAGGAGGATGACAATTGTATGATTTCAGAAAGCTCTGCTTCTGTATTTAGAAATGAAAAAAAAAAAGTGACGGCTTAGTATACCATTGAATGCCAGGTTTTAGGAGCTCGGAGTGGAAACAGAAAAAGACATTTAAAAACTCTAATATTGAGATGCCAAAGGAGGCAAATCTGTCCATTGAGGTGATCCATGATAGAAAAATCAATGTTATTTTTAAAATGCTAGTATTAGTTAGTTACCAGCCTGTCTATAGATAAATACTTCTTTCCTAGTCATTCATATTAGTGGTGAACCTGGAATTTGTCTAAGGAAATAATGCAAGTCTCTCATTTACCCATTACTTAAAAGTTTTGTTCCTTACTTTCCTGTTACTTTGTCAAATACATTTTCCTGCTCCTCGAAATGGAATTCTCTCTTATTACAAACAAGCAAAACAACCCAATATAATTCTGTAATTGAAAAGAGCACTGGATTTTTCAAAAAGGGGATTCTTAGCCAAATCCCAACTCTGCCACCAAATAGTTGTGTGTCTTTGGAGAAGTTCCTTTAATTTCCTCAATTACTCTTTTTTTTTTTTTTTCCCTGAGGCAGTTGGTGTTAAGCGACTTGTCCAGGGTCACACAGCCAGGAAGTGTTAAGTGTCTGAGGTCAAATTTGAACTCAGGTCCTCCTGACTTCAAGGCTAACCCTAACCTTAACCCTATTTACTACACCTAACCCTAACCCTATCTACCCTAACCCTAACCCTATCTACTGCACCACCTAGCTGTCCTCCCACCCCCAATTACTCATTTTTAATCAATTTCAACAATTACTCAATTTGACTCTATAACTTCTAAGTTACTTTTCAACTTTAAATTTCTATCAGTAATTATCTATACCTGTATTCCATTACCTCTCTGATGAAAAAAATGCATATTTTACTGAGTTCTCTGGAATAGAGATTAGACAGTATGTATAATCTGTGATCTGATGTACTTTGATATGGTTAATGTAATTTTAAATAAATTTTAAAAAATTAATAATAATTAAATGTGGTTTAATTTTAAAAATTTAATTTACTAAAAATCATTTTTATATTCATTTGTATGTTGTTGACATACAAATGCCCATGTTTCTCTTGATTTTTCGTATTTAGAGATTTGTGTAGCTTTGGAGCTACTATATCATATTTCGTTCCATTTGTTCAGCCATTCCTTCATTAGCAGACATTCACTCCCACTGTTGATTATTTGCTACTACAGAGAGTTGCCATGAATATTTTAGCTTATGACCTTTCTGTCACCAACTTTCTTCACTAGGAGTGAAATCACCAGGTCAAAGAGAATGGACAATTGAGTGGCTTTTCCAGTTCCTTAGGCCAGCTCATAGGGCATTGATGCAGCAGTGTATTTCTGAAGCCAAAATCCAGCCAACATTCTTTTATCTTGATCTTTCCCCCTACCTGAGATACTAAACAAACAGTAACATTTGTTGGAATCTCAGCATTCCCTTTCTCAGCTTCTAGTTCTTGTACACTGAAATAATGAAAAGGCAATTAATAATAGGGGAAGACCAAAGAGTAGTAAGTGGTAGATTCAATCCCTGTGTGTATAACCTGGGCTTTTATAACTCCAGGTAAAGTGTACTGTACAAAATTATTTTTCCTTCCTTGACTAATGCTGCTGTGACTGGCTTTAGGCAAACATAGAGACAGATGGCAGCAGTGAGACATGGTTTTTAAGTTCCTCATTTGTAACCAGTATGGTTTTAATAGAACTGATGGAAAGAAATCCTAAAAGAAAGAGGAACGGCAATTTGGGTTTTACTCCGAGTTTGGGACAATTTATTTCCCTGAGCTTTGTTTTCTGTTGAAGTATATTCGGTGAATTTTTTTGGCTGCTTTACAAACAGATTCAGAAGATTGACTTTACTCATATAAATCTTCCTTTTTTCCATCACTGATTTGTCTTGATTGTAGATCTTTTCTTCTTCCTCTCTCATATGCTGGATAGAAGAATTTCTTTTTATTCTTCTTTTTAAAAAATATTTATTAATTTTCAATATTTATTTCTATAAGAATTTGATTTCCATTTTTTCCCACCCTTCCTTCTCTCCTCCCCAAGAAGCCAATCAATCTGATACAGGTTGTACATATAAATAAGAAGATGAAGCATTTCTTGATGACACACTTCCTGAGACACTTGCATACTCATTCATTCTCACATTCCCTAAACCAAAACTCAAATTCCCTAAAGTCAGCCTTGACCATTGGCTTACAAAGCAGCATTTAGTCTATTTTTCTTCCTCCCTCCATCTTGATTTGTATCTCTAGAAATAAGAGCCAATAAAAAAAGTCTGATGTGGAGATTGTAGAATCATAATTCTGTAGCTAAAGCACATAGTCCTTCCCTTTGATCCTCTAAAGTGGATCCATAGACCCCAACTTAGATCTGGGGACAGATTTCAGGGAGCTTATCAACATGGATGGAAAAAAAGATTGTTATTTCATTCATTTTTTTTTACACATTCATTTGTTTCTTTATGTCATTTATTTGCTTTCTTTTCTTTTCTTTTTTTTTCTTTCTTTTTTTTTTTTTTTTTTTTTTGCTATGGCAATTGGGGTTAAGTGACTTGCCCAGGGTCACACAGTAGGAAGTGTTAAGTGTCTGAGGCCAGATTTCAATTCAGGTCCTCCTAGGCTTCCCTAAACTGCCAGAAGTTGCATGGAAGGAAGAAAGGAAGAGGAGAGAAACAAGAATATCATAAGCAACTACTGCATTTCAGAAATTATACTAAATCCCCTACCATTGTTATCTTTATCAATTATCATGGGAGAGGGATGTATTATTATCCCTATTTGACTGATGAAAAAACTGAGGCAGACAGGTTAAATGATTTTTCCCGGGTCGTGCAGTAAATTAGTCTTCTATTTGAGGCAGGATCTGAAATTGGGTCTTTCTGTCTCTAGACCCATTACTCTGTCCACTAAGCTAAATATATCTTGGGAACATCTTGATTCCTTCCAGTGCATCTTCCATGTAGTCTTTACATAGTTTTTTAAAAGGGTGAAAAATTCCAGCTTTTTTCCTCCAATTTTCCTCTGTATGTAGGTGTTTTGCAATATTATTAAGCATTTTTTTTTCTCTCTTGGAGAAAGAACATAACATTGTAGTCTTAGGTAGATTTGGTGTCAGAAAAAACTGGGTTCAAACACCCTGGCAACTCTCTGAAGCTATAAAGTACAAATGGGGTTGCTGATGTATATGCTTGGAGGGAGTTTTCATTCTGCAATTCCTCTCATTGATAAAATCACATGTTTTGAACTATTTTCCTCCCAAACAACTAAAACTATATTAATGTGTTTAGAATCTTATAACTTAAAAAAAAAAGCTTTTCATTCAAGTATATCCTTTAAAAAAAATGTAGAAGATTGAGATATTATAGAGGTAGAAGCCACTTGAATTGATGAGCTCTCTATTTAGAGCTAGGATGGAAAGGCAATCCATACATGAGGAAACTGAGGCCTAAAAGAAATGAAGTAAATTTTCCAAGGCCATAGAGTCAATTAGGTGATTGAGCACAGATTCCCACAGGTTTGACTTAATTTAAGATTGATGCTATTTTGAGAGTAGTGACTAGCAATTTTTGTGCCTGAGGTTAAAAAGCAGAAATTGTGTTCCTAATTTCTTTCTTAGTGGTGGGAGGAGTGGTAGCCACCCTGGAGCACTCGATGGCTATTTTGGGATTGATTATTCCCATGGTAGATGCCAGGCTGAAGCCAGTTTGGAAAGAAGTTCATTGGAGTTTCCTATCTCCAGAGGAAATCATCACCTTGAGGCATCCGGAGATATTTTAACAAATTTTAAGTAGTTAATAAGCTCAAATGTTTTTCCTTTTCCTGAAGGAGTGGATGTGATTTTAAAATTTGAATAAGTTTTGGCATCCTTGATAAAAGCTTTGATCCACCCCAGTCTACTTAGAATTATTTATAAGCTGCCCCTGTTCCTCCTCCTCCTCTGTTGTCATCATTATTTTCATCTTCGTTTTTGTCCTTCATCTTCGTCTTCTTCATTGTCACCTTCTTCATCTTTGTCTTCTTCATTTTCTTCATTGTCTTCTTTGTCATCTTTGTCTTCATCATTGTCTTTTTCTTCATCTTTGTCTTCATCTTCATCTCTTCTTCTTTATCTTCTTATCTTCTCTTCATCTTCTGTTTTTCTTCCTCTTTCTCTTCTTCTTTTCCTCCTCTTCTTCTTATTCTTCTTGTTTTTGTTCTTCTTGTTCTCCTTTTCCTCCTTCTTGCCTTTTTCTCCTTCTCCTTCCCCTTCTTTTTCTCCTCTTCCTTTCTCCATCCTCTTCTATTTCTTCCTGATCTTAAAAAAATTAGTGCCTAATATGTATCAGTGCTAAATAAAAATAAATGATTCTTTTTCCTGTGTACAGAGATGGTAAAAATAAAATATTTTAAAGATTGCATATTTATAAGGAAGAGTGATAGCTCTTTTAATTTGTTAAAATTAAAAGTTAGCCTTGCCTTTATTGCTAGTTCAATCTCACTGTAGTTTTTTTTTTTAATCTAAAATTTGAAAAGCTATAAAGTATTAATAAAAATGGAAGGGAATATGTGCTTTATGTATCTATATAATATTTATTTTTTTCTTTTTTCCGTTGATGCCATATCATCTGTGAGATGTGTAACCTGTACATTTAAAACCACAAGTACATTACAGTCTATGTTATATTTTTTTATTAGTCTTTCTTATTTTTATATTAGTTCATTCTATGACCTGATCGGAATAATTAAGATTCCTTTCTTTTCTATTTGTTATCCCCTTTCTATGATATCATTCCTGACTTGTCTTTTATAGGTATTTCTCAACTCTTTTCCTACAGTGATTACTTATTATCCTTTTCCGTTTTATCTTACTCTCAAAAATCTTTCCAGTGATTAAATCAGCTAATATTTATAATTACAAGCAGACACTTTAAATGCTACTTAATATTTATAAATGCATGCATATTTGTGTGTGTTTGTACATGATGTATGTTGCAGGGGAGGAGTTGTCTTTGCAGTGCCTATAAGATGGGTAAATATATGTGTGTGTGTGTGTGTGTGTGTGTGTGTGTGTGTTGATTTGTGTATATTCATGCCAGAGATATGTCTAAATTCTAAATCTGTAATGGATGTGTGTGTGTGTATATAGATATACATGCACACACAAATATATATTACTTATTTGAAATGTTGAATTTTTTTCAAGAATGTAAATATTTCTTTAATATGAATATTAATACTTTAAAAATGTTGACATGAATTTGAAAGGAAATACAAAGACTGACTTAATTTGAATCTAAAACTGATATGAATTTCAATTTTTTTTTTATTATAGTAACTTTTTATTGACAGAATCCATGCCAGGGTAATTTTTTTTTTACAACATTATCCCTTGCGCTCACTTCTGTTCCGATTTTTCCCTCCCACCTTCCACCCTCTCCCCTAGATGGCAAGCAGTCCTATATATGTTGAATATGTCCTAGTATATCCTAGATACAATGTATGTGTGCAGACCCAAACAGTTTTCTTGTTGCACAGGGAGAATTGGATTCAGAAGGTAAAAATACCCCTGGAAGAAAAACAAAAATGCAAACAGTTTACATTCATTTCCCAGTGTTATTCTTTGTTGGAATTAATTGTGCACACATCATTCGGATGATCTTATCTTTGAGTATCTTTTCATTCCCTTTTAATCAATTCCTCTTTTGGCCTAGGAATTCTCCTCATATTTTCTACCTAAATATTCTCCACTGGGTTTTTTCCTTTGAGTTTCCCCACACTGGGCTGCTTCTCCCTTACAGACTCCTCAGTGAAAGTGATTTATCTGTACATCTGAGGCAACAAAGGGATTTTGCCATAGATGGTACTTGGCAGTATCTTTGGAGCTCAATAGTTCATGTCTTGGGATTGCCAAGACCAGTGCTCATCATGATGCATCACAATATCAGTCAGTTTAGATTTGGTCTATTTCCATATTTGTTGGGATCTTTGTGGAGACAGACAATATAGAGCTATTTGATGATAGCAGTTTTAAAGATTGCGGAGTATAGGCAAGAAGAATAGGAGCTAAGGGGCTGGAGCAGTGAGGTAAAGGGCACTTGACCTTCCCAACTCTCTAGTTCCTGGTCCCCTCACAAATTTTCCATGCCATCCTTCTCCCATTCTCAAGCCTAATGCCCTTATATGCTTATTTCTATTTTAAGAAGCAGCAAAGTTCTTGTTGTCACTTCACCTTGTATCATGTACCAATCTCTCTAGTCAGTTTGAATCCATTGCCCTTTAAATATTTTTGTCATCCTGCAAATCTCTACTGTTTTAGTAATAATAGTGACCACTTGTAGAGTTCCATGGAAGCTTTTTCAGTTCTAATGTGAAGTCTCCTGCCTGAAACCCAAAGCACTTTCTTCAGATCTTTTTCTTGAAGTCCTAAACTGATAAATGCTTGTTAATTGGATTTGATTTGAAATTAATTTTAGCACAGTATGACAAAAAAAGTTGACGATATGGTCATTGTCCCTAATGTAATTTTTTAATATCATTGGAAAGACACAATGAGAACTAGGAACAGTAGATTGCAATTGAGAATGATATTGGCAGTTTGGTGAATAAAAATAGTGAATAAAAATATAGGACTTGGTAACAGGAACAATCCAGGTTTATATCCCATTTCTGACATTTATTAACTCTGTGATCAAGGGCAAATCACTCTCTAAGCTTCTGTTAACTTATGTATAAAGTGGGGATTAATGACTGTAATATCTGTCCCTAAAGGACTTGTGCAAGCGTTAAGGAAAATAATGTATGCACATTGCTTTGTAAGCTTGAGAGTATTGTGGATGTGTTGTTGTTTTCTGGCATATTAGCTCAGAAGAAATACGAGATGTGCAAAGTTACCGAAAGCACCCCAAATGTTCATAGGGACTATTTGTGTCTGACCTGTTGAACACACTAACTTGACTCCAACGTAGTGAGGTCACTTTGATTCTCTTCCAGAACAAAGGACAACAACCAAGTATACTTTAGATGATAAGTCTCATAGGAATTCAGAGGAGAAGATCAGAGACACTCAAGGAATGCTGATTTTTAGAGTTGGGCTGGAGTAGGACTTTAATGAATGGGCAACCGGGTGGTGTGGTGGGTAGTACTCTGGGCCTGGAATCAGGAAGACTCCTCTCAATTCCAATCTGGCTTCAGACATTAGTTGTGCGAACCTGGATATGTCACTTCATCCTGTTTGCCTCAATTTCTTCAAATGTAAAAAGGAACTGGAGATGGAAATGGCAAAGCTCTCTATTATGTCTGCCAGGAAAACCCCATGAAGAGTTAGATATGAGTGAAACAACAAAAGAACAAAACCCACAAAAGACCTGAATGAAGTGTAACCCTTAGGTTGGTGGATGTTCATGGGAGAATAGCAAAAACAGAGACCTGGACTGGAGCATTTTTATATTTGAGGTGCTGGTGGGGAGAGGGGAGTTTGGAAGGTCTGACTGGTTAGAAGATTTGTGTTAGAAAATAGCATTGACCAGGCAAGATGGAGCATATGGATGACAGGGAGCCTAAATAATAGCCTGTTGTCTCTAGAGTTATCAGTAATCTCTAATTATCAAATATCATGGCTCGTTTTCACCTCTTTTCCTTCTCAATCTCCCTGCAGTGTTTGAAATTGTTGATCTTCCTTCTTTTTGCTTTCTGAGTTTTTGTGACACTGATCTTTCTTGATTCCCCTACAACTTAATGACCGTTTTTTCATTTTTTTGTTGATTTATCAGTCATATCATGACCCCTGACTATGAGCGTGTCCCAAGGCTCACTTTGGAGACTTCTTCTAATCTCTCTACAATCTTTCACTTGATGACTAAATCGTCTCCCAAGAGTTTAATTATTTCTATGAAAATGACTCTTGAATCTTTGAATCCAAACCTCGGCTCTCTTCTGAGCTCTTGCCACACATCTCAAATTGCCTGTTAAATATTTTAAATTGGCTGTCCCGTAAGTATAGCCAACCCATCATATCCCACCTTGAATTTGTTCTATTTACATCCTCTTTTCAATGTTCCCTCTTTGTCTAGACACCATCCTTTTCAATCGTGGCATGATCCTTCCCTTGTCTCCTTCTTACCCTACTTTTTGCCAACTTTTGCCATTTTTATTCTTAGTAGCATCTTTTGAGTGCCCTCTTTGCTCACCTGCACACAGCAGGTATTCATCCCCTTTCGTTCATTTAATCCATCACTCAGGCATTCATCACCTTTCCCCTGATTCTTGCATCAGTTTCTAAATTGGTCCCTTTGTCTCAAGTCTATGCTTTCCCCAAAGCTATCCTGCACACATCTGTCAAAATGAGTTTTCTAGTGTTTATGTCTGCCTGCGTCGCTGCCCTACTCCATAAACTCCGGCAGTCTCTCTTGCCTCTGGGATCAAGTATAAGCTATGCTATTTGGTTTTTAAAACCTTTCCCTTCTTGGCCACAGTTTCTTCATATTGCTATAGTTTCTATATATCACTATAGTTTATATTACTCCCTTTCTTGCAAGCTACAGTGTAGCCAAAGTGAATTTCTTGTTGTTTATCGAATAGGACACTCACTGGAGTGCCTTTACACAGTTACATCAACTTCTCAATGCCTGCTCTCCCACTCCCCTTCTTGTGCTAAGAGGACACACAAAAATTCCCCTCCAATTCCCCTCCAAAATTGACATTTTCTTTATTTTGTGTAATATCTGCATGTGTCATCTCCCCCATATAATACAAACTTATTGAGGTCAGAGGTTCTTTCATTTTAAGAAATTTTTGTGTCTCAAATGCTCCGAAAGTACTAGGTATTTAATAAATGTCTTCTGATAGATCAATAATCCAGGCATTTTAGGTTTTTATCCAACAGGTTGATTGCTGGTTCATGAGGGAGATCACCCACAGAAACTGTATTTTAGGCTGATTTTGGTAATGCTCTGCAAGTCCTAAAGAGCTGGGAGCAGTGGGTTGGGGCTGGAGGATGGAAAGATTCTGTTACACTCCAATACAGTATGGCTTTTGTGTGGTTCAGAGGAAGAGCTCTGGGCTGTAGAGTCCCAGGAGCTGGCTCTGTCACTCAGTGATCCTGTGATCTTAACTAAATCACTTAACACCTCTGTACCTCAGTTATATTATCTATAAAGTGACTGAGTTTGACTCCATGACCTCCGATGTAGTTTCTAGTGTGTGATCCTATACCTTTTAAGTAACATTTCCAGATTGGTTTTGTAAGTGGTTTATTTAAATTTCATTAAAAAGTAAAAACCATGTTGAGCTGCATTAATTCCCCCCTGCACCTCTCATTATACATTAGCAATTAACTTTGCTTCTCTCAGGTTGATGAATTTGAACTTGATCAATTATCTGATAGTAATTACCAGCACAGTGATTATTATTGCAAAAGTAACATCCTTGTTTCAATACTACAGGTATTTTAGACATTTTTCACAGCAGCCCATTTGTTTGACTACAGAACATGACTTAGAGATTTGACTTCTTTCATTCTGTTCAAGTTATTTTAAGTTTCTCATATTGGGCCCCCCTTTCTCTAAATTCTTTCTCAAAAGCATTTTAAGATCTTTTTTTATTTTTATTTTAAACTCTCTGAACAAATCCTATCTGGAGAAAGAAATGAGGTCCTAATTTCCCCCCTGACATCTTAAAAAAAAAAATCCTTGATATTCCCCCGATGGGCCCCTGTCCTTCATTGAACACTTGTAATGAAGAAAGTCTTCACTAAACTAACAAAGCAGCTACGACTGATAGTGTATGCCATCTATTCTAATCTCTCCTCCTTTCTCATAAGGGGTTTTTATCCTTTTTTCTCTGAGAACCAAGATAAATGCCAATAATCTGAGTTTTTCTACTTTCCTGTGTCTTCTTCCTGTGCATTAGTATAGCCTTGTGTGTTTTGTTGTTCTGGTTCTTACTTGCTTCACTCTGTATCTGTATAGATCTTCCTATATTTCTCAGAATTACTCATGTTTGTTATGTCTTCCTATACACAATGTTTTTTAATTGCATTCATATGCCACAATCTATTCATTAATAATACAGTTATTTGGCATCCATTAGGTTTCTAGTTGGTTTTTTTTCCCAACAGGATATGATGCCACAAATATTTTGTTTTATTCTCCATTCTTAACCCAATTTCAGAAAGCTTCTTAGTTTCCTGCCCATTGACCATCTGTTTGCTGTTAAAAAAAACAAAACTAAACTCTTGGCTTGTTCTGGTTTGCAGTTGATCTTTATACTGTGTCAGAGACTGTCTCTCTGACTGATTTTTTTTTTTTTTTTTTTTGGTAAAGAGAATATAAGCAGAGAAATGGATTAGCCTCCTTTGTCCTGGTACTATGAGCATTAGTGAAGCAATTGAAAGAGAGAGAGAGGAAAAAACAGTTATGACCCTGGAGAAATGGGAGTTTGTGTGACCTGGGTATGCCCAGTAAAGGATAAGGAGAGAAGAATATATCTGTGTTTGTGAGGAGGAAACAAAAGGGAAAAGAAATTACTCAACTAATTCCCATGATCATAATTTCAGTTCTCTTCTTATCTTGGAAAGGTTGGGGGTTAAATGTACCTACCTTGCCAGGCAGCCTTTGTGTTTTTGTTAGAAATGACATCAGCCTCACAGAAAATAAATGCACTGCCTAAAAGCTGCCAATCTTCAGAAATGTAAAAATAGGAAGTTATTTCTGACTAATTTTTTTTCCCACTTGCCTCCTTTTTTTCCTTCTAGTTGTGCTTTGACTTGCTTGCTTTCTGGCTAGAGATGGTAGCAGCTTCCATGGTGTGGTTCGATTTAATCCAAAATTTGAGGTGTCTTTTCTCGATGGGAATGTTGTATAAATATTCTTGAAGAAGCATGATGATTCGTTTTTGGTGAATGAATTTGAGCTTGAGTGTTCTTGGGAAGTGACTGATTCTACTCTGAGGAAGTTATTCTCTTGGGGGAGTCATCCATACAAATTGACTTCTCTTGGTCCACTAGTTTATAAATCCCAACACCATTAATCCAGGAGGTGGACTTACTACACTTTCTCAAAATCAGATTTTATTTACAAGGCAATGTAGTAATAAAGCTGAAAATTGTTTGTCTATGGATTGTATGTGAGATATTCATAATTCTTGCTTCTAAATTTTGATTTAAGTTTAGATTTAATATAAATGGAATGACATGGAGAAAGTGGAATTGTATGGAGCAGTAGTTTCAAACTTTTGTTCTGTGTCTTTATACTATTAAAAATTGTTGAGGGTCTGTCTTAAAGAGTTTTTGTTTACAAGGGTTACATTTATAGTTATTTACGATATTGGAAATAAAACAAATTTTCAATTCATAGGTCATCTGAAAGGGTTTCAGAAACGCCCAGGATGCTCTGGACCATTCAGAAACATTGATTTAGAGGACAGAGAAACAGGATGAAGGGGATTAATTATCCTTTTATAAGGATATGGCAACTCAATTGCAAAGCAGAATCTGACCTATGCTGGTAGAAGTAGTTTTCACATGCAGAAGGTTCTTAGTAAATGATTTTTGAGTGATTGATATTAGATATTCCCTAACCCAATGAAATTGTAGGTCTAGTTCACTTTTCAAAATAGTAAACATTCCTTTATGTTATGCATTATATAGAAGGCTATCTTCAGAGTTAGGAAAACTCAGATTCGAGTCTTACTCCTTACACTGACTTTGTGATCATGGGCAAATCAGTTAATCTTTTTCAGGCTCCAGGTAACTCTCTAAAGCTATAAACTAGAGAGGAACTGTCACTCTGTAGAAAGGATGCGTTTCCACATTGGGAGTTCTCTATATGAATGGGAATACAGGTGTGTGAATTTAGATGGAGAGGTACTTTATAAATGATCTATTCTATCTTCCTTTTTTTTTTTTTTTTTTTTGAGGTGTTAAGTGATATGTCCAAAGTCACAAAGTCACATTAAATATTAGAGCTGGGAGTTGAACCCATGTTCTTAGAATCCAAATACTTTCCATTAATCCAGAAGTGGACATATTGCACTGATTCTAAATCAGTCAATAAGTTGATCAAACAAGTTGGATCAGTCAACAAATGTTTCTTAAGTCCTCACTCTGCCAGCCATTGTGTGAAATGTTAGAGATACCAAGAAAAAGTCAACATACCTCCACTCTCTGGGAACTTCCTTCCAAATGGGGAAGACCTCATATGCAAGATTTTTGAAACATGCATCAGTGGTAGAGTCAATAAAGTCTTCTTGTCTAAGAGGGCTCTTGAACTGAGTCTTAAAGGAGACCAGGAATCTTATGACAGGGAAGGAAAAAGAGTATTTCAGGTATAAAGGACAATTAGTCCCAAGATAGAGAGAGGGAAGAGTGAAAGTTGTATGGTTTGATTGCAGGGTATATAATTGAGGAGAATGAGATATAAAAGAACTGAAAGGCCCAGGTCTGCATAGAGATTTAAATGCCAAATAGAGATTTTATTTGTTCTTATAGGTAATAGGAACCCATTGAAAGTCATTGAGTATGGAAGTGACTCTTTCAAATATGCATTCGGCAGTTGTGTGGAAGATGAATTAAGCTTGAGAGAAGCTTGAGGTAGAGAGTATCTGGTTATTGCAGGAGTCCAGGCAACAAAGTTCTGAACTCTGAAGATGTGAGCTGCAAAGGAATGGGTGTGAGAGAAATTATGGCAGTAGACATGGCAAGATTTGGCAGCTGGCTGAATATGTGGGGTGAGTTAAGAGTTGAAGTTGACCTCAAGTTGCAAATCTGCTTGACTGGAAGTATGGAAGTGCCCTTGCCAGTAATATAGAAATGGATTATGTTTTGGGTGAACAGTAGTGAATTGTGTTCCCTGCAGGATGACATATTATATTATGTTATGTTATATTATATGTGATATATAATATATATCACATAATATAATGTTATGTTATGTCACATAGATCATATATGTGATATATATTATACATGTAATTATTATATATAATATATACTAAATAACAATTAATTGTAATAACATTGAATGATTACTTTGGAATGGGCAGTTGGCAGGTGGTTATGACTGAAATCAGGAGAGAGTCTAGAGTCAGTCTAGAGTTCATAAGTATGGAGATGGTAATTGAACCTATAAAGTAAAGTCACCAAATGAATTATAAAAAAAAGAAGAGGGCCCAGAGCTTGAACCTGGGGGTAGTCCCCTGTTTAATTGGGAGAGTATCCCCAAAAACCCATAGCAGAGAATGTCTCAGAGAGTGGGATAGTCACCAATATCAAGTGATGCAGAAAGGTCCAGAAGATGAACATTTAAAAGAGGCCATTAGATTTTTCAGGTAAGAGATCATTGACAACTTTAAAGAGAACAGTTTCATTTGAATAATGTGGTTGTAAATTAGACTATTGGTGTTCTGAAGAGAGTGAGAGGAGGGGAAGTAAGGGGAGTGATGGTAGATTTTTCAAGGAATTTGTCTAAGAAAGGAAGGAGAATTCTAGCATAACTAGTGAGAATGGAGAAATAGAGTGAGAATTTTTAAAGGCTGGAGAGACTTGGAAGTGTTTGTATGAAGTAAAGTGGAAGTAAAAGATAGGGAGAGATTCAAAGAAAAGGTCTGCTGGAAGGAGCAATCTGCTGAGAATATAGGCTGACTATTGATTATGCTATCATCAGGAGTGAGAAGGGCCACTTATTTCTTAGGAGGAACAAAAGAGGAGGAAATGGTGTGGGATGATATCAAGGGGGAAGAAGAGGAGGAAGGGCGAATCATTTTTTAAAAATAGGAGATGATTTTCCAATACGGTTTATGGCCTAGTACTATTGCTAGACAGCTGTTTTTGTCACATGCCTTATTTTCAGAGACTTGACAAAGTTTTGCTAGTTTTTGATGTTCTGGAATTATTTAGTGATGAAAGTGTTTTGGTCTTTTAAAAATGTAGAGAGATTATATAATATATTCTTGCTCACTTTTTATTTTGTCTCCCACACAGGTATAAATGATCAAGGACTGTACAGAGTTGTGGGGGTGAGTTCAAAGGTCCAGAGACTTCTGAGTGTGTTGATGGGTATGCCTCTTTTATAATTTTTTTAACCATACATTATTATTTTTATTATTTTATTTAATATTATTATGAATTTAACTTATCTTTGTATTTATAAATACAATCTTTATACATACCAATCTATAATAAATAAATCTATTAACTTAATTTTGTAATACTTATTAGGGTTATAGAATTTGTGTTACATCTGGAGTCTAGGCACATTGACTCCTGATCAATGATGGATTACTTATCAGAGGGAAGCATTAATATTTGTCAGTGGAGCCTCTCCCCTACTCTTTCACTTTTTTAGGTTAGGATATTAATTTAAATTGACAAAATTGGTTATCTTCCCTACCTTGCCTTTTCTAACAAAGAACAGGATTTTGGGGTTCTGATTTCCCAGATAAGAAAACAAAGGCCAAAGAAGGTTAAACAGTTTTGCCCAAGGTCACACAGGTAACAAGTAGAGGTGGAATCTGAACCCAGAGCCCCATCCCTAAATCCATCAGCCTCCGGGTCCCTCCTATCCATCTGCCTGGTTTGCAGACTGCCCGGCCAGGATCCTGCTAGTACATGAGATTCGACAAGACCGCTGGGATTAGTTCATTTTTTTGGAGCTTCCAGACCTGTCACTCCGACAGCACGGGGCTGATTCTTGGGGCTTCATTGGTATTCAGAGTGGCTTGTATGCAGTTTGCATCAGGCTCTCCTCCAGATCCAGGCACGCTCCATCTGTGCTGATAACACAGTGTTCTTTGGCACGGCAGGCTGGAGGAAACCAGAAAGTGAATTCATTTTATTACCCAAGACATTCTGTGAATGACAAAGCGCTTTTTATATCTGACGCCGCTGCCGATTCACTGCCACCTGTACCCCTCGCCCCCTGCCCTACGGCCCTTCCTCCTCCTCCTCCATGTCTTCCATTACCAGAGTGATGGCAATCTGTCATAATGACCTTGCTAAATATTAATTTATAGGATATCTCATTTAATTAATCAACAACGCCCTCAGGTATTTTGTCGGTGCATTTAGATCTGCCTGCATCCCACAGCCTGGGCACAGAGAGTCTGTGGGAGGATGAGGAGAAAGCTCACGGCCCTTGTAGAGCATGTCGGTCCTGTAGGGATGAGAGACCCCACGAGAGGCAGTCTCTGTCTCGTTATTCCGAGGCAGACTTACTCGTCCCCGCTCAGACAACTCTGTTAGAATGCACTGTCTGCTTTCAGGGGCCGTTGCATTTTTGGATTCTCTGGTCTGACTGGGGCATACGGTTTTGGCAGGCCGGTGTTCTCGTTTACCATTAGCGGTCTCCAAATTAAATAGAACTCAGGTTGCCAGTGGTTCAGTAGCAGCTGGAAGAGTTTAATGGGGATTTCAGCATCTGCTTTTGCTTAATTTTAAAATTAGAAACACTTTTTCCTCGTTTCTGAGATTTGTGTTCTAAGGACCCAAAGCGGAAGATTATATTGGTATCAAAACAGAAAGAAATGTTGGATGGAAAACATAGGATCCAGAGGTTCCCAGTCTCCCCTTATCTTCAATTCAGCCAACATTTATTAAGCACCAACTGTGTGCAAAGTGCTCCTTGCCTAGGTAGTGGATTAATTTTGTCACAATAACCAAATAATATGTTTTTTATTACTCAATTCCCCATGTTCAAGGATAGTCTGAACAAAGATTTTTTTTTTCTCTACCACCAAATCCATGATTAATTTCTCTTTGTGTGTCCCTCAACTCCAGTGGCCAGATCATTTCCTCATTTGAAGCATCTTAAAGTGCAGTCTGTAGCTTAAATGGTGTTTACCCACCATGGTCCTGGGTATTGGTGCATGTATTCCTTTTCTGCTTCTAATAATTCCCCAGAAATTGAATAAGTAAAACTTTATTTATATTTATTTTTGAGCTACAGAGTTGTGAAGGCCGAAAAGAAAGGGATGGATGACACAGAATCAGTCATGCTGTTGGAGAAAATTCTCATTAACTTCATTCTCCAAGTGGCAGAGATATTAGGGAATCAGGTTAACAGGAAGTATGCTAGATTAGGGTGCTTTTGGAGGATGCTTATCTGGCACTTTAAAGCTTACAAAGTTTAGCATATAGATTATCTTAATTGAGCTTCACAGTGACCCTGTGAGGTATCTGCTGTTCTATTTGCCAAATGAGGAAACTGAGACTTAAGATAAGCATTTTGCCCAGGATTACACAACTCGTAAGTGCTTCCAGGCCCAGGGCTTTATCTACTGCACCATCTTGCTGCTTCCAAGGACTTGTAAGTAGGTCTTACTAATTTCTGATCCATTGGACTACATAGGTTCTCAGTTACACTGAACATTTCCATAAGGCTTTGAGGTTTGGAAAGTGCTTTCTATGCATCATCTGATTTAATCTTTATAGCAGTCCTGTGAGAAATATGCTATTATTACCTCATTTTCCAAATGAGGAAATTAAGACCCAAACGTTAAATGTCATGTTTATAGTCACACAACCAGCAGGTGTCTGAAGTGGAACTTAAATGAGGTCTTCTGCTTCCAAGATCAATATTCTTGCCATTATGCTATGCTCCCTTCTTTTAGGACACTGAGAAACATGTAAGTTCCTTAATATTTGGAAAGCATTGATATTAGAAGAGTTCATTTTTAGATCTAACTAAAATCCTTACCATGTGTTGACTGAAAAGTCTTGTTCAATCATTTTTCAAACGTGTCTGACTCTTAATGACCCTATTTGAGGTTTTCTTGGCAAAGATAATAAATAGAGTAGAATATAAATAATGAAATAAATAGAAATTTTTGCCATTTTCTTCTTCAGCTCATTTTACAAATTGGAAACTAAGGCATGCAGAGTTGAGTGACTTGCTCAGGGTCACATAACTCTTAAGGGTCTGAGGCTAGATTTGAACTCAAGAATTTTTGACTCCAGACCTGGCCCTATCTACTGAGCCACTGAACTACTATGAAAATGGATTCCTTTTCCCTTTTGATTTTCTTTGGAGAATATTAGTGGATTTATTTTCTCTTTGACTTCTACCAATTCCCTTTATCAGGTGCATCTTTGTGAATTTATTTTATCTCAAGTAAAAAGCTGCACAAAGTAGTAGTAGTCAGATTTTAATTATTGACTTCTAACTCTAAGCTAATAAGAGAGTATCCTTTGACCAACTTAATTTTTATGAATTTGTCTGTGAGCTTTATGATACTAGACTTGTATTTTTGGACATTTCTTGTATTAAAACAATGACTTCAAGGGAGCGTTTTCACAAAGGATTTTTTTTTTTTTGTTACTGAAGCATTTTTTCTTTGAAGAGGCACAAATTTTTCACTACTTATTTAATGTGACATAGATAAAACACATGGCCATATCCATCCCTAAAAGTGAAGTATTTTATTTAGTTCCCTTTTTATTCCTAATAACCTGCTATATCCACTGAGAGTGCTTAACATTTTACTTATGTCTGCCTCCTGACTCTTTGAGCAGAAGTTATTATATTTGTATATAGCTTAGTTTAAATGTTTTGGGTGCCTTGGGTACCATATATGAATACTTATAGTAATTTATAGATGGAGAGGAATGCTGAATTTACTTATATGTCCCTGCTGGCCCTTGTATATGTCTCCTCATTTACATTTTTAGAATAAAATCAAGAAAAATATCTTTCTTCTATCCCACTCTTATTTTTTTTTTTAACTACCACTTTCCCCTTTACTTAAAACAGCAATTGCTGTTGCTGGTTGTTTTCTCCAAGTGTGAAGGTGTTAAACTGTTTACCAGTAGTTGGAGAGAAGAGAAAAAAAATGAGAGGAAGGGAAGGAGATGTACTAGACACTATTCATTCTTCAACTTCTACACAACTTTCTCAGTTCTCTTTCTTGCTTTGTTTTTTCTCTCCTCTGTAACAAGAGTATTCTAATCCCTTTGTATCTATCACAAGTGATTCTGTTATCATCATTATGGTTGGAGGTAGCAGCAGCTGCCTTAGTTCTTCTCTCTCATTAAAGATAACTGAATCCTAGATATGAACGTTCCCTTCTGTTTGCTTTCACATCATCCCCCTTTCCCTTTACCCTTACATCTGTTTTTCCTACATCTTCCCTTGAAACACATTTATTCTAAATACTGAACCTTTTGCTGAGGAAAGAAATATTAGCTCTTTGTAACTCTGAGTGAGTCACCATTCTTTGGCAAATGGAAGGTGAGAATAAGAAGAGTGATAAGGTGGATTAAGAATAAGATTCATGAGTAGTAAATATATTTCTTCCTCTTCATTTCTCTGCTCTTCTTCCTTCTTTCTCCCTATGGTATGAAAAAAATCAGGAAATAAGATTGGTGAAAAGATGAAAAATTATGTGACAGGATAAAATAAAAATATGGATTCTGCTGAGTTTCTAAAATTGAGGGACAAAAAGTTCAGGATGGTTTATTTTATTTTTTAAAAAAAATTTTTGGAGATAGGGAATAGAAGATAAAAAAGGAACTATGAAAAAAAGCAGAAATCCATTTAGAAGAGAATTACCCTGCTTACTTTAGCCATGGAACATTTTAAATCCCTAATCCCAGAATACAGGAGGAGTGGAATGTGGGAGTGGGTTTTGAAAAGAAATCCCATTGTTTCTTATATATTAACCTTAGCTGATTCATCTGAGATTTGGAGCGTAAAAGCTTATTTTTCTAAAACTTCAAGGCAAGGGACTTCTTGAGTTCTTCAAGATGGGATAAATGTCAATGATAGCAGTTCTAGGAGATGTCTGCAGAGGTAGAATCATCATACAATCCCCGTTTCCCTTGAAATGAACATGTTAATACTAGATGATGACCAGTCCTGATGGATCAGGCCATCCTCAGCAACGAGATCAACCAAATCATTTCTAATGGAGCAGTAATGAACTGAACTAGCTATACCCAGAAAAAGAACTCTGGGAGATGACTAAAAACCATTACATTGAATTCCCAGTCCCTATATTTATGCACACCTGCATCTTTGATTTCCTTCACAAGCTAATTGTACAATAATTCAGAGTCTGATTCTTTTTGTACAGCAAAATAATGTTTTGGTCATGTATACTTATTGTGTATCTAAGTTATATTTTAATATATTTAACATCTACTGGTCATCCTGCCATTTAGGGGAGGGGGTGGGGGGGGGGGTAAGAGGTGAAAAATTGGAACAAGAGGTTTGGCAATTGTTAATGCTGTAAAGTTACCCATGTATATATCCTGTAAATTAAAGGCTATTAAATAAAAAAAAAAAAATAAAAAAAAAATAAAAATATATTTCCTTCCCAAAAAAAAAAAAAAAAAAAAAAAAAGAAATGAACATGTTAATTACAAGCATGGAACTAGCTCCCAAGTATGCTCATTCTCTGGACCTGCAAATTGATTTGTTGTGCTTATTATTTTAGTTTCCTCCTAGTTCTTTTAAGTTGGGTTCTTTGCAAGAAATGGAATGAGATCATTTTTCTCTTCTATTTTTTTTTTTAAAGCAAAACATACTTTCTGAATGACTGCTTATAATGTATTTCAAAGCTTCCAAATATGTTATCAACAAATTCCACCTAGCCAAATGCAGCCTCTTATTGTAAAGAAGAGATAGTAATGATTGAGTTATTTGAAAACAGTGAAAATTTAATAGCGGATTAGCAGCATAGACACCATGCAGTCATTAGCTGCTGATGTGACAGCTGCTTTTTATTCTAGGAAAACTTTTTTTTTTTTTTTAATAGAAATGCCATGGTTCTCAAAACCAAACAGATAACTTGTTAGCTGAACATCTTATAAAAGATTCCTTTTAAGAAACTTTTTGGACCTTCAGATGGTGATTTGCTGGTAGCTAGCTGATTGAAAGTGTTATCTGACTTGTATGTTAAAATGAGATTTAAATAATTGATTTAATGAGAGAGAGAATATTCAGTTACAGAAGTAATTGGTTGGCAAAGCCTTTAGAACAGAATTATTTAGTCCTACTTATAAAGGACTACACCTTCAATCAGGAGGCTTAATTTGATTTTTTAAATGTATCTCTGGTTTGTCTGACAAGCTCAGTAACAAATGAGTTCTGAATTGTATGAACTGATCAAAAATGTAATCAGTGTCAATTACGATTGTTGTATTTTATTGCATATTGCTTGTCAGTTGCTGGAATCCAGAAATGTTGAAGTGTTTTAAATATGACTGGAGTCATAAGCACTTGACCTTCTATGTACGATATTTTGACTGTAAAATAGCCATCACTTCCTGTTTCGTTTCACTTTCAAAATGCCAAGGCGTGACATTGAGTGGGTGTCCTTTCGGCTTTGCTCCAAGATCAAAACCCTCTTCTATTTCTGCAATATTCTTTTTTTTTTTTTTTAATTCTGCAGAAGTCTTATTTTGCCTATATTTTATCAGTTTAAAAAAACAAACTGTAAAAATGATTTGGTTTCTTTAAAACCAAAATTTTTGTTAATATTTTTATTAGCACATCAGATTTTATAAACCACTTGATATGTCTTAATTGGCCCTCACAACTTTTTGGGTGCTTTATGGAATATCTCACTTTTACAGATGAAAAAACTAAGGCTCACTCTAAATGAGTTTCCTGTGGCCATACAACTAATAAATATCAGAGATAGCATTCGAATCTTCGTCCTAACTACAAGTCCAGTGGTATTTAGGGGGGGAAACTTTTTTTTTTTAATGGAGCTCTGTTTTCCTTGATGAGACAACATAGGAGAAAAGTGTGTTGGTTGATCCCTTAATATTCACTTTCAGCTTTGTCCACATACCCAGTAGCTGGGACAGCCTGCTATAATTTGTACTTAAATATTTTATTCAAAAAATTACTGCTTTGGAATTGGGATATTCTCTCCTATCTTCTGCCTTCATTTCTACCTTTATTTTCATAAGTTTTTTGGATTATTTTCCTCCCAGACTTAATTTCTTTGTGTTGTTCATTGCCATGGATGTCTTTTTAGTCAAAAATCAAAAGCTTTGTATGAAAGAACTTTTTTTTTTGGGGGGGGGATGATAGGGGAAGCATATACTTCATTAAAGCTCATTAAAGAAAGAGCCAGTGTAATCATGCTACTCATAAAACAAATTAGATAATGAATGATGACAAAATTTGATGTAGGGTGGGGAGAATATAAATTTGATTTCCAGTGTGGTAGGTGCTCAGAAATGTTTATTGCATGAATGAGAAGCAATAACATTAATATGGAAATAGCAAGTACGGTGGCTCATGCCTGTAATTGCTGCCATTAGGGGAGATTTAGGCTAGTGGGTCACTTGAGGAGTTCAGAACTATAATAGGGGCTAACGCAAAGCAGAAGTTGTCATTAAGTCCAGCGCAAATATGGTGAGCCCTGGGAGTAGGGGCCATCAGGCAGCCTAAGGAGAGGTAAACTGATCCAGGTCAGAAATGGAGGCAGTTATAGCTTCTGTACCCGTCAGTAGGGACGTTGAATGCTGGGTGAGGTAGGAAGACCCATTCTCAAAAAAATCTGGATATAGTAACAATTGTAATAACTTTTTTGGGTGATATCCAGATCTCTGATTTCAATAAAGGATGTTGAAATCTCCGTTGTCTCCTCACCTCACTTTATCAAATATAACCCTCTTATTTTAATGATGAAGATATTAGATCTCAGATGAAGATAATGAAGATTAAAAAAATAAAATTAAGTCACATAGTAAGTGGTAGAGCAAGGAAATGGAATCAGGTTTTTTGACATCAAATCCAGTGCTTCTCTGCCATCCTATGCTACCTCATCCATGTGGAAACTCCCTCTCATGATACATATTGGCCATTTAGTTCTTATAGTTGATCATAGAGAATCGTCTGGGGAAATGTTGAGATTAGTTATTTTGCCCAAGGAAGATCACCAACCAGTCAATATCAGAGATGGGTTTTTGAACCCCGGTCTTCCTGTTTTGAAGGTTAGCCCCCTATTTTACCATGTTATCTCTTGCCAAAATGACTTTATTGACTTATAAAGAGATGGAAAAATTGTTCTATGATCCAGTTCTCTTTAAGTCTTCAGGAGAGACAGATGGGCCATGGATCTGCTAAGTTCTAAACTATAGAACCAAGTTCTCCTGATGTTTTTGTTGCTGATTTGATGACATGCAGAAAACCATTGTTCTGTTAACTATAATTTCTCCCTAAGTTACAAGGGATGGCAACTCTGTCATCTCTGAATGGCTTCATCATCTAAAAACTATTCAAATAAACACACTCTATTCTTTTGGTCATTTCTACTGTTGGGGAATTTACCATAAAAGAAAAGTTGCCTTAGTTGGCAGCCGGCAATTTATGAAAGAGCATAGGGTCATAGATTTAAACTATTGAAAGGACTTTAGAATCTATCCAATATATGGAGAGCTGGGATCCGGAGAGGTTAACTTACTTCTTGAAGTTTATATACATATTATGTGCCAGAGATGTCATTAAGTCCTTAAGTCTTAAGACTTCTTTAACTATTGTTTTTTTTTTTTTTCATTGTAATATGGTAGCTGAGTCATTCCCATCTCCCCCTTCCCTTTTGTTGCTGATGTCAGTGATCACCCTTTTCCTCCAAATAACTTGGTAACACTAGCCTGGATTTTACCTATAGAGTCATTACTGAGAAGTTTTCAATAATTCATGTTTAATACCCCATTAAGAATTGACATTTGATGCATTTGTAGATGAATATAGAGTTAATTGTTTTAACTTCAGTCTGATAAGAATTGATGATTTGTGGATTATTACCAAGTTTCTTTGGTTGCATGATGTAAATTTTTTATTTCTACTTTTGCTCATCAGATGCCAAAACATGCAATGAAGTGGACCTTGAAAATTCCTTAGATTGGGAAGTGAAGACTATAACAAGTGCTTTAAAGCAATATTTGAGGTAAGTTGCATGGGTCATAGATTTGAGTTTTCACTGGAGTGGATGGATTGTTTGGGAAATGGAATATTAACTGTATAGAAGCCCGTGATGTATGCAGACCTCAAGATGAACTTTAAGAAAAAAATCATGCATGTGTGAGGTTTCATGGAACTTTCTTAAGTTAAAGTTGAGTTGATGGAGAACTCATTCTGGGAAAGATCAATTCTTGCTTGTCAGGGTTCTGACACTTAATGATTTATTTTGCTAGGGACACATAGATCTACAAAGTTGAGGTTATAGGAAGTAATGAGAATGGATTAGTGCATTTCACTGAATCTAGGAGAAGCTCATGGAGAGTTTAGGAAGAGTTTTGTATTTTCCCTTCATTTATCTAAATTGTCCACCTCACTGTAATATTACTGTCTAAATATTTGATTTCACTTGTGTAAAGTGATCAAAGTTTATTACATGAATCAGTAGCAGTAACATTAATATGGAAATAGCAGGATATGGTGATGCTGCTAACCAGCTCTTTTTACATTGAAGTCTATGCTGAGCATTAACCTTAATGTGTGTCTTCATAGGAGGAAAGAAAGCATTGATTTTTGCTTGACAAACAGATTTTTCAGTAAATAAATTAGTTTTCAAATCATTCTTCATGTCAAAATCAGAGCTTTTTTCATGTGACTTGAGTTACTGCCAACAACAAGAGTTCAGAAAGGAAGGTGGGACCTCATGAGATTTTTCAAGTGTTGCTTTTAGAACTTGGGAACGCCCGAATTATGTTTGTAAATTAAACATCAAAGCTGAGGGTTTTTACTGACTTAAAACATGGAGAGTAGAACCAAGTAAACACCATGGATACGTGGAGCTGCTAGAACTTTTCCACACAGAATTGAGGAGATTTGATTTGATAAGCCTTTTTTTTTTTTTTTTTAAACAAAATTAAGTTTTCTTAGTTTGTGCAAAAATATCAAAAGAATGGGGGGGGGGTGAGAAAGTAGAGTAGATTATTTTGGATTTTAAAGGGGAAAGACTATATTCTGTTAAATAATTTTTCTAATTGTAGACAAAGTTATGGGAAAAGGCATATAAATTTTATATGAGTTTAGTTGCTTTCAAAAAGAGAGATGTAAATCAATAGGATTAAGTTTACGATTATGGAATTACCTTGTACATATGCAGCCTGGAGTAGAACAAGAAATAAGGAGAGTAGAAGTGAGTGCTGAAAACTAGGATCGTGATCTACATCCTGTGTTAAGATAGGGCCTCATGATTTTGTAAAAGATAATTATGATTATTGTTATCTTAAAATAGGCTTTATATTTCTCTCAAAGTGGATAGTTTTTTTTTTTTTTTATTTTGCTAGTCATAGTTTTTACAACTTAGCTATTGAGTTTACATGCTCTACAAACATTGATAGTTTAAAGGTCTAAGGTCACAACTATTTTTTGATGATTTCTTTATAAACAAGATGTGACCAAGAGGCTACTTGACATATAATATAAAGGCCTGAGCATAATGGCATCGGGAAGCTAGGGAGTCACATCCATCCTCCTAGATACATTTGGTAGCCGAATGACCAGAGACATCCTTTGGCTTTATTACACCTCAGGTAGCACTTTAGAGTCTGTGCCTTAAAGCATGGCTTCTGCTCTGCATTAGTCAGGGATGTTCCCATCCCATTCTGGAGATGTCTCATGCTAACGGAAGCAATGATGCTTCCTCTCCTCCCTTCCTCCTATGTATCCTAGTAACCTGTGAGCTACATTATCAATCAGTTGTGGATGAGAAACCTTGGGCTATACCAGCACACCCGATACTTTCAGGCTTCTGTTACATATAACCCCATGTCAGTACTCCAGTTAAGTCAGAAAAATGATCAAAATTATTCTGGAGCCATTATCCAAATAATAGTAGTGGTGGTAGTGTTGTAGTAGTAATAGTAGTGGTAGTAGTAGTAATAGTGGTAATGGTGCCAATAGTAGTAGTAGTAGTAGTGGTAGTAGTAGTAGTATTAGTGGTAGTAATAGTGGTAATGGTGGTAATAGTGGTAGTAGCAGTAATACTAGTGGTAATAGTAGTGTTAGTGGTAGTATAGTGGTGAATGGTGGTAATAGTAGTAGTAGCAGTAGTGGTAGTGGTAGTAGTGGTAGTAATAGTGGTAATGGTGGTAATAGTAGTAGTAGTAGTTGTAATAGTAGTGTTAGTAGTAGTATTAGTGGTAATAACAGTGGTAATAGTAGTAATAGTAATACTAGTAGTAGTGGTAGTGGTAATAATAGTGGTCTGTTGGTAATAGTAGTAGTAGTTAGTAGCAATAGTAGTAGTGGTGGTAGTTATAGTGGTGATAGTAATAGTAGTGATAGTAATAGTATTGGTGGTGGTAGTAATAGTGGTAATGGTGGTAATAGTAGTAATAATAATAGTGGTAGTAATAGTGGTAGTAGTAGTGATAGTAATAGTATTAGTATTAATAATAGTGGTAATGGTGGTAAGAGTAGTGGTAGTGGTGGTAGTAGTAGTACTAGTAATAGTAGTAGTAGTTAGTAGCTGTAGTGGTAGTGGTAGTAGTAAGTGTTGATAATAGTAGTAGTAATAGCAGTATTATTAGTGGTAATGGTAATGGTATTAGTAGTAGTAATAGTAGTGGTAGTTAATAGTGGTAATAGTAGTAGTAGTAGCAGCAGTAGTAGTGATAGTAGTAGTACTAGTAATAGTAGGGGTTGTAGTAGTAGTAACAATAATAGAGATAGTAATAGTAGTAGCAGTGGTAGTAGTAGTAATAGTAGTGGTAGTAGTAGTAATAGTAATAATAGTAATGGTAGTAATAGTGGTAATAATAGTAGTGGTGGTAGTAGTAGTAGTAGTAGTAGAAGTGTTAATAATAAAAAATGTGAAAAAGCTTGAGATAGTTGATAGAGAGCCAGCTTCAATCATAAAAATCTTGGGCTCATGTTCTGTTTCTGACATATAAATCATAAATGCCCCTTCCCAGGCAACTTTCTTATAATGCTGCTATACATTAAAGAGAAGGCACCATTTGGCTTTAGTAGAGGGAGTTTCTTCACCTGGAAATTCCCTATACAAGTAGTCCACAAAATCCTATGGTAGAAGAAAGCAGTGCTTCTCATGCATGTGTAACCTAAGATGTAAAGAAGTAGAAGCAAACTAATTTCCCAACTTTACTGGGTCAATATTTTCAGTTATGTAAAGCAGGAGATAGCTCTTTCTACCAACATAGGCTATCCCACCACTATTACTACTACTACTAACTACTACTGCTAACTACTAATATTACTACTACTACTACCACCACTACTACTAGTAACCACCACCATCACTACTACTACCACCACCATTAGTACTATTACTACTACCATTATTATCAGTACTAATGCTACCACTACCATCACTACTGTTACTATTACCACTACTACCACCACTACTGCTATTACAACTACTATTCTTAGTACCACTACTCCTAACTGATATTACTACTACTACTACCACCACTACTACTACTAACCACTACTAATACCACCACTACTACTACTAACCACTACTAATACCACTGCTACTATTACTATTGCCACCACTACTACTACTGACTACTATTACTACTATTACTACCACCACCACTACTACTAATTAATAATACTATCACTACTACTACTACCACCACTACTACTAACCACTACTATTACTAACTACTACTAATACTAACTCTTTACTACTACTATCATCACTACTACTATTATTACTACCACCACTACTACTACTACTAACCAGTACTACTACTACCACCACCAATACTACTACTAACTAATATTACTATTACTACTACTACCATCACTACTACTAACCACTATTACTACTACTACTAATACTAACTCCTACTACTACTATTACCACTATTATCACTATTAATTACTATTACTACCACCACTACTATTATTACTAACCAGTACTACTACTATTACTACCACCACCACCACTACTACTACTACTATTACTGCTACTACCACTATTATTAGTAGTAATGCTTCCACTACTACTACTAACTACTATTACTACCACCACCACCACTACTACTACTACTACTAACTTCTATTACTACCACTACTATTTCCACTACTACTAATTACTATTACTAACTACTACTACTACTACCACCATCACTACCACTATGCTGTCACTACCATTACTACTACTATTACTATTACCACCACCACTACTGCTGCTATCACCACCATCATCAGTATCTGGTAGTCTCCTATCCCAAGGTAAACAAAAAATAATTAAAAAAAAAAATAACAACAACAGATATTTCTGCCGTGCCTTATTTTACATGAATCATGGCTCCTGCTGACCCTATAGTCAAATATTATCAGTTCCATTTTGTAAGTGAGAAAATTTAGGCCCAGGGATCTTAAACCATGTTTATGGTTGTAGAGTAAGTGTTGGGTTCAAGACTTGAACCCAGGTATTCTGTCTATTGGTTAAGTATTCCAGAATATATGTATATTTGCAAACACACACATGGCATGTATAAACCAAGATGTAAAGAAGTAGAGGCAAACTAACTATTATAATTTCCCAATTTTACTAGGTCAATATTTTTAGTTATGTTTACCTTGTTCCTCTGATATTAGAAATCCATTATTTTTATTTCCCCCCCATACTTCTTGTTAGAAAAGGTTAGAGTTGAGACCAAAGGATTTTTCTAGTCATTGAAGCCTATTTACTATTCAGCTCCTGGTACTCTGTGATATATTCTATATAACATGACCATTCTGACCATTGTTACTCTTTCCACATGGTTCTTATTATCTTTGACCTATTAGATTTCATGTAATTTGAAAAATTAGTATAAAGGAAGCATTTGTGTGGGTGAGTTCCATGTCTTCCCTTCTACATACGTAGATTATGAATAGGTAGACATAATGAAATGTTCAATCCAGATATGATGTCTCTACTTCAAAAGATTGCTTATGTCTTGGTTGCTTTGAAAAATCTACTTTCCAAACATTTGCTAAGTGTCAGCCTGGCATTATTAATGGCTAAGATAATTGTAGTTAGAATTAGCCATTGCTGATGAGTTTCCTCATGAGACCTGTGAAGAGGACCCAGTTAGTTTACTTGCCCACTTTCTTTTTGCCTAAGAAAACTAATTTAGCCAATAAAAATGTAGCCATAGCCATCCTGGGGAATGAATGTGGATTCTGTTGGGAAAGCGGTTCTCCCTTAGCCCATGTCACCTCCCCTCCCCAATGCCTCAAGCTTCTTATCCAGAAAAAGCCCACCTAAACTTTGAAACCACCTAGCAAAATAAAAGAGAGTCCAAGAGCTCTGAGAAGGAAAAGGATGTGGTTTATCTTGTGCATGACATTTTCCTTTTTCTCCTTTTGGGTTCAGAGCCTTTTTTTCCCTCCTCTACTTGGTTACAGTCGCCAAATGCCAACTGTTTCATTTCTTATTAGACTATAAATTCCATTTTCAGCAATGTATACATTAGAAAAGATTTCCACTGTAGGGGAATGGGACTTTGTAGGAATAAATGAATGAAAAAAGCACAGGACTGTAAGATGAAGATAGAAATAGACTAGGAGTGACAGTTCTTGTCCTCCAGGAGCTTACTTCCGGATAGGGAAAAAAAAAGCGTAGATGGGAGGACATTGGGGGCCAGAGAAAGAGGGATGGGAAGGGATGTGGTGGCGGGCATATGTTCTGGTAGGTGAACATCAAGATGTCTTGGGTGGATGAAGTCTGTGCTGGGCCAGCCAGGATGTTTAATGGCATAAGAAGGCTAATTATCAGTTATTCACCACTCATCTGGGTTGGGCCTTAGGTCAGGAATTCCCAAAAGAAGTGCATTAATTTCCCCACTGGAAATTAATAATTTAATAACTAAATTAATAAGTGCATTAATTTCCCTGTTGGATTCTTAAAGCCCAGTCTGATGGTATAGGGTAGGAGTTCAGATGGAGGATCATCAAATATTCTTTCCACAATCCCATGCTGCCCCTCTTTTGGTGTTTCTTGCCATGTAATTTGTTTCTAAATAAGTTTTTTTTTGATATCTTTTGTTTTTTTATATCACCATATTTTCCCTTCAGTATCATTTCTCTTCCTCATCTCTTAGAGAGCCATCCCATATAACAAATGCTAGTTTTTTAAGAGAGAAAAAAAAGAGGAGAAAAAAAAATCAGCACAAACCTATGACTACATTGGAAAAATCCCAAAAGGCATACTGAGGCACTTAATAGGCTTGTCATCTCCTCAAAGGGCTTAGTGGGATTTTTAGTTGGTTACAATGAAATTGTACTTGTGGTTAGACTCTACCTCCCTCCTCTCTATAATATGACCGATAAGATACTACTAAGTATCTTACAACTAAGAAGGTACATTCTCAGTCTTATACATCACATTGCAAAAGGCTGCTGTGACCCAGAAGCATATTGGGAGAAGTCAGGGGGATGCTATCAAACAGCATGCAGAGAATCTATTTATAACAGTTGGCATTTTGATTTAAGTTGCCCTAGCATTAGAAATATTTATTATGTACGTTGTAAAGTGGTTGTTGTAGTCTTCTAACTTTCATTGCACACACATTGGAAAAAGTTGTGAAAAAGTTTCATAGCTTTGGAATTAAAACCTTCATAGTGTTTTTCCCTTAAGTCCCTTAAGCTGCCTTATTTTTTTTCTTCTTAGTGTTTTCTAGTTGTTCTCTTTTTACACAGTAATGTCCCTTTTCTTAATATCCCTTATTTTTTGCTTGCTTGTTCTGAAAGGATATATGTATATAGTCTTTGAATAGAATGTGGTGCAACTCGTAATCAATAATAATAATGGCTAGCATTTGGATAGTCCTTATGGTTTTCAAAATGCTTTATAAATATTATCTTATTTGATCCCCACAGCCACTTTGTGAGGTAGATGCTTTCTTATTTCTCTTTTTGTAATTGAGGAAACTGAGGAAGACACAGGTTCAGTGACTTCTCAGATCATCCACTATTTATGTCTCAGGCCTGATTTGAGCTCAAGTTTTCCTGACTCTATCCACTGTGTTGTGTAACTACATGTAATGTAAGCTCTTGGAAGGCAGAGATTATTGGGTAGCATAGTACCTTGCATGTAGTAGAGATAAGGATGGGAAATGGACTTGTGATTTCTTGGGGTAGGGAGGAGAGAAGGAAAAAGAGAGGAAGAGGGAGAGAGGGGGAAAGAGAGAGAGGAGAAAGAGTCAGGAAGATACCTCATGAATTCAAATACAGCCCTTAGATATTGGTTGTGTGATCAGAGTCAGTCACTTAACCTTGTTCGCCTCCATTTCCTCTCTTGTAAAATGAGCTGGGAAACCAATATCTTTGCCAAGAAAACCCCAAATGAGAATGGAGCGTGGTTGAAGAATGACTAAAGAACAACAAAAATGAATGTTGACTCAATTCAGGGATAATTCCTTCATGTTTAAACTCTTCCTTTTCATCATGCATTCATGATGGCTTTAAATGGTGTTTTATAGGTTGAACAACTAATCATGGTATGTTGCTAACACATATAAAGTACCCTGTGTTTTAATGAGCATTTGCACAGGACACATGGGCACAAGACCACTTAGCATCGTGTGGTGCTGTGCTTGGGAAGCAAAGTTGGAGTTCACAAAAAACCTGAGATGTACACATATTTAGAGATGTCTACCTTCCAGATGTTCCTGTGGACCCTTTGTCCCCTACTACAGAGTAGGTATAGTACTGTATGTGGACTAAGTTCAAATCCTGCCTTTCACAGGCGCTCACTGGGCCACCTCTTTCAATCTTGATTTCCTTATCTGTAAAACCAAGGGGATTGGATTAGATAACCTCTAAGCTTTAAACTGACAATTCTATTTCATATATATATGTGTGTGTGTATCTGTATTAATTAGGGTGATGGGCAGGTAGAAGGGACATAAGTGAAAGGGAAGTGAGGAGTTAGTGGCTTTCCTTTAATAGTATATAAGCTTTAGAAAATGTTCCTAGTATTCATTAATGATAAAAGATTCACTTGGAGGAAGTGAAATGATTTGAGCCCTGTGCTCCAGCAGAGGGAAAACTATTCTTGCTGGCCATTTTGTATTTTTCTTTTTTTAGTAGGAGAGTAGGGAGTGAATGTTTCTTTTAACTTTTGTCATTACTAGTGTTTTTCGCCCCCTTTCATTATTTTAATGCAACCAGTTCAAGAATTTTAATGTCTTTTACAAGTCATTTAGGAAAAAAGAAAAAAATGCTTCTTTTGATTTCTTTACATATCTAATTTTTTTTCCAATATCTTTACTTTTTGGTAGATAGATTTGAAATGGCATCTCCATTATTATTGTACAGAAAGCCTTTTTTTTAAAAACTAATTTCTAATTTTGAAATTTTTTACTATTTTCTAATTTTGTTAAATATTTTGGATTAGAAATCCATCTTATCTATCAATTAATCAATTAAAAACTTTCCATTATTGTAAATCATCTTTCCCAAAATTGGTTGTTATGCTATTATTGGTTCAATTTAGACAGTGATTTGCCAGTTTTTAGCTTTTGTATGGCACTTTACACATATACCTCTTAATAAGAGGAGGCTTTTGAGTTGGACATTTTTGGAAATATAGGCTCCTCTTCAGGAAAGGGTAACATCCCAATATATTGAAAATCTTTTCGGTAACAGATAAATCTGACACACATGATCTTGCTTTTGGTAATTTGATGTCCTTTTTTTTTTTTTTTTTTTTGGTAACAGAAGTCTTCCAGAGCCCCTTATGACATATGATTTACATGGAGAGTTCATCATTCCTGCCAGTAAGTATTTCTTCAACAGGTGTTTATTAAGGCCTTACTGAGTGCCCAGATATCGGAGAGACAAAGACAATAATGAGAGACCATTCCCTACTTTTAAGAAGCATATCTTTTGTTGGGGGAAAATGCATAGTTGAAAGTCAATCAATACACAGTGATTTTATGAGTAGGGATTGTCTTGCCTGACTCAGGGGAAAGACCTCATATTGGAGGTGATGGTTTACATGAACTTTTTTCCTCCAAAGATTATACTATGTGAAAATTTAAAAAGAAAGAAGAATTAGGTTGAAATTTAACAATTTCCCTGCTTAGTATATTCAGTGAAGAGTGTTCATGGTTTTAAAAAAAATAGTTGCTACTCATGTAGAAGAATTTAGCCTGTCATGGTATACTACAAATCAGCATGAAAATCTCATATTATTTTATGAAGATTAATTTAAAAAAAAATAGTTCCATGTGTAAAAGCATCCAGCAGGGAGAGTAATATAGAAGGACACAGCTGAATTTGCAAAGTCCTATTACTGTATATTATATCTCCATCCTGGAAACTCTTGGATTAGTTTTCTTTTATTATTTTGCTCTCTTCCCATAGACATTGGACAAATGCCCAACAGCTACCCTGGTCACTGGAGCTAGATTAGTGTTAACAGCTTAATACAATAAGGTAACTGAGGCCTTAGTATAGACAAGTAACAGGCCAGATGGCTTATAACCAGCTGTAGAATTCAAGACCTCAGCTCTCCAAGTGCCCCTTGAGAAGATTTCACATCCATTAATGCACCATTCTCCAAACTTATTTAGCCCTGGAACAGTTTGAGGTTTGAAATGTATTGAAAAAAACTCATAAATGATTGTCCAGGGATGTGGAAGTACCCTTGAGATGAAAGGGGTTTTTGAGAAATTTTGGAAGAAAAAAGTAAGTTAACTTTTATTCTCATACCAAAAAAAATTTTTTATATTAATATCCTTTTCAGATAGATACGACAATTTCACAGAAAATATCAACAAGGATAAATTTTTGTAATAGGGCCCCCTCTCACAATTATGCAGAACACCAGGGATCATAGAACTAAGTCTGCTTTTGTGTTATTTTTATTTCCTAGCATAATCTTCTGGGGAAAAATATCCTCCTGAGCCCTTTGACTACGTCTTACTGTTGACTAAACTTTGCTTCAAAAAAATCTCCTTAAATTTCTCCTTGTGAGGTTTGCATCCAGGTTAGCCTAGAGTTGCTCTGTTACTACAGTAAGAAAGGAATTCACCAACCTCATTAGAACGTACCACTTAAAATAGATGTTTGAAAGAGGTAGAAATATAGTTCTGTTTGGTCATATGTTTTCACATGGGAATGGAAGGTTTTGAGAGAGAAGTTGTAGGAGGGAGGGAAGGAGGAAAAAGTTCTGTTGGAAGAAATTCCAACACATGGTTGGCCGTTTTGATTTTCTACCCTGTGGCACTCTTGGCAAACTAGGCAAAGAGAAAATTCATCTTGACTTGGAGGACAGTTCTGTCTTGTTTGCCTTAGAGACTGGAAAGAGCAGAAGGGTGCCAGGTCTGCTCCGTCCTGCTTTAGGAGTTTTAGATAATGGTCACAGGGCAAAATTTGTATTGATCAGAAATTCCACATGATAATTGGGAGCCAGGCTTGCTTTACACAGATCCCAAAAGGTTAGAACCTACAAATATAATAATAATATATAATATATTATAATAATATAATATATAATATAATAATAAGTGAGGATGGTAATACAAATGGTGGGTCACAGAATTTTTGGCTTACTCATAAAGACCTTAAATAAGTGTACTGACATTACAGAACTTGATTTAATTCAGCAAGTCCTTGTGGAACACTTATGTGCAGGACTTTGTGCTTTAGGATCAGAGGAGGAAAAGCCTTTGCCCTTTTCGGAGCTTACATTCTCTTAGAAAATAAAAAATTTACTTGGATGAGCAAATTTGTGATAATTTGAAGAAATTATTTAACTAGGAGACATCTGGGGGGGAAAAATCCTGTATGAAATGACTTCTTAATATTTTATATGTCATGGCTCCCACCTTGGCATTCTAGGAAAACCAATTAACCCTTTCTCAGAATGACATTTTTGATGCACAAAATAACACACACAAATTGATTAGGAAACCAATTATATTAAAGTAGTTATCAAAATATTAAAAAAAATAAGTTTATAGATCCCAGGTTAAGAACCCTGCTGCTTTAGGAGGTGACTCCTTTTTTGAGACTTAATAAAATTTTTTAAAGATGGTATCATTTAATCTTTCTATTGAATCTTAAAAGGAGCTAAGCCTTCTAAGAACTGTAGAGAAGGAAGGGAGTATATTCCTCGTGTTTTAATTTCCTGTGCAAAATGGGATATGGGAGGCTAAGTTCATAGAATAGCAAATAGACCAGTTTGGCTGAAAACAGAGCGTGTGAAGGAGAGAGTAACATGAGAGAAGATTAGAGCTAGAAAGACCGAGCTAAGGAGTTTGTTTTGTCTTAAAAAGCAATGCGAGCTCCCAGAGGCTCTTGAGTTAGGCGTGACTTGAGCTGACCTAAGCTTTTGGAACATTATTTTAGTTTCTGTGGAAGATCCTTTCTACCACCTGAGGTTTTGTGATTGTGAGAAAAACTTCCCTCATCAACTTTATGGTGACATTTTAAAGGAGTCTGCAGGCTGATTGGAAGAACAACAAGACTGGGAATGAAATCTCATTGAGTCCTAAAGAAGCACTCTGCCTAGTGTAGAATTTGGCAGGGATTTATAACTAAGAGGAGTTATGGTTGGAATGATATTTCTAATAAACTTTTAAATAAGAAAACCAAGCATATTAATAGCAAAGTTTAAAGGGCAAAATTTAGAAAGTAATCTGAATTTTTTTTATAATAGCTTTTTATTTTTCAAAATACATGTAAAGATAATTTTCAGCATTCAATCTTGCAAAACCTTGTGTTCCAAATTTTTCTCCCTTCCTCCTCCCTCTCTCCCTTGCCCTAGATAGCTAGTAATTTAATATAGATTAAAATTGTGCAATTCTTCTATACAAATTTCCACATTTATCATGCTGCACAAGAAAAATCAGATCAAAAAGGGGAAAAATGATAATAAAAAAGAAAAAAAGCAAACAATAACAAAAAAGGTGAAAATACTATGTTGTAATTCATATTTAGTTCTCATAGGCCTCTGTTTGGGTGCAGATGGCTCTCTCCATCATAAGACCGTTGGAATTGGCCTGAATCACTTGTTGAAAAGAGCCATATCCATCCCAGTTGGTTATCACCTAATCTTGTTGCTGTGCATAATATTCTTGGTTTTATTGATTTCATGTAGCATTACTTCATGTAAGTCTCTCTGGGCCTTTCTGAAATCATCCTGCTGATTGTTTCTTACAGAACAATAATGTTTCAGAACATTCATATGCCATAACTTATTCAGCCATTCTCCAGCTGATGGGCATCCACTCAGTTTCCAGTTCCTTGCCACTATAAAAAAGGGTTGCCACAAATATATGTGGGTCCTCTTACCTCTTTTATAATTTTGGGATAACAGATCCCAGTAGAGACACTGCTGCATCAAAGGGTATGCACAGTTTTACAGCTCTTTAGGCATAGTTCCAAATTGTTCTCCAGAATAGTTGGATCAGTTCACAACTCCACCAATAATGCATTAGTGTCCCAGTTTCCCCCCATCTCCAACATTCATCATTATCTTTTCTTTTTATTTTTGCCAGTCTGAGGGGTATAAAGTGGTACATCAGAGTTGTCTTAATTTGCATTTCTCTAATAAATAAAGATTTAGAACTTTTTTTTTCATATGAACTGAAATGAGTAGCCTCTGATTTTAACTGTTACTGTTCATCTATTTGATTTTTTTTTTTGTGACACCATCTTGTCTCTTCCTCCCTCTACTCCTATACACTTTTTTCCTCTCATAATTATAATTACTAAAGTTCCTCAAGGAGGCAACTATTTCTCTACACTTTTAAAAAAAAAGACCCATATATATTCAGACAGTGTTCAGGCAATTAATTAAATAATAACTGACAACAGGCAGGCAAAATTGGAAAGAGATCATCCTTTTGCAGTTTTAGGAAATTTGGGGTTAGAACCGGTTTTTTTTTCTCTTAGTTGTGGAGACCATCCCATTGCTGAAACTTCTGTTAGCTCAGTCAAGAGAACGGACATTACTTGATGTCTCTGTAGCCTCAAGTTACTTTGTGTATCTTCTTAGCCATTTGTAGTTGCTTCTGGTCAGTTCTGTTGGTATTGAGATCATGTCTTCCCTCAGAGTTCTGGAAGATTTTTCTTGGGTCTCTTCTCAGCCCTTGCCTTTTCTCTCCCCTCTTCCCAACACACACACACACACACACACACACACACACACACACACACACACGTGTTTGGAGTTGGATGAGAATCTGTGAATTAATTTGTGGAATTTTTGGTCTTAATATGATGAAATTTTTTTTTCTTTTTTCTGGATAACATAAAAAAGAAAATAAATTATTCACTCATTTGTCTTAAAAAGTACAAGAACTCAGTGCTAATTGATGGGATTGGGGGCAGCTTTTTTATTTTAATTTTTTGGATGGTGTGGGAACTCTAAATCCTGTTGCATGAATATTGCTTAGAGGAAACATATAGGTTGTCCAAAAAGTACAGTGTTAAACTTTAAGAGCTTAAAACCTCACTGAGATTTTTGGGACCGCCTGTGTTTGAAAGGTTGGTCACATGGAATTTCATGAAATTGGTGGGGGAGAGGAATTAGAAGCAGAGAATGGAAGTTACAGGGAGGTAGTTATCAGCTCAGGAGAAGACACTTTCTAACAACTTGACTTGTTCAAATGAATTTTCCCTTCCATGGAAATGAATGAGTTCCTTGTCAACTGGAGATGTTCAAAGAGAAGCTATGTAACCAAAAACTTATTGCTCAGTAGGAGTTTGGATTAGACACTCTGCTGAGGTCCTTTTTAACTCTGTAATTCTTGCTTAGCTTTGTTCAAATTTCCCATCAAGGAAGAAAAGAAATAAACATTTAATAAGCACCTACTATATGCTAGGAACTGTGTTAAGTGCTTTTAAAATATTATCTCATTTGAACCTCATTTAAATGAGGAAGGCAAAGAGCACATATGTTTAGCAGAAATTATTGGGGCATATTAGTATCCAACTACAAGTTTTTCTTTCTCTCCCTCCTTTCCTCCTCCCCTTCCTTCTCCCCCTTCTCTCTTCCTCCTCTTTCTCTGTCACCTTCTCCTCCATCTTCTTCTCTTTTCCTTCCTCCTCTTTTCCATTCCCTTCCTCCTCCTCTTCCTCCTCCTCTTTTGCCTTCCTCTTCCCATTCCCCTTCCCCTTCTCTTCCATCTTTTTCTTCTCTTCTTCCTCCTTCTCTTCATCTTCTTCTTCACCTTCTTCTTTCCCTCTTCCTCCTCTTCTTCTCCTTCTCCTCCTCTACCTTCCATTCCCCTTGCCCTTCTTCTTCTTCATTTGGGATTAAGTGCCTTGCTGAGAGTCACTTAGCTAGTGAGTCTCAGCTCAACTTCTCCTGACTTCAGATTGATGCTCTTTCCACCATGACCCTCGCAGGTGCTCCAAGATTTTCACTCCCCTACAACTATAGAGAAACAAAGACCATCTCCTTGAGCCCCTCCTCTGTGGATTAAGGAAGATCCATTACAACCCATAGAATCACAGAATTCGAGAGCTGTAAGGACTCTTAAAGCTCTTCTGATATGACCTTTTCTTTCCTCATTTTACTTTTGAGGAAATTGTTATCTTCCCCATACTGTAATGGAAAACTTCTCTCTTCCCCTCCCTTCTCTCCCACTTTGACCCCAAAAGAAATTGGAAACTTGCCCCAAATTGATGTATAAAAAGTTCTTGGATGCACATAATGTAAATATTTAATTTGTATTAAGATTTCTCTCTGCATTTAGTTGTTTGTTGTTGATAACCCACTTAGGGTTAGGATTATATTTAGCTCACTTTATGGTGCCCCGATAGATGGGCAGTTAATGCTTTGGATGATTTTATTTTTTTTACTATTAAAATAGTAAAAGAAATTACTGATACAAAAAACCCAGGAAGCTCCAGAAATGGAGTCTTCCTGATAAGTGTTAGTATAGCTGCCTTATGTGTATTGTAAACCTTCAAAAACTTGACAGAATGTTTAAACATACAAACGTCCGTATTTCAGGAGATGCATGATTTCACTGCTTCAGTTTGTCCCCCAGGGAAGCAGATTAATACACTCTTCTGTATCTTAGTTGATAGTCTTCAGGGAATCAGCTTTTTGTGATGAGCCTCTCTATGGGGACTAGAACTAGTTTAGTGTGGACCATGGTGGTCTTCTTAAGCAATTGCCACCTCTTCCCATCATTTTGTAAACCAGACAAAATAATTCTGGGTTGTGCCTTTGCCTTCCAACAGTAGTTTTATCCTTGCATATCCACCAGGTCCATACTTAAGTCCTTCCACTTTGGTAGGAGCACCTGTGAGAGCCTTTTCTCTGACACCTGGGTTCTAGGATGAGGGATGAGATTAATATCCAATTGAAAGGGACCTCAAATGCCAGCTTGTCACTTTATAGATGAAGTAACTGTGTCCTAGGGAGGTTGTGACTTTCTTAAGGTTAGAGCAGTGGTAAACATGTTTGAGTGGAGGGGTAAAAGCAGACAAAATATAATTTAATGTATTTTTATTTTAAGAAGAAGAACCTTTTAGTGACTTGGGCATCCTTGTGATAATCTGTTCTATTATAATGGGAAGGCCTAAAAATAGCAGGTTAAGAAGGATAATTAACCTTAACTCTAAAGTGCTTTCCCCAATAGATGGACAAAACTAACATAGAAGGAGGGAAGAGGTGATTCTTTTAAAAAATTAATTTTCAATTATTTTTACATGTATCTTATCTACAGTGTGTGTGGGCATTATCCTATGTTTCTTAGTGACTAAATAATTTGAAATTTACATAAATCGTGTGTACATATACGTTAACAATTGATAAGAAATATATATAGATGAAATTCATTTTCTATGCCCAAATGTTCAGATTTGCTTGTAGTACGTGGAATTTCATATGCCTGTATTATGTTTTGTGATTTTTTTGTAGTCCATCTTACAAATTCATTTTAAAAAATGTCATCTATGTGAAGAACAACAACAGTACAACAGTTGCTTAAGTCTTGCTCTCTTCATATTTCTCAACATCTATTGAACATGTGATGCTTTTGTGGACAGTATTCTGATTTTTGCCACAGATTGAGAATTTATTTGTTGTTATTTCTCTTTTTTAATAACTCAATTGCTGTGTTCATTTTAATGTAGTAGTCAGTGATAGATTTAGCTTATTTCTAAGACTTCTTTATTCATTTGGTCTGTCTTGAAATGTGTCACATGATAGTCTTAGTGATTAAGTGGAAAGAGCTTCAGTTTTTTGAATCTAGAATCTTGGGTTCGAGGTCCAGTTGCTATCCATGTGATCTGGACAAGCCATTTGGCCTTTCTCTGCCTTAATTACCTCACTTGTAAAATGAGAGATTGGACCAGATTAATTTTCATTTAATTATTATTTTAGAAGTTTTTACTTATATTAGGTGGTTGGAATATAAAGAAAGAAATGAAATCGCTTCTGCCCTTTAGGAGTTTATATTCTGCTCCTGGGTAATAGCATCCATTCTGGACTTCATTGTGTGATCCCCTAATTCGGCCGCTTAATCCATGTGTAATAATAACTCCTGAGGTTACCGTGAGGCTATAATGAACTGCTTTGTGGAAAGTGCTTTGCAAACTTTCAGGAGTTAGAGAAATGTCACGTTATTATTATTAACTTTAACCTTTTTGAGACCCTGTGTGATATCCTAAGGGAGTTTTGGAAGGGAGTTTGTGCTACACTGTCAGCAGATCCTAAATCTTGGTAAAGAGTGATTAATGTAGAAGGCTTTAGGAGCAAAAGATGACATTCCTCTGTTGCATCTGTCATTCATATCTTGGGCCAATGATCCAGGCTCAAGACTGCATCCAGACTGAGCCTACTTCTGAGCAGAAACTAAGTGCATGCAGCAAAAGGAAAAAATGGCAACAGCTGCCTTTTAAATATAACCTGCAGGGGGAAGGCATTAGTTTTCAAACTCCCCCTCCCCAACCACCCCCTACTCATTGCACGGTACTAAGAAGGGGGTGATTTCAACCACGGTAGAGCTGGATGAGTTTGAACAAGAGGAAAGAAACAGCTTTTATATCTTCCCCATTTGGAAATAACCAAGCATGGAAAACAAAACTGGTGCATGAGATGTTGATTTTAGGGGTATTTTTGGTCTGGTATATTTTTACTGACTATCTTATTTATTTTTCAAGAGAGTGGCAGCCCAGAATCCCGAGTCAATGCTATCCATTTCCTGGTCCACAGACTCCCAGAGAAAAATAAAGAAATGTTGGACATTTTGGTGAAACATTTAACAAAGTAAGCCCCTTCTTCTTCTTCTTCTTCTTCTTCTTTTTTTAATATTAAAATTCCTTTTCTCCATTTGTTTTAGGAGATGGATCGTGGTCCTGGTGAGCTGTGTTTGTAACGAGTGGAGCCGTGGCTCATGTACACAGTACCAGGAACCAAACCTGTAAAAGCAGGCTGGAAGTTTGACTCACAGTGTGTGTTTTGGAGAAGAGTGCTGAAATCTAATATTTCATGAATTTGTATAATTATTTACTTAAGGACATTGCCAGCAACATAGGGTTTGGTTTGAAGGGAAGAAAGGGAACAGGATACTTTTTTCCTCCTTGACTGATTCAGGCTGACTGGGGCCTAAAGACCTCTTAGCCATTTAGTTTAGTTTCACACCTGCATAAGTACAGGCGGAGGTACATGGCACTGGATTTTTCCAGTTCAGTTAAGAGAAATATTACAGAGAGATTCCAGTTTTTTTTTTTTTTGTCTTAATCTATTATAATCATTACAACTCTTACTACTACCACTACTTTTATTAGTAGCATAGTACCCTGAATAAATGTAGAGTAAATCAACAAATAAAACCCTTAAATCCAGGCTGTTTATAATTTATTAAAATGATGACAACGTGAAATTTAATATTACAGCAATAATATTAGAAACTAGCTGAGTGTCAACAAAGATCAATAGATTTGCAGTCAGATGCAGATTCAACTCCTGCCTTGTCACTTTAGCCAGCTGCATGACACTGGGCACTTAATTTACTACTCTGGGCCTTTAGTTCTGTCATGTTTAAAATGAGAGGGTTGGACCAGATCATTTCTTAGTTCCCTTCCAATTATAAAACTGTGGCCATAGGAAAAAGAATGCTTGATTTCTCTGTCTTCTGAATCTTTCTGCAATCTTAGCAAATTTCTTCCTTTAAAAAAATATATGGTTATGGTCACTGTGTATATTCTTATCCTGCTGACCTTACGGTGTTTAAATTTTCATGTTTATTTTGTTTCATTACACAGGAATATTTTGTACTATTATTATCCCATAATCTTTTCATCTGAGTTCTAATTATCATTTTTAAATAATACAGAATTTGATAGAGATATTAATTTGATCTTTAAATATGTGATATAAGAACCTAAACTTTTAGATCTAGAAGGGACCTTAGAAATATTATACTCTAGGGATTCTTAATCTTTTTGGTAGGTCCTTTTCAGAGTTTAAATGAAACCTTTGAATGTCTTCTTGAAACTCTTTTTAAATGTATGAATAAAATACAGATTATAAAGGATACCAATTTTGTTGAAATTATAGTCACACAATATATATATATACATATATATACACAATATATGTGTATATATATGTATATATATATAATTATGCATATATGCATATCTGTCTAACTATAGATATTTTTTCTTACAAATATACCAAGTTCATAGAACTCTCTGAGCCCAACCCTTTCATTTTACTACAAAACCAAGGCCCCTTAGGGCCTTAAAAGGAAATTAAGGGAATTTTGCCTCAAGTTGACAACCACTAAGTTCAGACTTAGGAAGTTCCATGAATGCTTTATTCCAAGATGGTGGCAGCTTAAAACCTTTTTTTCCCCCCTTTCTTTCCCCTTCTTTTATCACAATAAGTGTTTCAAACCACGCCAAGCAAAATCTCATGACTGTTGCCAATCTGGGAGTGGTGTTTGGACCAACGCTGATGAGGCCCCAGGAAGAAACAGTGGCTGCCATCATGGACCTGAAGTTTCAGAACATTGTGGTGGAAATCCTTATAGAAAATCATGAAAAGGTAATAGACTTAAATAATTTTTTTTTTTTCTGGACCTGAAAAATACTGTTATTCTAGGAGTTCTTTGGTTAAAAGATGCTACGATGAGTCATTTTACAATATAAATAATTTGCACTTTTCGTTGAGCACTTTTGTATTTGTCCTTCATCCGGGAATCACCAGCAGGGTATGTGCAAAGAACTCGGCTGGTAAAAGCATGCTTATCAATCATTATCGATGGGTAACACAAGCAAGATTGGACTGGAGCAGTCCCAATGAGCTGATTGTAAAATTTTCAGGGCAAATATTGACATCTCAGAAATGGTCAAATGCTGCAAATCAAGGCTTGATTTATTGTTTTGTTGATTTCTAGACTTTAAAAAAGCGATGGGAAAAAATGTTAATAATGCAGGTTAAGCCTAAAATATGTCAGATATAGGGAGATATGGTCATGAAATATTTACCAGCATTCCCTTATTCATACACATCATGAACTATTTATTGGTTTGGGATTAGGGACAAGTCATATAACCTCAGTTTCTTATCTGTAAAATGTGTTCGCTTGCATTGCAGAGATAATTGTTAAGAAAATCTTTTACAAACCTTAAAGTGTTATAGAAATGAGAAAAGTTATTATCATCATCAGTTTTCATGTTATATTGAAACACTGAGGAAGACTATAAACACTTTGTGTTGACCTCAGAAATTGAATATATCTGCTATTATTTTGGTATGACCCTGCCTAAAGTCAGGGGATAGACTAAGTGACCCCCTCCCCTAAGATCCCTTGTATGCTAGGATGTTATGATTCCATAATTACACTATTATGGAATGTGCAACGTTGGCGTGGTAGATGGGCTTACTACAACTAGACCAGATGTTAGCCAACTCAGCGTTTGTGGAAGGTTGTTTTTTCTTTTCTTTTCTTTTTTTTTTTTGGAGATACTCATGCAAGTTTGCTTTCTGACTCAGGAATTTCAGTGGCTAGTGTCCTTGTTTAAATTGGATGATTCTCAGTAGAGACCATGTCAGTGTGTGGCTGCGATGGTCATTCTAGAGTCTCCCACACCCCTCCCTGAAAGGTGACTGTGTTCTCTCCTTCCCTTCCTCTCCCTTTTCTCTCTCTCTCTCTTTTTTTTTCCAAAAGAAATTTTGCATCTGTTCATATAGTCCATGAAGGAGAAAACACATGGGTAAAGGAAAACAAGTTATTCTTAAATAAGACAATGTGCTTTTTTGGTTTTTGAAATTGTTATTTACATATGTTGAATGAGCTTTTCTGTAGACTTGCCTTTTGCTACTTTTACTTATACAATTTATACATAGATATCCAAGAGATATGTGATTTTGAATATAGGGAACTCTCCCCAGTGACCCAGGGCTCAAGCTGGCTGTGATTTAGCCAATAATTCATGAAAAGTTGCATGAAGAACTTGGCAGTTTAGTGATGTGCTTAGGTTCACCTGCTACTCGGTGTTCAAGGTAGGCTTTAAACACAAATCTTCTGCCTCTGAGAATCTCCACTCTGCCAGAGTTTACCAAACTGAGAACTTACTTAATGTTTCTTTGCACAATAACATTTCAGAAGAAAGGGAAAATATAAAGAAATAAAAGAATAAAGAAAAATAAAAGAATAAAGAAAGAAAAGAAATAAAAATATAAAGAAATAAAAGAAACAAAAAAGTCAAGGCAACCTCTGTGGAAGTTGAAAATTATAGCACAAATTGATCTTATTATATTCACTGTATCGTAGAACCTTTGCTAATAATTTCTGGATCCTCCTCATAAGAAACCAGTTTTAAATAAGTAATGGAATAGTGCTGGTTGATTCTGTTGTGTCCTGTGGTCTTAGTGGTACTGGAATGCTGACCATTTGCACCATTTTCCAGATCAGCACTTCCTTATGTGAATTCTGAATTCTCCAAGGAAAAAATGGAGATGAAAATCTGTACTGTGAAATTTTAGTGGCTAAAGAAGGGCTTTGGTTATTTTCTTTAGCCCAGTTGTAAAAATAGCCTGGTGATCAGCCTAGGAGATTTTACTCTACAACCAGTCATGAATCTCTGTCTCCCTTTATGGTGCTGTCAAACTGTCATTAAACCTCATTAGTGTGCACGAAGCTGTTGAGACAGGTCTGGTGGACGATAGCTGCTATTCATTTGTAGAAAGAGAAATAATTAGGCTACAGGCTTTGAGATGCTGGTACAGTAGCTCAGCCATCATTCGATTAAATCCCAATTAAGGAACTTTAATGCAATATATTTGTGAAAATACTGGCTCTGGGGCTTGCCTTTGGATAAAAAGATCACAACTTAATGCAACACTCTTCCTCCCTCCCTCCCTCCCTCTTCTTCCTTCATCTGTCTCCTTCCTTCCTTCCTTCCTTCCTTCCTTCCTTCCTTCCTTCCTTCCTTCCTTCCTTCCTTCCTTCCTTCCTTCCTTCCTTCCTTCCTTCCTTCCTTCCTTCCTTCCTTCCTTCCTTCCTTCCTTCCTTCTCTCTCTCTCCCTCCCTCCCTCCCTCCCTTCCTTCTCTCTCGCTCTCCCTCCCTCCCTTCTTTCCTTCCTTCCTTCCTTCCTTCCTTCCTTCCTCCTTCCTTCTCTCCCTCCCTCCCTCCTTCCTTCTCTCCCTCCCTCTCTCCTTCCTTCTCTCCCTCCCTCCCTTCCTTCTCTTTTCTTTCTCCCTTCCTCCTTCCCTCCCTCTTTCCCTTTTTTCTTCCTGCTTTTTCCCCTCCTTTCCTCCCTCCCTCTAATATTCCCTTCCTCCCTTCTTTCTCTCCTTCCTCTCCTTCCCTTCCTTCCTTCCCTCTCTCCCTCCTTTTCTTTTTCTTTTGCTAATTTGAAGCTTGGCAGAGAAATTCATGTTTTTCAACTAGGAAGTACATAGCACTTTTACCTTCTTGGCAAATCTTTTAAGTGTTTCCAAATGGCAGTGAGGAGCTAATTAAGTAATCATAGTAGATGCCAATAGGCTAGCTTATATAGTCCAGAAGCTAAACAGAGAACTTTATATTTCTCATCTATTAAGTGCTATAGCTGGTTATTGCTAAAAATTTGATATTAAAGAACTATGGGTGTTAGGAGAAAAAAAACAAGTGGATGGAGCATTATAAAATTAAAAACTCAAAAGAAAGGTAAATTTGTCAGAGCTGATAGGTGCTGTGGATGGCAGTTTGGGAAATAATCCATGTGCTGATTGATTGATGTCTTTAAGAGCTGCTGTATAGAAGGAGAAATTGAACTTATTCAGTTTTGCTTAATTAAACTTAATCAGTAGGTGACCCTTTGATCAATTATGTTGTAGAAGGTATTCTTTTGTCTCTGTTGGTTGCATTAGTTGACCTCAAAAATTCTTTTATTTTTTTTTTTAATTTAATAGCCTTTTATTTACAGGATATATACATGGGTAACTTTACAGCATTAACAATTGCCAAACCTCTTGTTCCAATTTTTCACCTCTTACCCCCCCCACCCCCTCCCCTAGATGGCAGGATGACCAGTAAATGTTAAATATATTAAAATATAAATTAGATACACAATAAGTATACATGACCAAAACGTTATTTTGCTGTACAAAAAGAATCAGACTCTGAAATATTGTACAATTAGCTTGTGAAGGAAATCAAAAATGCAGGTGGCATAAATATAGGGATTGGGAATTCAATGTAATGGTTTTTAGTCATCTCCCAGAGTTCTTTTTCTGGGCATAGCTAGTTCAGTTCATTACTGCTCCATTGGAAATGATTTGGTTAATCTCATTGCTGAGGATGGCCTGGTCCATCAGAACTGGTCATCATATAGTATTGTTGTTGAAGTATATAATGATCTCCTGGTCTTGCTCATTTCACTCAGCATCAGTTCATGTAAGTCTCTCCAGGCCTTTCTGAAATCATCTTGTTGGTCATTTCTTACAGAACAATAATATTCCATAATATTCATATACCACAATTTATTCAGCCATTCTCCAACTGATGGACATCCATTCAGTTTCCAGTTTTTAGCCACTACAAAAAGGGTTGCCACAAACATTCATGCACATACAGGTCCCTTTCCCTTCTTTATAATCTCTTTGGGATATAATCCCAGTAGTAACACTGCTGGATCAAAGGGTATGCACAGTTTGATAACTTTTTGAGCATAGTTCCAAACTACTCTCCAAAATGGTTGGATTCGTTCACAACTCCACCAACAATGCATCAATGTCCCAGTTTTCCCACATCCCCTCCAACAATCATCATTATTTTTTCCTGTCATTTTAGCCAATCTGATAGGTGTGTAGTGGTATCTTAGAGTTGTCTTAATTTGCATTTCTCTGATTAATAATGACTTGGAGCATCTTTTCATATGACTAGAAATAGTTTCAATTTCTTCATCTGAGAATTGTCTGTTCATATCCTTTGACCATTTTTCAATTGGAGAATGGCTTGATTTTTTATAAATTAGAGTTAATTCTCTATATATTTTGGAAATGAGGCCTTTATCAGAACCTTTGACTGTAAAAATATTTTCCCAGTTTATTGCTTCCCTTCTAATCTTGTCTGCATTAGTTTTGTTTGTACAAAAACTTTTCGGTTTGGTATAATCGAAATTTTCTATTTTGTGATCAGTAATGATCTCTAGTTCTGCTTTTGACCTCAAAAATTCATTTAACTTCTGAATTTCTGTAATTCTGAGATGATGTTGTCAACTTTGCAGGTTTTGCTTAACATTCTTTTTAGCGGGGAAAGTATAAGAATAGGAACTTTTTATGTGCAGGTGGTAAAAATAAAAAGAAATGAATGTGGCATAAAAACCAAAAGGTATAAATTTTAAACTTTAAATAAAATTAATGAGAACCCATGTGAATTGGTGGCTGAGAATGAAGAGAAGGCAATAGTCTTCCTTTTCTAGTCTCAATTATAGGGGAAAAGGAACAAAATTTCATAAGTCTCAATTCTTTCCCTTCTTTCTTTTTTCATTTGTTGGTTCTATCTTCCCTTCTCCCACTCCTGTTTTCAGTTGTGGTTCTTTTCTCAACATTTTAACTCTATAGACAGTTTACTGTGGCAATGTAAAATTGTGGACATTGTACAAGAAAATGTCTTGTGACTGCATTGATGAGACATGGGTTTCCTTGTCTGATTTATAAATCAGTGTTATAGGTGCCTCAGATATGGTGGGGAGGGAAGAAGGAAGGGGAGAGGAGAAAGAAACAGAAGCAGAGACAGAGAGAGACACACAGAGAAACAGAGAGAGGAAGACGGGGGAGAGAGAGAGAGAATGAAAACAGTGGAGTTTTCTGTATGAACTCTTCAAATGAAAAATTGGTATTTGTAACAGAGAGGAAAATTATATCAAAGAGATTTGGTAAAAAATAAAATAGAGAGGGGACTCCCCATTTTTACCCCTGAAAAGAAATGAGAAATCTGAGAGCAGGAAAAGTGCCAGAGGCAGAGACAGAAATGGAGACCGAGAAGTAGAGACTGAGAGAGTGGTGGGGAGGTAGGGGCAGGCAGAAGAGGGAGAGGACAGAAAGGAAGAGTGAAGTCTTTCTTTTGTTTTTGTTCCTTTCAAGAATATGGAAAATGTAAGCTCTAGCTAGGGAAATCAGTATAAAGAAAAAGATGGTAATTGAAAAAACTATATAATTAAAACTAGCAAGTCTAGATGAATTTCCAGCTTGAAAAAGATCTCAAACTATGTTGCAAATGTTTAAGGTTTGGTAAAATCCAAAGCACAATTTACCCTAACTCCTTTCCCAATTTTATTAAATCCACATGTACTTTGGAAGAAACTTAATCCATATGTTTTGGTTTCATTTATACATAACACATTAAGATCTTGTTTTACAAGAACTATCAGAGGGCCAAAAACATTTTTGAGTTCTTTCTTTCCTTTGCAAACCAGGAAATTATGTGTGTCCCAGGAGAAAACAATACCATGAACCCCTAGGGATTTTGAATTTGGCCAGAAACTCGGAATACATGAAGTTTACATGAATTCTTTCCTTGGCAGAGTACACTTTGCACACCCTGACTATGCAGCATAATCAAGCATCTGATGAATTGAAAATATATTTATCTAGAATTCAGTCATTAAAATGCTGGGCTCAGAATCAGGAAGAAGACCTGAATTCAGATCTTATCACCAACATTTATTGTGTGACATGGACACATGACTTAACCTTTATAAGATTACAGCTTGTAGGAATTATTATACCTGTGGGATCTACTTTACAAGGTTGTTGTGAAGGTCAAATGAATAGTACGTGTCAGCTCCGTCACATACCTTAAAATGCTGTTTTAATGGCAATTATTCTCATTTTTATCATAGCTGGATTTCTCTCTTGACTTTTAGAGACAAACTGCAAAGGCAAAATATTCTCAGGGTCTTGATTGTTTTCTATTTTTTTTTGAGTTATATGGGTTGAGGGCAGTTAGTGTATTGAGCACTGGGTCTGGGAGTCAAGAAAACCTGAATTCAATCCCAAACTGAACACATGTGTTAACTGTGTGATTGTGGACAAGTCACTTAATTTTATTTTCCTCAATTTTCTCATTTATAAAATGAACTGGAGCAAGAAATTACAAACCAATTGTTAAAAAAAACAAAACAGGGTCACAGAGAGTTAAGCACAATGAAACGACTAAACAACAACAAAAAATATTGATTGATTCTTTTGTTTTATACCATTGTTATTTTCCAGGATACCCTGCCCCCCCTTTTATTAGTAACAAAAAGAGATTCAAAAAGATCAACAAAATGGCCATGTTGCGTGATACATGAGACTGTCCATTCCCATGGCACCCTGTCTCTTTCCTGAAAAGGTTGGGCTGAGGAGGACCAAGCTTTGGATTAGGATACTTGTTAGCACTGAGTTCAAGGACAAATCAGTTTCCTCATCCTGCCATCTCTTCCATTGTTACCCAGTGGAAAAAACACTGAATTGGATGGACATTTAAATCCTTATTCCTTGTATGACCAGTGGCAGGTCATTTAATCCTCTTGGGCCCAACTTTCCTTGTCTGTAAAATGAATGGATAAACTAGAAGGCCACTGAAATTCTTTCTTTCTCTCAGTTTGGGATGCCATACTCTGTAATAACAATTTTTATAAGCTTGTTGCTAGTATCAAATGAAATGATGTACATAGGGCACTTTGTAAACCTTAAAGTATTTTCAAAATTATTATTATTATTATTATCATTATTAGTGGTCTATAGTATTTAAAATGAATACTTCTTGTATCATGCATATATGGTTTCAGTTAACCAGAAAATCCTATTCCCTGATTGTTATGGCTAAATGGGAGGGTCTTTTCTTTTTCTTTTTCTTTTTTTGGGGAGGTGCTATTTTCATGGTCAGATTGTTAGGTATTTAAATATTTTAATTGGATTTTTAGATTATGGTATTCAAAATGTGGTGCTATAGATTGACCTCAGCTTTGGGTAATGAATGTTCCAGGCTGCTTGTCTCCATCTGTCACTGCAGTTTCAGTATTTTGTGTGATAGTCAGCAGCTTTGGAAATTTCGGTTGTTAACAGCTTTTATGTGCATCTCTCCTTTCTTAGATGATAATGAAAGCAGCATGTATTATCTTCATATCCATTCTAATTTGACAGGCATTTATTTAGCACCTACTATGTACAAGATATGTTAAGCTGCAGAATGCACACACACAATTCTGGACCTCAAGGAAATTACATTTTTTGGGGGGGGAAATGAAATCTGCCAATAGGCAAGTCCGCAAACCATTAAGAACCCTACTTTGTGACAAAGACATGGAGTTACGTTAACCGAATGAACAAAAAGCTGCCTCTCATACTGTGTGCCTCATTTTGCACTTATACCTATATTCTACTACCTCTCTGAAACATGTGTGATTGTTTGAAGATGATGAAGGAATTCTGACACTGGGGAAATGGGAAAAGCTTCTCGAAGGAACAATAATCTCTAAAAGGTCCCAAAGTAAGGAGGGCAAAAATTTCTTTTTGGGGATTTAAAATGCTACTGAAATAAATACTTCATGGGAGGCCAGAGGTGGCAAGAAATTATATCACATTAATGATGTGATTTTCAAAATTTAACATCTTTTAAAAAAAGATTTGATTGTGTCTCTTCTCCCATTTTCCCCTCCCCTCCCAACATTGCTGTTATGTTGAAAAGAAGGAGTTAAGCCTAAAGAATATTGGCCTGATCCAGCAGGACCCTGAGCTCTCATCTCTTGCTTGAGAGATGGCAAGCCCCAGAGCGAAAACCCCAGGAGAGCAGAACTGGAGGAGGCTTCTGCTGGTGCTAGAATAAATCCTTGCTGACTCAGAGTGCAGAAGGAGATATGTTTTTTGCACATGGCCAATGTGGGAATTTGTTTTGCTTGACTTTGCATATTTATTATAAGAGTTTTGCTTTTCTTTTCTTTTTTTGTTTTTCCTAATGAAGAGAGGAGGTAGGAGAGAGAGAAAATAGATTTTTGTTCATTGAAAAAAAATTAAATTAAAAATAAACATTGCTGTCACTTTCCAGTAACTCCCCCTTCCAAATCCCCAAACTTTGTCTTAGTGACAAAGACATAGAGTTAAGCAACCAGATCAATGCATTGGCTGTACCTGATGCCGTTTTGCTTGATTTTGCACTTATACCTGTATTCTGTCACCTCTCTGAAAAGAAACAAAAGGTGTACTTTCACTGCTAGGCCTCCAGAGTTACCTTTTCATTGACCAGGATTCTGAAGGATATTGGGTGAGTTGTTCTCCTGGTTGTGCTTTAATTTTCTCTACATACTGATTGGGAAAATATGGTAATTCAGTTCTACAAACCTTAATTAGGAGCCTTCTATGTAAAAAGACAAAATGAAAAAACAGTCCCCACCCTCAAAGGGCTTCCTTTCCTCTTGGCAACTTAATCAAGGCCTTTCTTAGCAGGCAAAGGCATTTACAATCCAGGCATCCAGCTATATAATGTCCAGTTCTTTTTCCAACAGATGTCTCTTGCTTTCTATAGTTCCAGTTATAGTTCTGTTATAGGAGGAGGGAAGGTGTGTCCCACACAGGCCTGAGAATATTAAATTATACTTATCTGGGGAGGGCTTAACAGCCTGGAATGAATTGATACTCATTAACCTTTGGAACACTTGGTGGAACTATGCCATGCCCAGCCGTGGTGAATGTGGGGGAAAATCTGACTTCCTAGAACATGTCAAACTTGCTTATTCCTGTTCTTCCAGGTCTGTATATCACATCATTAGGAATTCTGAGTGAGAGTGTGTGGAAGTCCAAATCCATCCCTCCAAACTCAGGGCCCCACCAATGGGAGCCAGGGCTATCATTTTCACAAGACACAACAGATTTAATTCCTCGGCAAGCTTCTTTCCATCAGGAACCAACAACTTAGTGCTTGCAAAAATCTTTTTTTTTTTTTTTTTTTTTAAATAGAAGAGAATAGAGAGGAATTGTCAAATAGACTACCCTGAATTCTCCTTGATACCATGAAGCAGGCCCTAGGTTGCCAAGCAACAACACTGTCGATTTTCAGATGTGGGAAAATAAATCTCTTAAAAAAATTCAGGAAGCTTTATGTCTTAGAAGTGAGCGACTGTTCAATATAGAAGTCACTGCCCCATAGCTGGTGTTTTGACAAATGCCCAGCTATTTCTCCCCCTGGGAATTTGCAGGAAAGAAGGCTCTTTTGGCCTCAGTCTATAATCTTTTTTTCCAGTCATGTTCTTCTTAGTAAGCCCTTATGTTTTCTGAGGCTTCTAAAAACGGGGCTAGGAGCAGCTAGAAATCAAAAAACATTCTGAATGCTCTTTAAAGAGAAGCAGAGTGATGAGGAACAGCATTATCTCCTTTATTTCTACATGAAAATATAAGTAAGTTCTGCTTTTTACCAAACCAGGAATCCTGTTTTCTTAGAGACGAAGGGTTGTGCTCCAGGAGAAGAGAAATCTTAATGGATGATATTCAGGCAGTCTTCCAAGATTGTTGGAGGGAAGGTAACAGATTTCTAATCTACATGAAGAAGAGTTTTTAAATTTTAGAGCTGTTCTGAAGAAAAATTAGAAGCAATTAGGTAATGCAGTGGACAGAACACTAAATCTAGAGTTAGGAAAACCAGAGTTCAAATTTTGTCTCGACACTTACTAGTTGTATGACTTGGACAAGTCGGTTAGCTTCTGAGTGCCTCAGTTGGGAAATGGGTGAGAATAACACCTGTCTCTGAGTTGTGAGGATCAAATGAGAGAATAATTGCAAAATGCTTTGTAAACCTTAAGGTAATATATAAATGCCAGATATTATTATCAGTTATTATTAGGAGTAGATTGTCTTGATATGGTGGTAATTAGGTAATGTTGCTGGAGCTTTTCAGGAGAAGGTTGGTTATTTGATTATTTGTTAAGAATTTGGTAAAAGGTAATTCATAAAGGAGCATAATATAATGAAAAGAGCTTGCGTTCTGGATGAGAGGACTTGATTCAAATCTTGTTTCTGGTGCTCATTACTTGTGTGACTTTATAATTAAAACTTGCAAGTAATTTTACCTCTTGGGCCCTCACTTTCTTTATCTGTGAAAGCAAGACCTCTGAAGTCCTGTTCCTTCCAGCTTTAAATTTGTGATCCCTTGGTTTGGATAGAAGTTGACTAAATGATTTCGGAGGTCATTTCAATTAAAAGTAGTTATAAATGGGCACGGTGATACGTGGTGCTATATGCTGATAGGTCTGAGTAATGGAGGGGCCATATTCTATCACGTGTCTATCCTGAGTTTCTTATCAATATGTAATCCTCCAGAGTGGGAGAAACCAGAATGCCTAAAGAAGGGTAACCTACAGCTAGTTAATCGGTATTAGGATTGTAGTAACTATATAAACACAATTACAAAATACTCTTCACACAAATAAAGTCAATCTATACAAATGAAAAAATATTATTTGTTCATAGGTAGGCTAAACCAACCTAATAAAATAACAGTTCTATCTAAATTAATCTACTTCAGTGCCATTAAAATCAAATTCCCAAAAATTATTTTGTAGATCCAGAATAATACATAATAACAAAATTCTGGGAGAATTAATGGTCAAGAATATCAAGGAAATCACTGAAAAAAATGGGAAGGGAAAAAATGAAAAAAAGCCATATCATTTCAAGTGGTAAAATAGTAATTATCAAAATGTTTCCGTACTGGATAAGAAAGAGCATGGTGGATCTGTGGAATAGATTAAATACCCAATATATTCTAATAAATGACCACAGTAATCTATTATATGGTAAACCCAGAGATCCAGGCTTACATTTTTTGACAGTCAGTGCTGGGAAAACCAGAAAATGTTATTGTAGAAACTAAGTAGAGACTAACATCTCACTCTGTATACTGAGATATGGTAAAAATAGGTACATGCTATACACATAAAGGATGATACTGTAAGAGGGTTAGCAGAGAATGGAATAATTTATGCCAGATCTATGGCTAAGTGAAGAATTTAGGACCAAACAAGATATAGAGAGCATTACAAAATATTAAATGGATTATTTTGATTATATTAACTTTTTAAGAGAGCTTTTTATTTTCAAAAGATATGCATAGTTTTCAATATTTGTCCTTGTAAAACCTTGTGTTTCAAATTTTTTTTTCTCCCTCTCTTCCCCTGATCCCTCCCTTAGAGCTCAAGTAATCTAATATAGGTTAAACATGTGAGTTCTCCTATACATGTTTCCACAATTATCATGCTGTACAAAGAAAAATCAGATCAAAAAAAGAAAAAAATGAGAAAGAAAACAAAAAACAAGCAAGCAAGCAACAACAAAAAATATGAAATACTATATGTTATGATCCACACTCAGTCTTCACGTCCTCTCTCTGGGTGCAGATGGCGCTCTCCATCAATAGTCCATTGGAACTCATCTGAATCACCTTGCTGTTGAAAAAGAGCCATGTCCTTGATTATATTAATTTTAAAAGGTTTTACACAAAAAACCCAACATAAACAAAATTAGAAGGAAAGCAGGAAACTGAAAAAAATTTTTTCCAGCAAGTTTGTCTGATAAGAAGGCCTAATTTCTAAATATATAGAGAACAAATTCAAATTTATAAGAATACGAGTCATTCCCCACTTAATTAATGGTCAAAAGAAATAAACAGATAATTTTCAGACAAAGAAATCAAAGCTATGTATAGACATATGATAGAATGCTCTAAATCACTATTGATTAGAGAAATTCAAATTAAAATGATTCTGAGGTACCACTTCACACCTGTCAGATTGGCTAACGTGATAGAAAAAGAAAATGATAAATATTGAAGAAGATGTGTGAAAATCAGGATGCTAATGTGCTGTTGGTAGAATTGTGAACTGTTCAGTCATGAGGAGAACAAGTTGGAACAGTGCCCAAAGGACACTGTGCATACCCTTTGATCTAGCAATATCACTGCTAGGTCTTTATCTCAAAGAGATTTTACAAAATAAATAAGTAAATAAAAGGAAAAGGACCTACTTGTACAAAAATATTTATGGGAACTCTTTTTGTGTTCATTAATGATTGGAAATTAAGGGGATGCCCATCAAATGAGGAACTGCTAAACAAGCTTGATATATGAATATAATAGAATATTATTGTGCTATAAAAAATGACAAGCCAAATGACTTCAGACAAATCTGGAAAGACTTAATGTGAACTGATTCAAAATTAAGTCAGCAGAACGAGTAGAACATTGTACACAGAAACAGCAGTACTCCATGATGAAGAACTGTGAATGACTTAGCTATTCTTAGCAATACAATGATTTAGGACAATCCCAAAGGACTCATGATGAAAAATGCTTTATACTTTTAGAGAAAGAGGTGATCGTTCAAATACAGACTGAAACATACTATTTTCTCTCATTCCTTCTCTCCCTTCCTTGTGTTCTTGTACAAAATAACTAATATAGAAATGTTTTACATTATTGTACATGCATAACCTTTATCAGATTCCTTATTATCTCAGAAAAGGTGGAGGAGAGGGAAGGAAGGATAGAATTTGGACCTCAACACTTAAAAAAAAAACGTTAAAAATGATTTTGATATTTAATTGGGGAAAAATAAAATGTTATTTAAAAATATCAATATTGGGATTAGCCAGTGAGTGGCTACTACACTTACAACCTTGGTAAGAGGGGGAGACTCAAAAAAACAAAAGCACAAGCTTAAAGACTTATTGAGTACCTACTATATTCCAGGTAATGTGATAGGATGCCTAGATATAAGAACAGAAAATGAAGCAGTTCCTGCCTTCAAAAGTCCTATATTTTACTGAAAAGAAGCTTTTTGAATTTTAAGATTCTATATTTGGTTATTTTTATCTGATTGCATTTGGAGAAAAACGGAAGTCTTATCCCCCTTCCACATGGAGTTGTCCAAAAGGGAAAATTATCTTGCAGAGCAATCTAAAGCTGTGGTGAGTTGCTGCAAAAATTCTCCAAAGCATCATAGGATTTTGAAAGAGAGCTTAGGGATGATCAAATCCAACCTCTCCTATTTAGACGGAAGATATTGAAGCCAGAATGCTGTAGGGAGCATTCTCATTCAGGTGTGTGGGGGGGGTCACCCTTGACAAGCCTGAAATTCTATACCCCAGTGATCATCCCTTTCTTGGACTTGGAGATGTATATCCCTTTCTCACTTTACTTCCTTTTACATTCTTCTGTAATGGGAGGAGGTCATGTATATTTGGACGCTTGACCCTGTGTCACGCATGTCTGGGGCACGGAGGCTCATATTTCTTTATGGGGATGTCACACTTCTTTTGGCTCAAGCCTCCGCCCAGAAACCCGAGAAGGTCTCTACTTTGGACAGTCCATTCATCTGGCACAAACTCCCATTTATAATTGCATTAGCTGTAGCAAAAGGAACTTTTCTTGTAAGAAAAGGAAAAAATATAGCAAACATCATATTTTGCAATAAAAGTGTAATTACAGTCACCCAACTGTCTAAGAGCCGGTGGTACAGACTTTGCAAACTGTAAAACACAATATAAATGCTAACTGTGCCTTTCTTTCAGAGACCAGAACTAGGCCAATGAGTGCAAGTTATACTTTGTAATAACTAGAATGGTAATGAATGGTCTGTTTTGTCAGGTAACAAGCTTCTATTGCTGGAGGTATTAAAGCAGAGATTGGATGGCCAGCTCTCCTGGGGGCTGTGGAAGGGCTGCTTGCCTTATGTGGAATGTCAGACTAGGTGGCCTTCTAAGTAGCTGCTGACTCCAAAGTTCTGTGCTTCTTTCAGCCTTCTTGTAGGGCTATTGAAGCCTTTCTCCAACCTTGATGGCCCTTCAATTCCTTGACATGAAGATTGAAAATCAGACAGTGCATGAAAAAGCTTTTTATTAAATGATTATTACTGCCAAGCCCTGTAAGCACTAGGAATACAAAGGAAAAAAAATAGTCTTTGCCCTTAGTTTACATTCTAATAGAGGAGATCCTTTGCTCTCCTCATCTCCCCCCTTTCCTTCTCCTTCTCTCTCTCTCTCTCTCTCTCTCTCTCTCTCTCTCTCTCTCTCTCTCTCTCTCTCTTCCTTCCCTCCCTCTTTCATTCTCCCTTCTCCCTCCTCACTTTTTCTCTTCCTTTCTCTTTTCTCACCATCTCTTTCTTTTATCATCTTTCTCTCATTGCACTACATACCAGAGAAACAGAGTAGATGCAGAATAACTTGCTTTTGCTCTAAAGATTGATAATGATTTGCTTCTCCCTAAACAGAGATATAGTGATTTCATTGAAGGCCTAAACTTTTTCCATTTTCAACCCCTTTTCTCCTGAGAAATTTTTTTGGATCCCCAGATATCTAGATATATAAAATACATATTCAAATCAAACATTTTCTGATAATAAATTATAATTTTGTGACCACCCCCTCACCCCTGCCATGTTCAGTTCCATGGCCCCATACAGGACCTAAAGAATTCCCAAAAGGAAGAACTCTTTCCTTGTAGGTCAGCCTTTATAGTCTTGAAGAATTGCCTAGAAATGCACATATTTAACCTGTATCAGATTGCTTGCTATTTTGGGGAGAGGAGAGGTAAGAGAGGGAGAAAATTTACATGTATTTGGAAAAATAAAATATTATTGAGGGGGAAAGTTGTCTTGAGCCACTAAACATTGACTTAAAAAATTACATTTTACCATTAAGTGTGTTTTGGTGTATTTTTATTCATTTTATTAAATATTTCCAAACTACCTTTTAAACCTTAGCAATGCTAAGCAGTGTTGCAAAGTGTTTAAAACCTCTGACTTGGAGCAGTGAGAGGTTACTACTACTAGACATATCTGTCAAAAGCCACATGAAAACAGAAATAGTTCTAGCTTGGAGGCCGGCTCTCCAACCACTATGTTGTGACTTTGATATTGTAGGTATTTAATACGTTTAGTAGGTTGCATTGAATAGTCAAGTTACCCATACTTCAGTTTTCTTATTAAGTTAGCTTGGGGAAAGTAGAAGGAAGGCAAGTTCAGAATCCTCTTCAGCTAAGACTTTTAGATCTCTGCAAAACCCCCCCAGTAGAGCAGGATCCGAATGCTTTCCAGTCGGTCTTCCCCACCAAAGTCTTTAATTTCTTATGACTTCCCTCTGTTAGTAGCACATTCAGATAAACTTGTCTTGTAGCAGAGATTTGACTCCTTAGAATGAAAGCCTTATATGAGTAAACAACAGGTGACATTTTTATTGCATCAAAGATGGCATAGAATTCCTTGTTCTTACAGAAGGTGGAACGGGGCGAATAGGTGGAATTTATAGGGAGGCACACTTCATTTCAGAGTAAGGAAGAACTTTTAAACCATTCTAACAGTTGAACATATTGACTTGCTGTTCCTCAATTGTCCAAGTGGAGGGAAGGTAATCAAATGTCACCAGAGCCTTTTGGGTTTAGTGTCCTCTGCATTCCCTTTCAAATGACCAACTTTTCTTCATGAAATTAATACTAAAACTAGGAAATCAACAACTCTTAAAGTAAAAACATATCTATATAACTTTTTAATTAAAAGTGGAAAGTGTTTAAACTAGTTCTATAAAATCAATTGAAATATACTGTACATAGTTTATAGAGGGCCTAGTTGATCTATGAAAAATTAATAGTCCCATGAATTATATCTCATTTATCAAATTACAGTTTTTATAAAACTAATGTTTTAGGGAACATTTAATTGATAATAATTTTACATCTTTTTCTTAGATTATAGGCCTTTTCCTATGTGATTTGAATAGCTCATCTTTTTTTTTTTTATTTATGTCTTTTGTTTTTCATCACTTAACATTTTACAACATATCCTTCTCATTCCTTGAACCAGAAAGCCATTTTTTATAATAGAATAAAAAGGGGAAAGGAAAAGTCAGCAAAACCAACCAACATACTGGAAAAAAGTCTGCAGTATGCAATGCCCAATACACATAATTCTGCAAGTCTGCAAAGAAATGCAAAGGTGAGAGGTCCAGGAAACTTCAATCAAGAGCTTTTTTTTCTTTGAATATAGCAAAGAGAGGCATTCATCCTGTTAACTTTGGAATGATGTTCCATGTTTCTCCATTATTATTAAAAGCAAATTGCCATTCTTGGTAACTTTATATTTGAAAATTTTATTAAATAATTTTTTTTTGAAAAGCATATTTGAAGTACTTTGGTCATTAGGATTTTGGAGAGCCAGGTTTCTTTTGGATTTGCTCTTTTTGTACATCTTTGATTTGTTCTTTCCATCATTGGATCATCTCACTGGGACTCTTGAAGGTCAAAATGACTCATAAAGGTTAGAGAGGGGGTATACAAAGTTGGAGAAATGGGTTGCTTCTCAGGACTTTTTCCCTAGTTGATGGTACCATCTTCCACTCCCCTTTAATTTGTTTCTCTGTATCAGTATCACTTTTGAGTCTCTTTATGAAAATCAATGAATCTCAGGTTGCCTAGAAAATCAGGATTGCCTGTATAAATGCTCAATGTAATTCTCTCTTTCTCCTTTTTTCCTTCTTCCCTCCCTTTTTAGAAATTCTCACATCCTTTAAGTAGGAAGAGCCTTCTCGGTGATGACTATTGTCACTCTGTTGGTATTCACTGTGTAAGAGAAGAAATAATCAAATGCTTTTTCTATCCACTTGTTAATAATAGGGTAGAGGAAATCCTCCAAGGCTGATTGTCTCAAATGACCACTTTCCTTGTGCTCTTTTTGGCTCACGTCTCTCCTTCAGATGGTTCACTTCTGACATGGAAATCTAATGGAAACTTTTTTGGAATCTAATTCCTCTTCTAGATGAAAGACCTCAGAATACCTCTGCCCATTGAGAGATTCCTTCTCTTTTTTCTTTTTGCCCCATAGCTCTTCTCCCACTTTTCTTTTTTACTCCCCATCTTTCCCAAAGCTTTCATTAGCTTTATATATTTGAGGCAGCTAGGTGGTATAGTGGATTTGGGGTCAGGAATGCTTGAGTTCAAATTATGGAGTCACTTAATTATTTTTGCCTCAGTTTTCTCATCAGCAAGAATAATAGCACCTCTCTCCTAAGGCTTCTTGAGAAAATGAAGTGAAATTTTTTACACACACACACACACACACACACACACACACACACACACATACACATATATATTGCTTTGCAAACCTCAGAGTGTCCTATAAATGCTAGCTACTGTTTTTAGCTATTAAGTATTACAGTCTCCTTGGAATCCTATAGAGAAACCTAACCTCTGTCAGTTAGTATCTAGGTGGCAGTGTGGTGTAATGGAAAGAACTCTGCATAGAGTCTGAGAATCTATGCTCTGGGATCAGATTTTCTCTTACATGTAAAATCTTTGGAAAGTGACCTTTCCTCTCTCCTTTTTAGAGTGTTGAACAACATGAAAGTTAAGCTTCTTTGCATCTCTATTTGGAAGGTTTCTGTTTTGATGATGGTTAGAGGCAGAAGTCCCAGAAATAATGAAATTAAACTATGTAAGACAAGCAATTGGAGAAGATACAAATTATAGATAATGTATGGATTATAGATAATATGTGGCTCTTCTCATATGGAGTTTATAATTGGAGAGACTGATAGGATACCAAAGAGATAGAATACATAGCATTATTTGACATATAATTTAGGAATTGACAAAGTAAAGGCTGTAAATAAAGAGTTAGTTCTCTCTATCACCACCTATTTCCTTCTGACCCTATCCCCTAAGTCCTTGTTGAATCAGTCAGTCAGTGATTTGGATAATACAAAAAAATTAAATGACTATATCTTTAGAAAAGGACCTTTTTTTGGTAGGATGAAATAACTGGAAACAAAGAAAGTGCCCATAATTTGGGAAATAACCAAGTAAATTAGTGTGCTATTACAGAGCTAGAGGAAGTGGTAAATATAGAGAATGTGGGAAGAGTTTAAGAGATGTAAAGTGAGTTAAGCAGAACCAAGAAAATGGTTTATACACTGACAGCAATATAAGTGGGAAGAACAACAACAAAAAACATTTTTTTTTTAGTGCTCACTGTGTGTCAGGGACTATACTAAAAATGCAGATGTTTTATTCATTTTTATTTCTTACTCATTCTTTCTTCATTTACTGGATGCCTATCTGCCATGTACATTACACTGTACCAGTGTACACTAGAGAGGGAACACAAAACTGGGAGTGTGTCCTTCCAGAAACTTACTCTTGTGCCGGGGAGATGGGGTGCCCAGAAATCAGATCGCCAGCGGACAAGCCTGCCTGTGAATTCTTCATTGCGTGATGGCTCGTCGGAGCTGTTGACTGCATCCGTAGGCATGGCGAGGGCAAGCTTTGTACACAAATTCAGCACCATGTTTGTCTAATAGCAGCCGTTGGCTGGCTCCAGTTAGAAGTAGAATTGGCAGAAAAGCGTTTAAACTTGTCTTTCAGAATCTGTGGGAAATCCTTGTGTTTGATTTTTGAAGGTCAGGGGCTTTCTCCAGTTCCCCAAACTATGCAAACCAGGGAAGGGTTGTGGGCCTCAGAAAATTCTTCTTATTAATTATTGCACAGCTGGTCTGCTGTTTGTAATTATTATTACTCATTCTTAATTACCCCAAGTGCACATGGGCTACAATCTGTATATTATGCCAATCCAAGTCTCTAAAGCCATTGGGTGATTAGGCATGTAAATGGTGTCTAATCCTCTATAGATGATAGAAATTCTGTATATGTTTATGTAATGAAGACAGAACAAATGAATGTGCTGTCGGGGCCACTTTTCCCTCTTCATCTATTTTGCCTTTATAGCCAAAAATAGAATTTTCTAGGTTCAATTCAATTCAGCAAGCATTTCTGAAGCACTCACCTTTTGGGAAGATCTGTGCTAGGGCTGGGAATACAAAGACCAAATGTATTATGCTAGTTCTTGTAGATTCAGAGACAAAACCAAAATCATCCTTTTGCTTGAACCCATTAAGGCAGGAAGGGAAAGGGAAAGTTCTCAACATTTTCTATTCTCTATACTCTGATTTTCAGTAAATTTTTCTATGTCCCTATTCAGTATGAATAAGAGACATTCTGGAGTACCATGCATATATGTGCAGGAAATAAAATAAAGATGAATTTTTCATAGAGAAAATTACTTCTGTGATAAACTTCTTGTACTCTCTATGATAATATCTGAGGTTAGAAACCCCTTGCCCTGAGACAGTAAGGCCCACATAGGTTATTTCCACATAAATTTAGCCCCAAAGAATCATGTGGAAAAAACCCCAAAAAACAAAAGGAACAAAAAGTAGAAGAATCTGTTCAGCGTAAAGGAAAGGCTTCCAGATTAAGAAGTATTTTATTAAAGAAGCATATGATAATAACTTCAGGATTTCTGAGACTTAAAGAAACAACAAAAAACCCAATAAAACATATTTTATTGGTAGCAACCTGTTCTATGTGCTCTAGTGAACTTCAAGTGTATCCTGATCCAGTCATGAGGAATAATAACCAGTGAATGCCCAGTACCTTGTTGAAGATAACCAGTTGATGAGAAAACCATTTTCTGCCAGTCCTTAATGTTTAGCCATTTGACTCATTTGACAAAATAACTCAACTGAATATAAAGACTAAATTTGATGATAGCACCAAGCCCATCCAGGCTCTAGATTTTTCTAACCAAGTCATTATTTTCTATTTTCTATCCAACTTCTAAATGAATTGGGTATAGGATATATGTACAGTTAAAAAAAAACATATCTAAGGAAGTAATTTGGATAATACAAAAAAAAAAAACCTAAAAATGACTATATCTTTAGAAAAGGACCTTCTTTTGTAGGATGAAATAACTGGAAACAAAGAAAGTGCCTATAATTTGGGAAATATCTAAGTAAATTAGTGTACTATTACAGAGTTATAGGAAGTGCTAAATATAGAGAATGTGGGAAGAGTTAAATAGATGTAAAGGGAATTGAGCAGAACCAAGAAAATGGTTTATACACTGATGGCAGTATAAGTGGGAAGAACAACAACAACAAAAACTCTCGATCCCATTTAATTAAAAGATACAAATTTGGTTATATAAAATGTATTTTCTACTGTGGGACTTGAGGTAGAACAGTGTAGATACTATTTGACTTTTAATAATAAGCTGTTTGTTGTTGCTCAGTTATGTCTGGGGGTCTATATGAGGTCTTCATGACCCCAGTTAGGGTTTTCTTGATAAAGACATAGGAACGGTTTACCATTTCCTTCTTCAGCTCATTTTACAGATGAGGAAACTGGAGCAAATGGGGTTAAGTGACTTGCCCAGAGTCACACAGCTAAGCAATAAGTGTTTGAGATTGGGTTTGAACTCAGGTCCTCCTGACTCCAGGCCCAGTACACTATCTACTATGCTACCTAGCTGTGCAATAATATATTGTTTATAGTAATAATAATAGTTTTGTTAAATTGCTTTGTTTTTTCTTTTTTTGTTGTTTTTTTTTTCTTTTTTCTTTTATAAGGAATGACTTTCTATGAAGATGGGAGTATCAATCATATATCTGGAAATAAAGATTCTGTTAAAATAAAATATATCAATAGTTTTTAAAAAAAAACTAAGGTGATCACAGATAAGAAAGGCAGCATGGGACAGAGAAAAAATCAGGGCAGCTGAAGTGGAGAAAGACCTTGCTTATGCTTAGTGTTTGTATCCTTGCTGACAAGTCACCTGCCCTCTCTAAGCCCCATCTTCTTTATCTGCAAAAGGGGACTAATAATAGTTTCTAGTTTATCATGTTTTTCTCAGCATAGGTACCAGACAAAGGGTTTTGAAAACTTCATTGTTTGACCTTTCTTCATATCATGTACTTGGTTTAGCACAGTGCCTGCAATATAGTTGGGCTTAATGGATGTTCATCATGTTGTTATTATTATTATTATTATTATTATTATTATTATAGTTGTTTGGGAAGAGACAGCAAAAGAGCTATTATATTGACTTCTATTGACAATAGTCAGTGTAAGGGGAAATGACTATTATACTTATATACACATCTTTTGGCTCCTGAAAAATGTGTATTAGAACACAACAGGGACACAAAGAAGGGAGAAGGGATTTTTTTTTTTAAACTGGAAAGGCTTACATACGTGAAGAAGATCCTGTCTTAGAGAGACAGCAAGTCATGATGACTAGAGATACAGCCTCAAAGTCTAGGAAGCTTGGGAGCAAGTCATCTGTCTGCTGTTGCTTGGTGAACCCAGTAGTGAGTCACTTGCATCTCAGTGCCCCACGTGCCTCTGACTAGAAGCCCCAGATGAATTGCCACACCAAGAATCTCCCCAGAGAAATCCTATTCTAGATCCAAATACAAGATAATTGACTTGCCGGCACCCTAAAGAAATAGAGACAACCCTCTGGCGTACAAATGATTGCATTGAGGAACATCCTCCTTGGGGTACAGGAATGCCCCAAAGAGAGCTTGAATCTCAGCTTGGTCTGTGTGTCTCTGGCCCTTGCTTAGGGGAAAGGGTGACCTGACCAGCTGAAGGAAATGTCGGGTCAGCCTGCTGGGTGGGTGCCAGCGGGGGGGTAGGCTGGGCTTGGATAGGAGTGAAGACGATGATTCATTGGGCTCACGTAGCTGAGAATAGCCGCCAAGTGTCTTACCTACGTGTTCCAGTCGGCCCTCATTTTTGCAGTTTGCACACTTAAGGCCAGACACTTGAGAGTACAGAGAGGTTTATTACTGTCCTTAAATATATCTCAGCTGTCAGTCCCCAAACACTGGCTCTGCCTGGACCATTTGTCTTGCTCGTGACAGACAAACTTTTGTTGGTGTGTGTGTATTCTGAATGATAATAAATGAGTAGCTTGTACTCGGTTAAGATTCTGTACTTAAACCGCGGCTTTGCTTGGCCGGTTGATGGCTGCTTTCCTTATTGAGGGGCATCTGAAGGGATTCTTGTTCAGCCTTAGAATATAGTGATTGCTATTTAACTGTAACAGAGTTGGGGGGGAGGGAGCCGAATGCTCCAGATGATGATGGGCATGAGATCAGAGTAAAAGAAAGGCAGCATTTCAGAAGCTCTAAAAGCTGAGCTTAAGAAAGTAATGGAAAGGGGATGAGAAAGGAGGGAGGAGGAGACAGGGTGGGAGAATGGTAGGGGTGTTGGAAATGAGGCAAGGAAACCTAGATTAGGCTTCTGGCTCCTCTAAGGCTGGTCACTTTGGGCAAATCACAAACAGAATCAGAGCTGGGAGGATTAAGAATCAGGGTCACTCAGTACGTGTCTGAGGCTCGATTGGAACTCAATACTTTATGCCCACCATTCAGTGCCACCTAGCTTGCCTCAATAATAATAATTGACATTTATATACTTGGTAGCTGGATGGTATAGACATAGTTTTGGGTCTGGAGTCAGGAAGCTCATCTCCTTGAGTCCCAATCCAGCCTCAGACCCTTAGTGTGACTCTGAGCAAGTCATTTAACCCTGCTTACCTCCATTTCTTCGTTTATAAAATGAGCTAAATTAGGAAATGGCAAACCACTCCAATGTCTTTGTCAAGAAAACCTCAGATGGCATCACACAGCATCGGTCAGACAAGACTGAAACAGCTAAGGTTCAAGAAAACATTTATGTAATACCTACTATGTGCAATGCCCTTCTCATTTGTTCCTCAAAGTAATCTTGGGAGAGAGGTGCTATTATTACGCCCATTTTTCAGATGGGGAAACTGAGGCAAACAAAGGTTTATGCCCAAGGTCATCCAGCTAGTGAGTATATGAGGCTGAATGTGAATCCTGGTCTTCCTGCCTCCAGGCTGTATGTGCATTTTGCCCGACTCCCTATCTACCTCCTTTCTATCACAATTAATAGCACCCACCTTAGATTCTTGTGGGAATCAATGTTTGGATGTATCTTGTAGGATAATGTGTGTAAACTTTAAAGTACTATATCAATGTCATTTATTATTATCATAATTGTCATGAAATATCCAAATAAAATGTAGGCAGAGCATTTAGCTGAAGGAAGCCACAGGCCAGTGGAAGTGACTCACTGTAGCATGGAATAAGTACTTTGTTTCAGGATCTCGTTGATGCACATAGTTTTTTTGTTTGTTTTTTTTAAGAATTAGTTACAGTATCAGAAGGAATTGGCTTTTAGGGTTTCCTCTGCAGTCTGAGCTACCCAGCTCTCAGAGTTTCCTCCCAACATGTCGATTTTTCTTTGCAGTGAAACAAATGAACCCGAGACAGCTCATCATCTCCTTGTTAGTTGTGATTGGGAACATTTGTGTCAGGAAATGCTCAGGTGCTGGGGCAAGTCCTCGGGAGAGGAAGCCACCTCCTTGGCATGGGGCCCGGAGCTCTCGGAACCAGCCGAGTCAGCAAGTTACAGGTTCCCGAGGGAGCCAAGAATCCATGCATTAACCTTTGGCACTTGTGTTCATCTCTTGTAGGCTTAGGGACTGGCACGGCTCCTGCTTCACGTTTTCTTGGTTTGGGGCATTCCGGGCTTAGAGCTGGTCCCGTTCTGACAGAAGGAACATTAGGGCTCGTGACGAGCAGCTGTGACCTTATTGGGTTTATTGATTTGGAGGTGGGGGAGCGCTGCCTGAAGGTTGTTAAAAATGTGGGCAAATGGTTTCAAAATAGAGAATGACGGCTAAAGGGGGGTGTGCATGTGTGGGATTTGGACCCTGAGAGATGGAGAAATGAAGTATGAGAAGGAAGAGAGCTCTGAAAGATTGGCCTAGAGTAGGGGCAGTAGCTGGAGTCTGAACTAAGGGGAGGCTTACACGTGTCTGAAGTAGAAGTCACTGTTCAGATTTAGTCTTTAAAAAGTGACTAACTTGCCAACAGTCAGTGGATTAAAAATATCTGTATTCAAAATAATAATAATAATTGATATTTAAGTAGTGATTAATAGTTTGTAAAGTACCTCATGGACATTATCACACAACAACAATTGATAAAGTTTTTGAAGGGGGAAAGGGAAGGGAAGGTTTTTGCTATAGGGAATTCCTATTGTCGAAACTTTTCCCATCAATGACGATCAGGGACTTATCTTCAGTTAAGAGCCTTAGAGAGTTTCAATGGTCTATTTCACAGTCACATACTATGTATTCGAGGCAAGGTCCTAAAAACGCAGCTCTTGCCAGCTCCAAGATTGACCCTCATCTCTTATGTTGTTGTACCCCAACTCCTGGAATAAAGTATATTTCTATCCTCACTCCTTCCAAATAAAAAAACAGAGACTCTGAGATATAGTGATGGAACTGTCCGAGGAAGGATTTGAACTTGCTTTTGTAGCTGACCCTCTATGTTGTTGTACTCCAACTCCTGGAATAAAGTATAAGTATTTCCAGCCCCGCCTCCCCCCTTTCCAAATAAAGAAACAAACTCTGAGATATAGTAGTGGAAATGTCCGAGGAAGGATTTGAACTTGATTTTGTGGTTGACCCTGTTCTTCTATGTTGTACCCCAACTCCTAGAATAAAGTATAAGTATTTCCAGCCCCTCCTTTCCAAATAAAGAAACAGAAACTCTTGAGATATAGTGGTAGAAATGTCTGAGAAAGGATTTGAGCTTAGTTTTGCTTAAATCCAGTTCTGTGTCTTCTATACCAAGATTGTTTAAATTGACCTGTCCCCAGAAGTTTCATTTCTCATTTTTGTATTCCCCAAGTTTTAACTTTCTATGAAGTGACATCAGCCTTGTTCATAGCATAGACAAATACATTTTTGTCACTCTAATTTTTTTTTTAGGGGAGGGTGGCTTATAAAGGTTGTTCCAAAAGTCTTAGTAAAGGTTTTTTGCTTTAATAACTTAATACCTGCACTAAGAATTTTGGGACAACCTTTATTTTGTTGGATCACCACGGCCAATGGATTTCTTAGTGATTACTCCATAAGTGTTAATTCCTTGTTTAGGTAGACTGGTAGGACAACATAAAACATCTTTCTAGGTCGGTTGAACCAACTAGAGATTGAATTGTGTTGCCATGACCCCCCCAAAAAGAATGGTCTCCTCTATGCTTTCATCTTTTTTTAAATTGAATTCTTTTTTTTATTAAAGTATTTTATTTTTACAACTTAGTTTTTGATAGTTTTCGTCATTAATTTTTGCAAAACCTTGTGCTTTTTTTCTCCCTCCCTTCTCTCCTTTTAGCAAGTAATACACTATATGTTAAACATGTGCAGTTCTATACATCTTTCCACAAATATCTTGCTGCACAAGAAATATCAGACCAGAAAGAAAAAAAAATGAGAAAGAAAATAAAGCGCAAGCAAACAACAAAAAGAGGGAAAATACTATGTTGTGATCCACACTCAATTCCCACAGTCCTCTCTCTGTGTACATATGCTCTCATCTTTAACTCAGAATAACTAAAGAGAAAGAATATGATTCATCTTCTCAAAGTAGGACTTAGGCTTCATTCTTTTTCAATGAGCCAGGCCTTCCGTGTAAGGAGAGAGAGATATTCTTATCTTTTTCGGGTGGAATTTTTGTTCAAAACCGAACCTACCTCCCAGAGATGTTGCAAAGATCAGTGAGATATAATACTTATGAGGCAATTAGCACAGAGTACTTAGTAAGCACTATATAAATGCCAGCTATTGTTATTTTTGTTGTTACTATTATTATTACTCAAGTAATTGCAAAGTATATTTACTGTAATAATTTTAAATGGGATGGAAAGCACTAACAATAAGACAGATGAAGAAAGACCTCATGTTAGTAGGCACTTATATAGAAGGCCTGGAGGACAAGGAAGTAGGCCATGGAGTGGGGGAAGGAATTTCAGAGGGATACGAAAAGAAAAAGTCCAGGCAACAAGATGAGAGAGAAGAGAAGAGAAGAGCAGAGCCGAGCCGAGGGCTCGTACAAGTATTAGATTTACATTCCAGCTCTGCCAGTCTTGAGCCCGCAACCTATCTTTTTTGAACCGATACTCAGTGCAGTACCTGGCACACGATAGGCACTTAATAAATAGCTAACAATGGTTTGAAAAGCAGTTGGCTTTCTGGGATTTGTAGAGTTCAGACAGATCTGTGAGCAGTTTGAAACAGTTGTCACTTTTGAGTCATAGCTGGGAATTTTTAAAGAGAGAAACATTATTCTCTGCTCTTAGACTATGGATTTCTTCAAAGAAGGGGCTTTGTTGTTGTTTGTTTTTGATTTTTGCCCTTCTTTGTAAACCAGCACTTAGCATAGCGTCAAATTATTATTTGAGTCTTTAATAATAATAATATTATTATATAATAAGAATATAAAACATAGTTAACAAATTAAATAAATATAGTTTAAAATATTGTTTAATATTATCATACAATTATGATACATATTATACAATAATATAATATGATGACAATGTATGATAATAAAATTAAATAATAAAATAATAAATTTTAGCTGGCTGATTGAGAAGACATTTGGAGGAGATATACCCTTAGATCTATACAGAATGAAAGGAGCAATACTCAAAAGAATCTATAGCATAGGGCTCTTAGGTGAAAGGAGAAACTGAAAGGGGATATACTATTGCAGCAGACCCGATAGGCATCTAAGAACAGAGCATTCCAGCTGAAGCCACAGCTCGTCTTCACTCCTTCAAGGACTGAAGGAGTTGCTCCCAAAAGATCTGTACTTTCCCCAAATTTCCCTACCTGTGGCTATCCAGTAACAGACACTATAATAACACTCCATTCTTTTCCTTTCCCTAAAAGTTTTCTCTCTCCTAATTTTGCCTCAAATTAAAAAAAAAAAAAAAAAAAAAGGCTAGTTAAGGAGGAGCTATAGACCTACAGAAATTTAAATTGGAACAGAAAGCTAACCTTCTGAAAGTTTTGAATGTTCCTAACTGGGGGCTCTAGGCTAATGTGATTGTAACTTTTCATCTGATATAAACCACCAGAGAATGGGATCATGTTGATCTGTAGGACGTTATATTGACCAGAGGCTAAAATGAATTGGCACTTCTCACAGAGTGACTAATTGAGACTGAAAAAGGAGCAGGAGATTTAACTCCATGCCTTTCTCTGAAAGAAGAAAAAATTCAGTACCTTCTGAAACAGCACCTGACAGGTGTTAGAAAGACTTGGTGATCCATTAGGTTAAACTTCTTTCTGCTTAAACTGTAAGGTTTTAACTAGAAGATTTTTATAGTTTTATCTATCTTTAAAGTTCTATGTTTTGGGTTTTTTTTTTTTTTTAAACTGAACCATAGCTCAGAATCAATATATTCGTAAAGCCTATTGTTTCATTGTTTAGTCATGGTCAACTCTTCCTTATCATGTGGTCCAGTGAACAGAGTCTAAAGTCAAGAAGATTCATCTTCCCAAGTAAGTTCAAATCCAGCCTCAAACACATTAACTGTGTGACCCCGGGCAAGTCACTTACCCCAGTTTCCTCATCTTTAAAATGAGCTGGAGATGGAAATAGCCAACCACTCCAGTATCTTTGCCATGGAAACCCTAAATAGTCACAAAGAGTTGGATATAACTGAATGACAACAACCTGTGCCGTCTCCATACTTGAAATGTACTTCTGCCCATATCTGCCAACTGGAATCCTACACATCTTTTAAAGCATAGTTCACATATCTTAGTATAGTAAAAGAGCACTGGTTTTGGGGTCCAAGAACCTGGGTTCAAATCTAGACTTTGATATTTTCTATCAATTTGACTTTGAAAAAGCCATTTAACTTTCTCAGACCTCTGTTTCTTTGTCTGTAAAATGAATGTCTTGGACTGTGGCATCAGAGGTCATTTCCATCTTTAGACCTGCACTGTGGCTGGGATGTCCTCAAGAGAAATGATGGAGAAAAGACTGAGTTGGTTGTCCAATTGATGAGGTTTAGATTTAGGGAGCCAAAATGAAATTAGGGTTTCTGGTGGTCAGGGAATTAAACGATAAGATCTAGTGGCAGGTTTGGGGCTCAGGAAACCAAATGGAGAAGTTTGGCTCCCTTGAACCCCCTTGGGATTCGGTGCAAGGGTAGGGAGTTTTGGGGACTCCCTTCTGGCAGCACAGAGGTTCTCTGTAAAGGAATTTACAGACCCGAAAACCCAGACTGATAAAAGAGGTTTATTATAGGAATTGGAAGTAAGGTTAGAAATCCTGACAGGAAGGATAAAGTCTGGTTAGGGAAATAGGTGAGGATAAGGAGAGGATAACTCTGGAAAAGAATATTATTCCAGCGGGCAGATCTATGGAAAATGGAGTTTTGCACTGAGAATGCAGTTCTCAGTGGACAGAAGGTCCTGGTAGAAAAGGGAGTTGCTAAGGTCCATCTGCAAAGATTTTAGTTGATGGAAGTTCATTATATTGGTTGTCTTGGTGGGGGTTGGAAAACCTCGGATCAGAACCAGTGGGGGCTGGGCAACCAAGCATGTCAGAATGGGGGCTGGGACAACTGAGCAGATCCAGAACAAGTGGGGGCTGGGAGAGCCCATATTGGTTCGGATCCAGTGAGAGCTCAAGTGTGGATCTCCTATTGAAATTCAAAGAGGTGCTTTTGATCAGGATTTGAAAATCAAAGGCTCTGGCATCCTGGAAAGACAACTTGTCTGGGGAGGATATGCCTCAGCCAGGAGGGGCTGGAAATCTAAAAGGAATCACAGATCATTCTGAAAGGAATCACAAATCAATAGGAAATACAGTTTCTTAAATGGACCCAACCCGCTTCACAGTGGCCAGCCTAACGTGTTAGAAGAGGACTCAGCAACAAGATGAGCACAGAGTAATGAATTTTTTTGCTAGAGCAATTCATGAAGACCCTTTTCTAAGTCATAGAGGGATTATGATCTGTGTCGGCAGAGGGAGAACTGTTCTACAAGAATTACTATTGAACCAGAGCAAAATCAGTTCATTCATTTGGAGTCCAAGGTATTTATTTTAGCTAAACCCTCTTCAGTAGATCTGCACGTGGGCTGATGGAGAGTGTGGCCACAGAGCTGCTAATTCAACTAAAGATAATTGTGAAAAGCTCCATAAGAACAATATACACTTCAGCTAAACCCTGAGGTTATCCTTTAGTTCCGAGATTGAACTAGTAAATGGGATCAGACTTAGCAAGTGAAAACTTTCTCTCAAGTGGTGCTGCATATTGTTGATGAGTGAGTGTATAGGACACTGGAGACTATGGAGCTGAAAATAATATTCATTAATTATGCTATCATTTTTTTTCTCCAAAAAGGCTGAAAATTTCACTTCTTGCCTATTCAGTCTCTTCCATTCTCTTCCCTTTTTTTTCTTTCCCCCTTTCAAAGCCAACCACAAATGCATTTTGTTGAAAGAAAAATTTTGTTTGGGATCTTTTCACCCTGATTAAGGAGGTGAAACTCAGGACAAAGAGAATTAAAAGGAGTTTACCATAAGTACCTCAAGGTAGCAGCACATTGACTAGTTATTGGACATCAGCAATGACTTCAAAGTGGGGCCAATTTTTATTGATAACTTTCATGATGAGATAAGGAGAAATATTTCAATGTCAGCAAAAAGAGATTGGGCCCTTGCATCTCAAATCCTCCCTCAGGTAGCAGAATAATTTTCAGGTACATACATATAGGGGATATCTCGATTATGTGACAGATATCAGAGGACTGGGGACATCTCCCCCCCCCCCCAATATTGATGTAGGGAACAATGGGTCGTCAAGTCAGCATGACTTTCTGTAGTTTAATTGAGTTTAAGTAAGATCTGTGTCTAGTCACAGTGCTTTTCATATTATTAAATAGCATATAGGTAGGGAAGGGACAACTCAGTGGCACAGTGGATAGAGTCCCTTGTAAAAATATGATTCAAATGAGCAAAACTTATTAAGCACTGCTTATGTGCTAGCTGGAGGATGAAAAGACAGAATGAATATTCCTTGCTCCAAACTTAAGTTCTGCTGGGGAATACAGCATGGATATAGAGAAATAAATATAAAGGAATTATATTATAAATAAATATAAACGAGAAAGAAGGCACTAACAACTGGGTAACTTAAGGAGAAAAGCCTTCTATGGAAAGTGAGCCTTGAAGGCTAGAAAGTTAGTGATTTTTAGAAACAGATGAGCATTTCGGTCCTATGGCACAGGGCAAAAGAGGAAAAAGTCTAGAGGAAAGAGATGAATTCAGAGCATTTATTAAGCACCTGGGTGCTTAATAAATGCTGGGTGTTAAAGACAAAAACACAAAGTCCTTGTCCCTCGAGGGGCTTACATTTTATACAAGTATTCTTTTGGGAAATTCAATCAATAAACACTCATTCAGTAGGATGCTAAGTGCTGGGCTAAAAACTGGACATACAAAGAAAAGCAAAAACAATCCCCGTTAATGATTAAAATGGGAATTGTTGAAGCATGGAAGAGGAGAGAGTGGTGCTAGAAGGTGTTTTATTATTTTACTTTTAAAATCTAGCGACTGACTACCCTGATCCCCTGGGATTTTATTTATTTATTGAAGTCAGGAGGACCTGAGTTCAAATGTGACCTCAGACACTTAACACTTCCTAGCTGTGTGACCCCAGGCAAGTCACTTAATTCCAATGCCGCAGCAAAATAAATAAATAAATAAAAAATAATAAAAATAAACTTTGGTTTATGATCCCATATGGGGTCTTGTAACTGAATATGGGGAATGTGATATAATAATTTATTATCAGTAAATGTTTGGTTTGTATATCTTTTTAATGTCCCTATATACCCAGAGTCATGTAAAAATTTGTCAGACAAAAAGGGTTCACAAATGGAAAAAAATTTAAGAAGTCCTGATTTAAACAATTAATAAAACAATAAATCATACCTTGATTTATGGTGTGGATAGCTTTAGGAGGTGTCACAGTGGCTAGAGCCCACCCCTAGATCTTACCCTTCCATTTCTTGTGAAGGTAGATGGGTAGCATTGAAAAATAGGAAATTAGGTCTGGGATTGGAGAATGTCAAGGGATCCGGCACTTGAGGTGTGGTCGTAGCCGTGGAGCCTAATGTTTGAATCTCAGTTTATAATCTGAGACTTCGGTCCTGTAAGAGTTCAGTCACATAGCTTAGTATTGGACCACTACTTGGTCTGCCCCCTCTTTGCTCTGCTTCTGTCCCAGTTGAACATAATGAGCCAGGAAAGAGTAGTAGGAAACCTGAGGTGCATATGTTGATTTGGGGATGGTAGAACTAGAGGATCCACTCATGACTGACAACAATAGCATCCCAATTCTTCCAGTAGTGGCAAGCAGAATCTCCTTTGTTTTTTGCTTTAGGCCATAGGGCATTTCCCTCACTGGTGGCTTGAGGAAAATACTCAAAATTAGGACTGAATCACGTAGTTTTTCTTGACCTTATATAAAGAGATGTCTATTTTATTGAACTTGTACAGTTCACAGCATCTTCCAGTGAAACCAGATTTCTGTTTGTGTTAATGCTGCTAAGAGTAGATGTGGATACCTTCTTCTTTCTCAGTGGATGTTCCGTGGTAGAGCTCTAGGAGGATCTTTTTCTTGGCTGCCTGCTTTGAGATTCCCTTACTCTTTAGTATGCAGATAGAACATAACATTTAGACACAACCTGAAAAGATCTGCCTTGAATAATTAGCTTCTAATACCTAGTGATAAGTATATCCACACAGGAACCAAGCTATCAGAGCAAAGGAGGCGGACACAAGAGATCAATATGCCTGTGTCCCAAAGAATTTTTTTTAGGGAGAGCACAGATCTGTGCCATTTTAAAAGATGGCACAAATCATAGTGATTCCCAATGAATAGGATGAGCTTCAGGATTAGCTGCCGGTCTCAGGGGGCTGAAGAGAGGTCGTCTTTTTATAGTTGTGTTGTTGCTTAATCATCTAATTCAAAAAAAGTATATCATTCAAAATAATGTATGTTTCAAATAAAAAAAAAAAGGCAATTCTAGGAGAATGCAACTGACACCAAAGCATAATTTTAGCCACAAATAAATAAAAAATGACTTTAGAACTTGGCTATCAACCCATATTAATGATGTCTCAGGCTACTTCTGCCTGTATTCCAAAATTCAGTTTAGAATTGAAAACTACAGTCAGTATTGTGTTCTGAAATCCCCTGATTTTAAGTTGAATTGAATTTAATGAAATGAATTTAATAAGTTGATTGTGAAAAAAAGAATTTATGTGTAATTCTTGACTTGACCATTGATAACTTAGGTCTAAAATGGATAATAGAGATTTATTTTGCTAACAACTAGCCTTATTCTTTGGCATGCTTATTCTTACTGAAATGAAGAAATACTTGCTTAAAATTATTTGCCACCAATTGCTCTACTTGGCTTGGGCTCCTTGAACATTATGCCGATAAACACACACATAATATATATGCATTCTCAGTCTCTTAGGACGGTTGCCTATTAATCTGTTATAGTGAGAGACAGTTGTTCCTAGGAGAAATTCCTTCCTTCTTTCACCACGCTCCCATAATCCTCTTGTCTCTGACTTTCTCCTAACCCCTTAGCATTGGCACTTTTCCACGGGAGGTTTTGGCACAATAGAAAGGGACATTGACTGTGCTACTGGGAAACCATCCTTGTGGAAATAAATTCAGGACTTATTTATGAGCTGAGTGAATCATTGCTTTCTATCAAAATTCATCTAGCAGGGGAGGGATAAAGCTATCCGATTTCTTTTTTTGCAGGGGAAGTGGGGTGGGGTGAACTTAGTGAATGAGCAAAAATGGCGAGAAGGAGTAAGTTTCTGGACTAATTTGGCATCTGCGGTTTGTTCCTACAATTTATCTGAATGCCATCTCAAATTGAGTGACTGATAAAAGTTTTGTTCTTGTAGGAAATGGAAGGAGTGGCTGGTATTTGGTATTGGGGGAAAATAAAAACAAAAATAAAACCTTACACCTAATTAGAAGTTGAGAATGGAAAAGAGATTGCTTCAGTCTGGTTCTGGTTACTTTTTAATGTTTTAGCATTGACTTGGGTCCAGTGAAGTGTGGAAGATTTTCAAAGAGATCCATCCATTTTGGCCTGGAGCTCTGAATTAGAAATGGCCCAAAGGCTCAATGAGCCTTTGCCCCGAGATGAGGGTTCTCTGAAAGAGAGCTCGGATTCTCTTAAGGAAGAAGGTATACTAGATGGTCTGAGGTCTCTGCTAGCTCTTCATCTGTGATCCAGTAACCTCTACAGAAGAGTCTGTAGCTTGATATCTAATCATCCTGCTCCAGTAGTCTTGCTTTGCAGTCTTGGGCTTAGCCTTTGCGGGGGATTGGAGTGAATCATGGGGTGACTAAAATATGATTAAGGATTTATCTCCACATGGTCATGTTAGTGTTATCTTTAGTGCTTTAGGATTATATATTCACATATATTCTATATAGGATATATAGAATTACATATTCACACATATGTGTATATCATATATTCATATACATGTATTGTATAATAATAAATATCCATTCATCTTTGGGTATGTGCAAACAAAACACATACATACACTAATACGTAAAATGTATATATTATATATGTACACATATTTATAGACACAAATCATGTGTAACAATCTATTCCTCTCAGTATATATATTCAAATAAACATACATTGAACATATTGAAAACTACAGTCAGTATTGTGTTCTGGAATTCCCCTGAATTTAAGTTGAATTGAATTTAATAAGTTGATTGTGGAAAAAAAAAGAATTTATGTATAATTCTTGACCATTGATAATCTTAGGTCTAAAGTGATAATAGAGATTTTTTTTGCTAAGAACTAGCCTTCTAAAATTCCCATTGAAATGCACATAGATATATAGTTATGTACACAAATACATCTGTATAGTGTAACATTTCTTTCTGTATATATATGTTCATACACACATCTCATAAATAAAAAATTCATATGTATACAAATACACATATATGCACATTCACCTCTGTATATATTTACACATATACATGTGAATATGTGAATATGGACATATATATTGTGTGATATACATATTCTTCTCCACTTACCTATAATATATAAATATATAAAATGTGTTATTTGTAATGTGCATGAATGTTTGCATCCACATATACATATATACTGTATAACATATATGTTTCCCCCACTTTGTACATTGTGACATTTAAAAAGTTCAAGAGACAGTTTCTGAGTAATTTAATCATTTTACTTATAGGACTAGCATGTTATTATTCAAAGAGGTCAGTGACATTCTTGAATGCCAAATACACTTCACGACTGTAGTCTCAGAGTTTATATGCCCTTGGAAAGGTGAGCGTTCCTGAGGGTGGTAATCAATTCTTATTGGTTAGCAATTAATGAGAATATTATAATGAGAGGTGGATTATATTCCAATAAAGGTCTTGAGTTTAGTGATTTTGATCACCTAAGTCTTGGTCAAAGAGATTTACCAATTTTTGTATCACCTTTCTAACAAAAGGGAGAATCCACATTTCCCCAGACCTCAGTAAGCATAATGAGAAGAAATATACCTATTAGTCTAAACTTAGAATTTCTTTTAGTTCCCAGCCTGAGTAAGTATTTGAGAAAGATTCCCTACACTGGTTGATTTCTGGATGAAGAAATGGAGAAGGGGAAAAAACTTTGGCCCTAATTCAATAATTAGTTATTAACACACATGTACATACACATAATGTAACATATTCCTCTTATGCACATATATGTATATGAACGTATATATATGGACATACACATAGAACATAGAATATGTAACAATAAAATGTACATGTGTTATATATGTATATATGGATATTTATATGTACATGTTCATATGTGTGTGTAATACATCTCTCTTTCTCTGTCTCTTCCTCCCTCCCTATATACACACAAACCCTTCCTCCTCCAACGTCCATCAATATTCTCTTGGTGACTACTAGGATTCCATAGCTGTCTTGGGCACTGAAGGGTTAACTAACTTGCTTACGCTCCTTGTAAACAGTGTGCCAGAGGCAGAATTTGATCTTTCCCTACTCACTGTACCACACTACTTCTGAAAGATAACTGATTTCATTGAATGGTTGGTTTTTGGACTCTGAAGGGGGTCTGTGAGACTCCATGTGGCTTCCCAGAGCCATACTTTGTACCCATCCTGGTGAGCTTCCATAAAGGCTTAGTCCTCTGACAGGAGACATCCTGTCACTTTTTCTGAGCTTTTCTCATTGGCAGGTTTGGCCAGTTTTTGTGCCGTGTTAGCATGACCTTTGAAGACTCAGTCACTCCAATTCCCCTGAGTAATATTTTAATGGAGAATTGCTTTTCTAGAGAGACAGCATCCAGTGACAGTTCTTGGTTATGATTTTTCTGACGTTTAAAGCTTGAATTTGTGGGTTATTTAATTTCTCCTCAAAATGTTACCAGGGACTGTTATCTAATTTATGAAGAATCAAAAATAGTTGAATCAAGGAGATATTCCTAATATCTACAAGTCATGGTCTCAGTCAGGTTTTCCTTTGAGCCCATCCTTACCTGCCCTTTCTCTTCCTCCTGTTTTCCCAGCTCTCTTCTCTCTGCCTAATTACTTTCTTAATTGTTTCTTCTTAAACCTTCTTCGATTTGATCAAAAGCAGCAAGGAATAAATACAGCTGTGGACAACAGCCGAGGCAGCAGAGAACCTTTGAGACTGTTAAGTAGGTTGCTATTTACCAGAAAGCTGAAGTGATGCGAATGCCAACAGATTCCCTGGAAATATGGTGTTGGGCTAGCAGTTGGAGTCCCAAATTAATTTTTCACCAGCAAATATTTGTCCACAGAAATTTAAACCATTCTTAATGAGTTGACACATAAGGGGGCAGTATGGTACTATTTGCAAATACCTTCTGTTGAAATAATATTTTATATTTATTTGGGTGTGATAGATTTTATGCAAAAACATATAGGCTCTGTTCAATTAAATGTTTTCCAGGGCTGCCAGTTGTTATATTCATTATCTGCTGTCTGTAAACAATAGTCCTCGCTTGTTCATTACAGGGCAGCTTTCTTGATTGACTTGCATAAATTTGTTCTAGTGAAAGAAACTCTCCAGTCAGGGCCTGGAAAGCAGCGTTCTGCATTTAGGACATGCTTGCTAGCAGTTGGCCATCTTTTGTCGCCACCTGAGGAATGTCAGTCCTCGAGGAACTGCGATATCTGTCATGTGGTCGTTTTTAAATATGTGATTACACAATATTCTCCATTGAAGATTGAAGTCTTTTCAAGACTGTTCCTTGCAAAGCTCTGTAGGTCGGAAGGTTTCTAGCTCCAGTTTCTGGGAGCCATTGATGTTTCGTTATCAATCATCTACGACTAGAACACTTCTCTTGAGAGTACAGCTTTGCTTTTTTCTCCAAAGAATTGCCAAGCAAAGAAAAACCATGTTTTAATTAATGTTATATTCTGAAAAAGGAATGAAATTAGAGATACATGATGGCATTAAAAACACGAGGGAAAATGCTCAAGGAGGAATTTACTTGATTTATCTTTGAGTTTTAAATGGATAATCGGTGAAGGGGGATAGAGTGAACTGGGACTGTGATTTCATTGGCCATTAGGAAACTTGTGGTGAGGAAATGCCCAGTATAGACTGGCACCGTCTCTGTGATTTTATAGTATTAGAGAATTATCTGGGACATGGTAAGGTTCCGTGCAACTTGGATGAATGGGAGGTAGGGGACCTAACTTTACATCGAGTGCTCTGTATGCTATCTTCTGTTTCTCAGATGGATTAATGACATGTGCAAAATTTAAAATAATGAATGTCTAATAAAAATGAAGATATGCTTTAAGTAGGGAAATTTCATAAGAACAGGCTAATTTTAAAATATGACTAGTTCTAAGGGGTGATCCTGTAACTAAACTCAAGATAGAGGTTCTGATATAAATATATATTGTAAGTATAATGTTGAAATTTTAATGTGCATAAGTGTAAGGAGCATTGCTCAGGAGAATTCTTCAATTAATTTTATTGTAGAATGTAAGATCTTTGGGAGCCGATATTGTTTTATTCTTTGTATTTGAATCCATGATACATGGCACATAGTAAATCCTTAACATGCGTTTACTGATTGCTTGAGCAAATGTACTTTTTACCATAAAGAGTATGGACACACTTGCAGAGTGTTTCACCTTACTAAAAGGCAAACTCCCAGTTGATTTCCAGTGACTGTGGTACCCCTAAAATTGGTTGGCTGGAGCCCTCAGCAGGATGGATTTTTGTGACAGGACTCAGCCCTTTGCAGTGGCCTGTAAAAATGAACTTCTTGAACTGCTCTCTCCCTCTTCACATTTTCTCTGTCCAGAGAAAGCAGCAAAGTGCATTGATCTGCTCTGTCAGCTTTCTTTTATGAACAGACATGGAGAGATGGCACTTCTGACCAGAGGCCCTTTTCCTAAGAGTGTAGTCACTTACCCTGTAGGCAGCCCCAATCACTGGTAACCATTAAGGTCTTATCTTGTCCTCTTAACAAAGAGCCAGTGGTCATATTTTATAGGGGAGAGAAGTAAACTCATGGAATTAATTGGTTGTACTCCCCTAATCAACTGGCCTCACAATGGATTATTCATTTTATTTCTTTTTGAAAAAGAAAATGAGACTCTCCCATAGATAGCAAATATTTTGTACACATTTAGATGTGGGGTTAATTTCTTTGAAGAACCGTTAATGTGCATGGACTGCTTTTGCTTGTTTAATTTTAATTGAATAGGATTTTTAGTTTTGTTCCCTTCTTTAAAGGATACCCAAGGCAAATTCCCAAAACTTGAAGGAATGGATTGTTGGCTCTGCCTTCCCTTGAATGAAATCCAAAACAAATGTTGTTTGATGATGGCTTATGGTTGAATTACATACAGGTTCAGGGTAAATAATTAGTGTCTTTTTATGTTTTTGATCATAGATTTTCAGGACCGTGCCTGATGCTACCCTCCCCGAACCAATCTCCATGTCAACATCTCCTCCAAATGCTCCACCAAGGCAATCCAAGAGACAGGGGCAACGTAATAAGAGACCTGTAGCCGTATACAATCTTTGTCTTGAGCTGGAAGATGGTAAGATAATATTGCTTGGAAGCACAACAAACTGTATGATCATCATGGCCATCCCTAGCAATTTTCCCTTCTGTGTATTTTTGTCCTCTTCCCCCCCATAATATTAAGGAATTACTTAATAGAAAGGAATGGTTGAAATTAAAGTCATCATTAAGCATAACTGAGTAGAGCATCATTGCTCCTTTCTGAAGACAGAAAATGCAGATTCACAAAATTGGAGAGTTAGACCCGAAAGAAATCTCTCCTGTAATATAAGTAATATAAGTGTTCAGAAGTATCTGCTATGGCCTCTCTGTGAAATACTCATTGGGTTGCCCCATTGTCTTGCTGTTATTCTTCCTCCCTCTTGCCCTTTGCATTTCTCTAGTTAAGTTGCGTGGTCCTTTTTTTTTTTTTTTGGTCTCTTCTAAGAATCCTAGGCCCAGGATGGACTCCTTGCAGCTGTGGTCTGAGGTTCATTGTGTCTAATTGTCAAAGCTCTGGTCAGTAATATGCTACAAGCATAGTACCTTGTACTGTGTACATAGTACTTATTCTCAGAAAGGGCTGTGATGGTTTTGTGTGCAGTTCTGTTTTTAGCAGCCCTCTGAAATGTTTTTCCCAGATGGGTAATTAGTCTTCAATTTCATAGATGTTCTACTTACTACCTTTCTAATGCTATTTTTCATATTTTCAAGACTCTGAGATCATATGACTATGAAAATATTTGATTGCTGTCCAAGGGTAGGAAGGGCTGAGGATTAAAACCAAAATGTTATTATTGGACTTCACAGTAAGGCACTATTTAATCACCTGTCTCCATTTTACTGAAGATGCAAAATCTACCCCCTCTGCAACAAACACAAATTACAAAACCTTTCAGTGTAACTGAGTGAGACAGCTGGCTCCATGGCATGTCTTCAAGAGAACTTAACACATCTTCTTTGCTTTAACTTCCTGGGGAGATGAGATGTTGTTGTGTTTTCAACAGTTAACTTAAGCAAAGATAAATAGCATTTTTAAAGGGTGTGAGCATTACTGCCAGATCTTGATTTTCCAGAAGAATTAAAAAATGTGTATATCTCTTGTGTTATTTTATTTTTATATATAAAACATATATAATTTATACACACACACACACACACACTGTGTGTGTATATATGTCATATATAATAATATATTATATATAAATGTTACCTACTCTTAAAGTCATATGTTTTAAGTATTTTGGAGAATATTGACCAGACCCTAATCTTACCAAAATCTGTATTTCCCTCAATGGATGCAGATCACAATCTATCCATGAATGCTCATGCCATATAACTCAATCATTGCATGGATCTTCCATAGATATATGGAAGATGGTCTATCAGGAACACACAAGCTTTTAAAAGTTTTTTTAAAAGTTGTTTATTTTTCAAAGAGATATCATTTGTTCTTCATGATTCCATTTGGGGTTTTCTTGGCAAATATACTGGAGTGGTTTGCCCTTTCCTTCTCCAGCTCATTTTATAGATGAAGAAACCGAAGGAAACAGAGTGAAATGACTTGCCAAGGGTCACATGACTTGTAAAACTGTCTTTGAACACATCTTCCTGATGTCAGGCCTGGTGCTTTATCCACTGTGTCACCTAGCTGCCATTAAGTTAAATTAAGTTTAATTTAAACATTTTGGGGGAGTGGAATATAATAATTAGAATATAATAAGTTTAATTTAAACATATTTTTTTGGGGAATGGAATATAATGATAATGGACCATAGGAAGGCTCTAAAGTAATGAATGATATAGACAATCTATAAGTGATTCTGCCATTTTTTTTTTTTAATAAAAATAGAACCGAACAACATCAACAACAATAAAATGTTATCTACTCTTAAAGCCATATGTTTCAAGTATTTTGGAGAGTACTGAACAGGCCCTAATCTGATACACACACAAATATGTATGTGTACCAATGTACAGATTGACAGATATTTGAAAAAAATGATCCAGCGGCTTGAAGCCATTGCCATCTGGCAGAGAAGGCCAGTGTCTTCATTATGGAAGTGCGCCGCATTGGGCCGTGTAGTTCCTGTGGCAGCATTTCAGATTTGTGTCTGACCACAAATATTCTAATTTTCAGGTGATATTACTTTTCTAACAATAAGATAGTTTTGTTTCGAAGAAGGAAAACTGTTGCCAAATATTTAGCTTCTTGCATCTCTCTTGGCATTTATTATTTTTTAGTTGGTATTTGTTCTATTTTTTAATTTTATTTTTTGCTTTGCTAAGCTTTGTAACCATTTTATTGGTCCTTCTTGACAGACGGTATTATGAGAGAGATCATTTGCCAGTCGAAGAAATTGAGACCAGACAGGAACAATTTATTGCTAGAGCCAGCCTAGTCTGTGATCTCTTTCCATTGTTTTGGTGATGGAGCCATCTCTCCCTTTGACATGGAAGGATGTTAAAATAAAATAGTGAATTAAAATATGAAATGAAGAGAAAGCACTTTCAAACTCTTTCATTTTAAGTCTTGTAGACAATTTGTGTATTCACTGTTCCAGAGTAGGTTTTTGAGTCATCCAGTAGAACAATTGGCAATCTAGAGATCCTAGATGAGCATTTGTACTATTAATTGGCTTTTATGCCCCTTAATCACTAAAAATTTCTCCTCAAGTTGCTACGTGTTTCGTATAGATACTTTTATGGTTCTGTGGCCTAAGTATGAAGATTGAAATTCTTCCTTAGATCTTTTTTTAGGGTTTTTTTTTTTGTTGTTGTTGTTGTTCACATCTTTCTGTAATTACTTCTTTATAAAAAGCTGTATCCAGTGTACTGGAATCTTTCTTTTAGTGTATATTCTTTTTATTTATTTTTAAAATTTTTATTATTATATATTTTTATTTACAAAACATGTGCATGGGCATTTTTTTCAACATCGACCCTTGCAAAAACCTTCTGTTCCAAATTATCCCCTCCTTCTTCCCACCACCTCCCCTAGCTGGCAGATAGTTAAGTATGTTAAATTATATGTTAAATCCTATATATGTACACATATCTATGCAGTTATCTTTCTGCACAAGAAAAATCAGATCTGGAAAGAAAAAAAATCTGAGAAGGAAAATAAAAATGCAAGGAAACAACAACAGAGAGAGTGAGAATGCTGTGTTGTGTTCCACAGTTAGTGCCCATGGTTCTCTCTCTGGATGTAGATGTCTCTCTTCATCAAAGAACAAGTGGAACTGGTTTGAATCCTCTCATTGCCGAAGATAGCTATATCTATCAGAATTGATTATCATATAGTCTTGTTGTTGCCATGTACAATGATCTCCTGGTTCTTCTCCTTTCACTTAGCATCAGTTCATTTGGTCTCTCCAGGCTTCTCTGAAATCATCCTGTTGGTCATTTCTTATAGAACAATAATATTCCATAACATTCATATACTATAACTTATTCAGCAATTCTCTAACTGATGAGCATCTATCCAGTTCCTGTTTCCGGCCACTACAAAGAGGGCTGCCACAAACATTTTTGCACATGTGAGTCCCTTTCCCACCTTTAAGATCTCTTTGGGATATAAGCCCAGTAGAAACACTGCTGGATCAAAGGGCATGCACAGTTTAATAACTTTTTGATCATAGTTCCAAATTGCTCTCCAGAATGGTTGGATCAGTTCACAACTCCACCAACTATGTATCAGTGTCTCAGTTTTTCCACATCCCCTCCAATATTCGTCATTATCGTTTCTTGTCATTTTAGCCAATCTGACAGGTGTTTAGTGGTATTTCAGAGATGTTTTAATTTGCATTTCTCTGATCAATAATGATTTGGAACGTCTTTTCATATGGCTAGAAATAGTTTCAGTTTCTTTGTCTGAAAATTGTCTGTTCACATCCTTTGATCATTTATCATTGAAGGATGGCTTGATTTCTTATAAATTTGAGTCAATTCTATATATATTTGGGAATGAGGCCTTTATCAGAACCTTTGAATGTAAATATGTTTTCCCAGTTTATTGCTTTCCTTCTAATCTTGTCTGCATTAGTTTTGTTTGTATGAAAACTTTTTTACTTGATATAATCAAAATTATATATTTTGTGATCAATAATGATCTCTAGTTCTTCTTTGGTCACACATTTCTTCCTCCTCCAGAAATCTGAGAGATAAACTGTCCTTTGTTTTTCTAATTTATTTATAATCTCATTCTTTGTGCCTAGATCATGAACCCACTTTGACTTTATCTTGGTATATAGTGTTAAGTGTGGGTCAATGCCTAGTTTTTGCCATACTAGTTTCCAATTTTCCCAGAAGTTTTAGTCAAATAATGAATTCTTATCCCAAAAGCTGAGGCCTTTGGATTTGTCAAATATTAGATTGTTATAGTCATTGAGTATTTTGTTTAGTGAACCTAACCTATTCCACTGATCAACTAGTCTGTTTCTTAGCCCATACCAGATAGTTTTGGTTACTGCTGCTTTATAATATAGTTTTAGATCAGGTACAGGTAGGCCGCCTTAATATGATTTTTTCCCCCATTAGTTCCCTTGAAATTCTTGACCTTTTGTTCTTCCAGATGAATTTTGTTGTTATTTTTTCTACGTCATTAAAATAGTTTCTTGGGAGTTTGATTGGTATAGGACTAAATAATTATTGTATATTCTTATTTTAAAAATAATTTGAAGGTACCAGTGCAAGTAGAACAGCTAGGTGATATAGTAATTATAGTACTCAGTCTTTAGTCAAAAAGACTCAGCTTCTTATGTTCAAATATGGCTTCATACACTTACTAGCTGTGTAACTTTAGGCAAGTGACTTAATCTTGTTTGCCTCAGTTGCCTTAACTGGAGAAGGAAATGGCAAAGTACTCCAGTACATTATCATTTACAAATTAGACTATTTTGCAATCCTACCTTTTGACTAGAAATCCCTCTTTATTTTTTTGGATTTCACATGACATGTTCCAAGAGACTAGCCCATATTAGACTTACATTTGTCTATCTTTTCTACTCCTCCATTGAGGTCACTATTCAATGACTGATTAAATAAAATTCTCTGTAATCAAATATCCCCTTAAGGGCAGGGACTGTTTTGCTCTTTCTTTGCATTTCTAGCACTTAGTAAGTACCTGATGCATAGTAGGCACTTAAATTCTTGTTGACTTGACTGTCAGATTTATATGCATAGGAGATACTTTGAGGAAAATCATATGCCAAGCTTGATTTTTAAAAATGTAAATCAATAAGCAGCAGATATAGTAAAGTTATAATTCTATTGTTTGTACCTCTATGTGAGTTATGTGACTGCAATATATTGTTTGCTGTAGCAAAACTGCCTGTTGCGGTTATTTCATCTAGGTTTTTAGACTATTCTCAGATTTTATGGAGGTAAGAAAACAAGTATTCAGTTCAGTAGTTGCTAATATTTTCTTGAGTCACTTAAAGCAATTTCACAGAAGCATTTTCTGTCATTTTCTCCCATTCTTTTTGGAATCTTCTCTCTGAGAAATATTGTAAATCAGTTTTTGAGAACCTTTAAATCTGGCTTTTTTGTGATCTTTTTGCCTACCATTGTTATTAACTCTGAAGGGCAAGATGACCAAATGTTCCAACAAATAAAGGTTTTTTTTTGTTTTTTGTTTTTTTGGCTGACTTTCTAGCTGCACATTGTGAACCAATTCTACCACCTCCTTTATCTTTCTTGAGAGCCATCCAATCACTTAACTACAACTTATGCCTTCATTTTAGTGAGCATGTTAATATAGGGATGGTTCTGTTCTTCTGGACAGAGATGTCAACTTCTTGGTTGTTAAAGAAACATGGGTGTTTGTAGATGGTTTAAGAACCATGGAATCAAATCAAAGGTACAATTTCTTTCATTAGTTTTACTTTCTACAGCCTTATTGCTCTTTAGAGTCTAGAAATTTATGATACCAACATTGACTATGTAGACATTTTTCTCCAGTCATATTGAATTTCATTGATATTATTTTTTGCCAGTTTGTTTTGAGCTGATATATTGAAGATATTTTAATTTTCATTTCTTTGATTAGAGTGAAGTAGAACATTTTTTCAAGTGGTTATTAACAAATTATTTTTTTCTCTTTCAAAAATTCTCTTTTGGTCTTTCAACTATGAATTGGAGATACTGAGATGTTGATAATTCTTTAAGTATCCTAAGTATCAAATTTTTATTTGTTAAACTTGTCATACTTTGCTGAAGCATTTTCTTTTTTGCCTGTCTCTTTGTGTGAAGTTAAAAAAAAATTAATAAATTTTGGTAGATCTATCTTGTTCCTAGTAATTTCTTCTTTTCTTGAATTTCAAAACATTGTTTACCCCTCAAAAATCAAGATAAGTATTGCATTCCATTTCCTGCTATTTACTTGTCATTAACTTGAATATATGAAACAATGTATATGGGTCCATATTCCTTCCCTCAAAGTGTTTTTCCAAGTATAGTTTTTCCAAGTGCATTTGTTAAATAATGAATCTTTTCCCTAATTTTGTGCCCAAACCTTGTCAAAACCTCATCTTTTATACATATTTAGTTGTATATCTAGTATATCAGTATCTTATCCATTGATCTATTTCTTCCAGTAAGAGATAGTTTTGTAACATATTTAAAAGCTGGGGAGCTCATAACCTGCTTCATCAGTTTTTTGTTTTTTTTAACTGTACCCTTTAGCAATCTTGCCAGCTTGTTTTCCCATATAAGCTTCATTGAGAGTTTGGCTTTCTAGGGAGAACAAAAATAGTTTTAAATGGAAAAGAAAAAATGGGGGTAGTTAACGATTTTTATTCTTGTATCCAAAATGTATATTTTTTAAATGCCGTCCAATAGCTAGGCTTTTCCAAAGAAACTGTTTATCTCTCTTTGATGAAAATTCTTAATGGCTCTTTGAATATTAAGTTATAGCACTTTCTGATTGAATATTGATTTTCTTTCTAAATGAAAATTAGGTGATTATTAAGAATTTAGGGAATATTGTGAGTAGCCCAAAGATCTTTATTGTTGGTTGATATGAACTCATTTAGTTACTATAATTAGACGTATTTGCCATAGTATAGTAGTTATTAAGTCTTTAGTGAAATCACCCGTATTTTGTTCTTATTATTTTCCTACTTATGAAGCTTCAGTGGCTTCCTGTTTTATCTAGAATAAAATACACACTCTTTGACATTTCAAGCCCTTTACATTCTGACTTCTAACCACTTTGCTAGTTTGATTTCCCATCATTTCTCTTCATATTTCTATATTTAAGCCAAAGTGGTCTTTTAGTTGTTCTCCTGATGCAATGTTATATCTCCTGCCTCCATGCATTTCTATTGGTTATTCCCCACTTCTGCAATGCCATTCTTTCTCATCTCTGCCTGGATCCCTTCAAGATTGCTCAAGTGCTACCTGTTAGCCTCCTCTAATCCCACCATTTTGTAATGTTCTACTCTAATCCTTGAATTTTTTAAAAAAATGTGTAAATGTTGGATTAGGATTTCAATAGAAACTCTGTTTATATTGTAATACAAATAGGAACATTATAAATATGGAGAGTAACTTTATATTGCTTTTGTATTTCTTCATCTTGTCAGTAGAATGTAAGTTCCTTGTAGAGACTAGAATTTTATTTTTGGGTGTGTTGGAATCCTGCAGCATCCAGTATAATTTCTGGCTTAAATTAGGAGCCTAAAAAATTCTGCCTGAATCGACTTGAATCCCCTATTCTGTAGATACTATCTAGTTAAATTTGTTACAGCATTTAATAGTCTCCCAAGCTCCTGCGCGGAGGACGTTTATTATTGTAAAATAGTATTCATGGAACCATCCAAATAGATGTTGACAGTATGATTTTCTTCACATCCCATTCTCCTAATCTTTTGTTATTTAATTGGTAAGCATGGCTAGAGATGACATAACCAGAAGAAAATTTTATATGCATGTACATTATAAATGTGTATCCCTAAACTCTTTCTTTAAGATATAAGCTGCTGTGCAGTATTAATTGTAAGTCACCCTTATACCTAGGGAATTTAAATGACTAATAGAAGTAGAATGAATTTTTTTTGCTTATATTTGGGCGAATCACATAATTCCTAAATCACATGATTTGAATAAATCACATAAATCACAGATTCCTAAAGGACCTGTGATTTTGTCAGTGAGGGAAAACATCTTCACCTGGACAGATTGCAACTTGTCTGATTTAGTACTCCTAGGGAATTGACTGAAGGTTATTTAGTTTGCTTTAGGCCAGATAGCTAGTAAATGGGAGTTGAATGCCGGTTTTCTTGGATTTGGCTTCAGTACTCTATCCACGATCCTATATAAAGTGAAGGAAGAGGGGAAAACTTGCTTTTCATTTTGGAATTAATTTCCACTGTCTATAAACACTACCAAATGGCACAGACATAGCAAGTGTAGTTTTGTTACCATCTTATCGTGTAGCATATTACTTGAACACTCATAAAATTTGGGGTATCTATCCTCCTGCCTATTGATTATTAGAATCCTAGAATTTTGGAGCTGAATGAACCCTAGAGATCATTTAGTTTAAATCCTTCATTTTGGAGGCAAAAGGATTGTCTTAGAAAAAAGGTACTTTTTAGTTGGGTCAGATTTTTTTTTTTTTTTTATTAAACCACTGGATCACTCAGGAACCATCTCTTTCTTTATCTTTATGTGTTTTTGTGAGATTTTGAGTTTCATTTTTTTTCTCCCTTTTTCCTTTCTCTTCCCTTCCATTCCCCACAACTGTAAGCAATCTGATATAGGCTATACATGTACAATCATGTTTAACATATTACCACTTTGGTCATGCTGTGAAAGAAGCAGAACAAAAGAGGAAAAACCACAAAAAAGAAAAAAAAACAAATTAAAAAGTGAAAAAATAGTATTCTTTAATCTTCATTCAGACTCCATAGTTCTTTCTCTGGATGTGAATAGCTTTTATTATCACAAGTCTTTGAGAATTCTCTTGGATCATTGTATTGTTGAGAAGACATAAGTCTATCATAGTTGATCATTACACAGTTTGCTGTTACTGCATACTGATTCTGCTCACTTCATTCAGCATCAATTCATGCAAATATTTCCAGGTTTTTTCTGAAATCCACCTGCTCATCATTTCTTACAGCCTCCATGCATTTAGGTTGGCATATTTATTTTATATATGTGAATAAATAAATCACATTTAATTTATATATATGTAACATATAAATACATTTTATTTATTACCTTCCCACAATATAGCCAAAAAGATCTTCTTTCTGTCCATTATTTCCTATATATTTTATATGTAACTTGCTTTATAAAAAGTCTATCTCTTTGAATGTTGTTTCCCCTATTAGATTGTAAGCTGCTTGGGCAGGTACTCTCTTTCCCCCATTTTTTTGTATCCCCAGCTGTTAGTCTGGTGTCTGGCACATAGTAGGCACTTAATAAATATTTAATGAATTAATTTGGCTTTTGGGGAACCAAGCAGAGCAAATGTAATTCACTTTCTAGTTGACTGCTGTTAAAATATTTGAAAATAATTGTCAAATCTTTCCTAAGTGTTCTCTTCTCCAAGATAAACATTACCTCTTCTATAAATTGAACCTCATTTGATGTATGCCTTAAATATGATCATCTAAAAAGGTTTTGCTATGAGGTTTACAATTGCTTAAATGAGCTTCTCTTATAGGCCAGGAGGTGGCTGGTAGTTGTATTAATGCAGTTTGCTGTCAGTTTTGTCTGGTTGTCATTTCACCAGAGGACCGTGTATTTTTGTTTCATGGGGTTTTTTTGGTTTGTTTTTTGTTTTATCCCTAAATGCATAGTGTAATGCCTGGACTCTGTCTTGAAATAGGCTATAGCTGGAATGCGCCAGATGAGCCAGGGAGAACTCATTCCTTCCTGAGGCCAGTGACATTTTCTTTATGTTTGGTGTCTGTTCCTGCTCTATAATTCCAGAATTGCAAATGATACATGCTCAGGTTACCTCTGTGAACTAATTCCACTGCCTTAATCAACAAGCATTTATTAAGCAGCTACCATGTGCTATGTAAAAACAAAAAAAATGTATTCTTAAAGCATGGCCCTCAGAGAATGTCTTTTTTTTTTTTTTTTCTGGGAAATCATTAATAAGAAATTGGAATAATTGGGAAAGAGCAGTAATGTGGTGACTGGCACATACTTTATATGTCTAATGCAATGTTTTTCATCTAATTATATTAGTATTCCTAGAAATGAGGAAAAGAACAAATAAATAGAACTTAGTTTGTTGAGCCTAGGGGATAAGACTTTGTTATTCAGAATTTGGAATTTCTGTCTTTTTTACTATGTGTAAAGGAGGAGAAGGGTCTCATTGGACAGTAATTTCTGTGTTCCTGATACTTGTACAACATTGGGCTGGGTGGCTTGAGGGTGGGAAATATAGAAATGGATTCTGTTCAGACACTAGTTACTGATTCTGTGAATCAGTGAAAAGCATTCCTGCCTTCAGGGAGTTTCCATTGCCCTGGCCAGAGTTGACTTGTGAAAGAAAACAGAAAATGGTTTAAAGAGAAAAAGAACAAAGACTTATTGGTCATTAGGGAGATCTGGGAAGGCTTTCCAGAGGAAGTGGGGGCCTTAGTTGACAGTTGAAATGAGGATTCTGTGAGGTAGAAATGAAAAAGAAGTTCATTCAAACCTTGGCAAATTCATAATGGCAAGAGCTACAGCATTGGAGGTTAGCAGCAATTAGTTGCCCAGGTTGTCTGGAGCCTAGAGTGCTTGCAGAGAAGTAATGAGAGGTATTTCTAAAAGATAAGTTGTAATCAGATGATTATAGAGGCCTTACAGTGCCTGTATAATATTTACTTTAAATTTTTATTTATTTATATATTTTTATTGTTATATAATGTTGTGCTTATATATATATATATATATATATATATATATATTTAACTTATATTTAATTTATTCCTAGAAGCAATAGGGAACTACTGAGGACTCTTAAGCATTGGAGTGATGCAATGAAAGGTATATGTGTAAGAAATCTTTATCTGGCAAGAGTATCCAGGATTAATTTCAGATAGGAGCCTGATTCAGAGAGATCTCCCAAAATAGAGTAACCTAGGTGTGAAATAATAGCAACTTGATGTGGAGTCATCATTAAAAATAGAAAGGAAGAGATAAATGTAACATATAGAAGGAGAATTTGACAGTTGCTTACAGATTAGAGAGAGTAAAAGCAGAATTGACCACTTGAAAGTAACTACTTAATGTAGAGGATTCAATTGTTTCAATAACCAAATGGATTTTTCCCTTAGTGAAGACCAGAATACCAAACATTCTTTGTAAGGATTCTTAAACTCATTACTTTGGACATAGGCCATTTTCTTGAATCTGCAATTATTTGGAAGCTTTAGGGAATAATAATAATCATTAAAGTTCACATTTCTCTAACTTATTACATAAAATCCTATGAAGTTGGTATTACAAACATAATTGCATTGATTTTTCTGACTATTTGAAAAGTAAGTTCAGGAATAACATTATACATGTTAGTGGAAATAGTGACCTCAGAACAAGATGGAGTTGATAAATAAAAGCTCATCACTTCTGGTAAAAGAGCTCTATCCTTTTCAAACAAGCCATTCCTAAGGAAACTTTCCCTCCTCTCCTATCCTAACACTCATGCAATGGACACGTCTCCAAACTCAGTTTGACATCCTAGAAGCCATTCTTTCTGGAGGTGGAAATCACTGACATATGCCTCCTTTCATGCTAGTTATGGGCGTATCAGTCTTCATGTGCAAAGAGAATTCTTTGGAAACCCATTCATGAAAGAGCCTGCTCTGGCCAGTGACTGCTGGCTTTCCCTAAAACAATGGCAGAATGTATAAAATATATATAAAGAGTAGGATATAAAATTGGTATTGACATTAGGGTTCTGGTAGCTCTACAAATAATGTATTAAAAATGGCATCTTAGAATCATCCTTTCAATTTGTCATTTATCATAGTAAACCGATATGCTTTAGTCACTCCCTCCATATTCTTGCTCCCTATCATCTTCCCTTTTCAAAAAAATTTTTCGGTGGAGTGTAGTGATATAAGGTCTGGACTGTTTGAGAGCCAGTTGGAAACACAGAGCTGTTTGATGTATTTTCTTTGTGAGCATTTTTTTACACATTGGAAATCAGCAGATGCTACAAATTAATTTGATTTGTTCCTTCTTGATTGTGTAGAGATAAGGAAGTAGAGAACTTAGTAGGGTATTGTGTGGTATTTCTTACCCCACTTCTCTCTGTCTGCCCTTTAGCTCCCTCCCCCCAGCCATTAAAAAGCATGTCCCTGGTCTAGTATGATATATTTGCTTTTTTTTCCAACTGAGGTATCTTATGATAGCTTTAGAAAAAAAATGGATTTATTATTTTCTGAAATATATTCACCACCAGTATTGTTGCTGGTAATTTATTATAATGGAAAAAGTGTAGAGTTAGCAGCAAAGAAATTCTAGCTCTGTTGCTTACTATTTGCAAGCTCTTGGACCAGTCATGAGTCTTCATAAAATGAGGGGGTCAGAACTTATTCCCCAAGGTCTGGCCAAACTACAAATGAGATAGGAAGTATATTGGATATATATCAGAGACCCTGCCCTAGAAACTTGGGGGAGGTTACAAGCTTGTGATTTTATTCCTTTATGTCTCAGTTGCCTTCTCTGTGAAAGGAGGAATTTGGACCAGACATCAATGGTGTCAAACAAATAGAAGAAAGGTCATCAAACTGTACCTGAAGTTACCTGGAGCTGCCATATTGACTTAGAAAAATGATTTTCTGTGTCCTGTTGTATTTCTTTTTATTATTATATTCCAACATTTTAATCTGGTTCCTCTTGGAAATGCTCTTTCAGAAAAGGATGTTTGACACATGTTTGATGATCTGAAATCCCTTCCAGCACTAAACTATGAAAACAGAGACCCCAAAATGAGGAATTTAAGGGCCGCTAGCTGCTGCCATAATGCAGAGTGCCAGGTCTGGGGTCAGAGAGACTTATCTTCTGGAGTTCAAATCCACCCTCAGGCACTCACCAGCTCTGGGATTCTGGGCAAATCACTTAGCTCTGTTTGCCTTTCTGTAAAATGAGCCGGAGAAGGAAATAATAAAACCCTCTTGTGTCTTTCTGGTCTTTACCCAAAGTCTTTACCCAAGAAAACCCTAAATGGGGTCATGAAGAGTCAGATGTGGCTGAAAACAACTGAATGAGCAAAGAAGGCTTTAGTCTTGATCAGGGGGAAGAGAATCCACTCTGCTGAAATCCCAAATCCATCCCTGCAGTGAAATTTAGCTCTTCCTCAGTTTATTTTTGCGGTACTGAGACAAGTGGATTCCAAGCTGCAGCCAGAAATTGTGCTGTTATAATGGCGTCCTGAGTCCTCTGTCTCACCAGAGGCGTTCTGGGAGGCTTTGTCTCTGTAATCCACTGAACCCAAGTCACACAGGATATGTCAGTACTCTGCATGTTCTTGACTTAACCTCTCCAAAAGAAAAAAAAAATCCCATTGAACTCTTTTCAAAACCATAAATATCCAGTCCTTCCATGATGAAAAGAAGTTCATGGAATGTAATTAAAATTTAGTTAGCAGGAAGAAAAAAATCTTGGAAGATTTTATTTCTGTGATGTGTGTATAGCATTTATTTTAATTTGTAGTTCAGAATTCAAGCAGCTGTCATTCTCTCTACAGCCCCCTTTGAAACTTTGACTGTGTAGGAGGCAAGCTGGGTTGTCTAAGAAACATTTCACCCAACCAGCTGAAGGGGGGGATTTTATCCTAAATTCAGTGAAATGTTTGAGACTGTCAGGAGCAAATTGTTTGGATGGTGGCTTTTGGAAAGCAGATTGACAAGTGGCAATATTTAAAAAGGGATGTGATCCCTTAATAAAACTGATCACACACTCTGCCCTTTGTGGTCAAGAGAAAACCTTCCCCGATCATTATGAGGATGATTGTGTCCTTGGTATAATGAAATTGCTTTCCACTGGTCTCTCATTCCTGCTTAACTCCTTAATAGCAGATGAATGAGAGAATAAAAGCTTTAGTGCTGGAAAAGAATTTAGATCTCCTCTACTAACTCAAATTTATACAGATAAAAGAAAAAATCAGATCCAGAGCAGTGAAATAATTTGACCAAGATCACAGAGTTTGGAAATGAGGGGTAAGATTTTTGAATTTAAGTCTTCAAGCTCAGAATCCATTGGTGATTAAAAAACTATACAAGATTGATTCAGCGTTGGAGATTATGCTTTCTGCATGGTCCTTTCTAGCTGGATTTCTCCCTGTAGTGCCCATACTATGGACAGCTGTTATGTTGTGGGGGTGCAGGGCCAGCAGAAAGATGGCAGTTAGTTCTTGCCTTTGGTTGAAATGGCTACTATTTTGGAAAAATACCATATAAGTCTTAATTCTTCACTCAAAAAATCTTAAGATGGGGGAAACGGAGACTAGATAGTCTGGAAAAAGATCTGAGGTTCTAGTAGCATACAAGCTCAGCAGCAATTAGTAATCTGATATAATGGCCAAAAAAAGAGACCAGATTTTTATTTTTTTACAAAAAGTTGTCATATCCAAGAAGGAGGAGATAGTCCTGCTATATTGTGTCAGATAGCATATGAAATACTCCACAATTTCCCAAACAATTGTACCCCAGTAAGAACCCAGAAAAGGGAAGTATCATATTTCATCTTCTCCTGAACAAAGACTGCTTAGTGCATTCATTGTGAATTTAGTTTTAGTATTCACTTAATTTACATGATAAACATTTTATATTTTGGGTTGTGGACCTAATTCTTCATGTTGAATTAATATATCACCATCTTCCCTTATTTCTATATGTTTCTTATAGGGATTGTTTCTTATATTGCGATAAGAATATAGGCATTGGATATATTATTATCCATTCCAATGAGGTTATATTTTGCAATTTATTTATCCATTCCATGACTGATACAGTAACTCATGGATTCCAGGTTGTTGGGTTTTTTTTTTTTTTGCTACCACTGAGAGACATACTTTAAACAAATGTTTATTAAGTTCTTATTATGTGCTAAACTCTGGCCATATAATTAATAAAAAGAAAGACCATCTCTGCCTTATAATCTAAAGAGAGATAATCCACAAAAAGAGTCAGGAAAACTGGGAAGACAGGAAGAGATGGGCTACCAGGAGTTATCTGGCATGGGAGGGATCTTGTTCTGTGGAGTTCTAAGCAGAGCAGCAGAAGCAAAGTGGAGTGACTTTGCCACTCTAGTCGTGTTTTCTATAAAAAAAGGCATTGATTGGAGTTTGGTACTCTACCCTCCAGCCAGAGGGGAGAGTCAAGGTTAGAGTTAGCAGCATCCTGGGAAGTTTAGAAATGGTGAATTTTTACTAGAAGGGGCAATTTTTTCTGTGGCTCCAGAACTAGATGGCATACTAGATGCAAAGTAGAGAAGTAAAAATTCAGCTCCTCCTTTTTTGTAGAAAAAAATCACGTTTGGGGGAGGGTGGGTTTTGAATGAAACCATAGATGTTGATGAGTTAATGAGCAAATGAATCAAATAGGGATCGATCCAATTTCTTTTGATTCATTATCATTTTTTTTTTTCAATCAAAGAGAGAGTCTGGAAATTATCCCCTCATACCGAGGACATTTAGTTCTGGAGGCCAAAATAAAGCTGCAGTGACCCTTCTCTGATCGACAGTGACTGAGCTATCATGATGTACTTTGGCATGATTCAGTATCTTTCAGGGTTGTTTCATCTTTTTTTTTTTTTTTTTTTTTTTTAATTACAGAAGCTAGTTAAGTATTTCCAGAATTTTGCTCACCATTTTTAAAAAAACAAATCCTTTAATAATAACACATTTCATTTCTATGACATTTGATATTATGACATTTCAAAGTGTATTTATATCAATTATTCTCATTTTCCATTTTATTCAAATTATGTGCACACATTTTAACATTGCCCCCACTCAGCTACTCAAAAATATTTCATTTACTTAATATTTATTTTGCATTTACTTATTTGTTACACATATTATTTTCATTAAGTAGAATGCAAACTCATTGAGGGCAAAAGCTGTTTTTATCTTTGTGTTCATAGTGCCAGTGGCATAAAGAAGGCTTAACAAATACTTGATGAATATGTTTAATTCTTAGAGCTTAATGTTTACTTTTTTTTTTTTTTTTTTAAGTGAGACAATAGGGCAGCCAAGTGTTGTAGTGGATAGAGTTGGTTGTAGTGAATGAGTTAGTTGGTTGTAGTGGATGAGTTAGTAGGTTGTAGTAGATAGAGTTAGTTGTAGTGGGTAGTGTTAGTTGTAGTGGATAGAGTTGGTTGTAGTGAATTGAGTTAGTTGGTTGTAGTGGATGAGTTAGTAGTTTGTAGTGGATAGAGTTAGTTGTAGTGGGTAGAGTTAGTTGTAGTGGGTAGAGTTAGTTGTAGTGGGTAGAGTTAGTTGTAGTGGATAGAGTTAGTTGTAGTGGATGAATTAGTTAATTGTTGTGGGTAGAGTTAGTCATAGTGGATAGAGATGGAGATAGGAAGACTCATCTTCTTGAGTTCAGCTCTGGCCACATACACTTACTATCTGTATGCTCTCAGCAAGTCACGTAACTCTTATTTGCTTTAGTTCCTCATCTGTAAAGTGAATTTGAGAAGGAAATTGTAAACCAGTATCTTTGCCAAAAAAAAAAAAAAAAAACCCACATAGGGTCACAAAGAGTTGAATACCACTGAATAACAACTGAACAACATCACTGAATTATACAAACATTTATTAAGTATTTACATTAAGCACTGGGCTATGCAAAGAAACAGAAATCTCTGCCCTCTTAGAGCTTGTGTCTTACTTGGGGCCAAGAAGATGGTGTGTGGTGTGTAAGAGAGATACCACATCTATAGATAAATATAGAGGGACTTCATCAGGGAGAGACCATTAGTAACTGGGGAGGATCAGGAAATGCAGGAAAGCGGCTGTGATCCAAATGAACTTTGTCATCACTGACTCTGCTGAGCTTGATGCAATCAGAATGTGGCTCTCTGAAGGACAAATGGAGAAGTGACACCCTTTCAGCTTGTTTATTTGTACAGTTGCATGATGTGAATTTGAGGGGCAGAAGAGCACTGAAAAAGTTTCCCTTTGCATTTTCTTACTACCTTTTGTTCTTGTTTATTGGCATTTCATTTAGACTGATTGACAGGTCTTAATGTTAATGATGATCAAACTTGATAATTAAGAAAATTTCTCCCTACAGTTGTACATTTTCTCTCTTTGATCGATTGAACTTTTGTGAATATACATTATCTTGTTTCTTTGACCTTTCTGACCTGGGAATATTTGAAGCTTCAGTGAACTCCCTTTCCTTTCTTTAACTCCATCTTCATTAATACAAATTCCTTTTAATAAACACAACACATAGTTTGTTTATTTTTTTCTTTCAGAAATACTCTAATGGATTTTTGATCTTATCACTCAGGTATTCTTCCCTTTAGTGGGATAAATCACAATTCATTCATTTCTGCCCATTTTAGGTCGTTCTTTTTCATCGCTTCCCATAAACCCTTCTCAGGGGGACCACCCAAAGAATGGGGTCTTCCTTGCTATTTCTTGACATTTCCAGAATTACAATGAAACTTTTGGATTATTCCTTATATCCCACCTAAGGATCATGGGAGCATAGATTTAGAACTAGAAGTTGCTTCAAAGATCTTCATTTTATAGAGGAAGAAACTGAGGTTTGGAGTTTAAAAGACTTTCCCAAGACCACTTGCTAATAAGTAGTAGATCTGGAATTCGAAACTAGGTCCTCTAACTATTCTTCTCCTTTGCCATTCTGTCTCTTCTTTTTGGCTTCTACATTTTTCTAATTAGTTTTATTATTTTTGTGATGAAAACATTTCTTTTGCCCCCTTTTTATTATTTTTCTTTATTTTTTATTTATATTTTCTGCCATTCCAATTGAAAATAAAAGTGAAGAGAAAAAAGAAAAAGATAGCACTCAAGAAATATTCAATAGATAAAACAAATTCCTACCTTGGCCATTCAGAGTTTGAAATCCATCATCTTTCTGACATGCTTGGTCTTTGGACGTCTACAAGTCATGGTTTGTCATGGTATTAATAGGAGTTCCTAAATCTTTTAAAAATTGTTTTTCTTTACAATGTCTTTGTTGTTATATAAATGATCCCCTTGGATCTGCTTCCTTCACTCTGCCTCCATTCATTTGTATCTTCCCAGTTTGCTCACTTCTTATGACATAGCATTTTCTTTCCATCATACTTCTTCAGTTCATTCCCCAAAAAGTGGATACCCTCTTGATTTTTAGTTTTTCACAAGTATGAAAAGAGGTGCTCCATATATATTAGTACATGTCATTGGTATTTTTTATCTTGGTTTTCTGTGTTTGGAATGTGTTGCAGCCAATCTATTTATACCTAGTTTGGACCATTCAGTTTCCTTTTGGGTGATCTCAATCTCAGTTGTATGACTCTTAGCGATAGAATATCAGAAGAATATTGGTATCAAAGGCCAGTGAGTCTTTGCTTCAAAGAAAATTTTTAGGTTATTGAAAGAATTTTTTTCCTTACTTAATAGTGGGGTTTTTTTTCCAGTTGTATATAAAGATAGTTTTCAACATTCATTTTTGTAAAATTTTGAGTTCCAGATTTTTTTTTAACATAACTTTTTAAGGTTTATAAACAAACAAAAAAAAATGGCCAGAATGATTTCCAAGTGACACTCATCTCTTATAGGAATCACATTTGGTGCATTTTAACACAGGTATCACGGTTATGGAATATAAAGTAAAAAATTGGTCCTTGGCTTCCATATACTTCGATCGGTATGAAGGATATAAAATAGGGAACAATTAATTTTCAAATTGGATATTATTGATATTATTGAGCTTCTATTAAGCACCTAACTTGTGCCAAGTACTCTCTTCGGTTTTATAGATACAAGCACAAAAAAATGAAATAATCCAGACTCTTCATGGAGCTTGCATTTCTAATGGAAATTGTTTGTTTTTGTTTTGATTTGTTTCAATTGTGTCCAACTCTTTATGACCCCATTTGAGGTTTTCTTGGCAAAGATACTGCAGTGGTTGGCCATTTTCCTTCTGCTCATTTTGCAGATGAGGAAACTGAGGTAAACAGGGTAGCTAGGATCACCTAGCTAGTAAGAATCTGGGGCTGGATTTGAATTCCAGGCCCAGCACTACATATACACACATGTGTATGTATGTATAATATATATATATATATATATATATATATATATACACACACACACACACACACACACACAATTAGAAATATCTACAATTAGAAATATCTATCTATACACAGTATGAATATAAAGTGAGCACAAATATATAGAAAATAGATACAGGGTATGTGGGGAGGGAGGATACTAGCTGTTGCCAAGGAGAGGAGGTTAGGAATAGTTTTATATGAAAGACTGTATCTTTTTAAAAAGTTTCTTATTTATTTGTTTATTTATTTGTAATTTTAGATAGTATTTTATTTTTCAACATTCACCTTTGCAAAAACCTTGTGTTCCAAATTTTTCTCCCTCCTTCCCAAAGACAGCAAGCAATCCGATGTAGGTTAAACATATGCAATTCTTCTAAACATATTTCCATGTTCATCATGCAGAGAGGCATCTTAAAAGAAGAGAAGTACTCTCTATATCAAAGCTTCTTAAACTCATGACTCCACATGGGGTCACGTGAGTGAATGTGGGTTTTATGAAAAATTTGGGAACAGAAAAGGTATCAAATATTCTGCCAAGATTTAATTCTTTATGCAAAAGTAAACAAGTACATCCATCTCATTAGTATGCAAATTTGCTTTAATAAATGGTAAAATCATATGCATACCAGAGAACTGTTTTTAAATAAACTTTATGATTTATTATCAGTTTTGTATACTTATTTTATATACCTAGATGCCCAGGATCGAGTAAAACATTTCTTGGGCAAAAAGGGATCATGAGTGGAAAAAATTAAAGAACCCCTGCTCTATTATGGGATGAAGGGAAGGGGAAAATACACTCCAGGCATTGGAGATGGATGCTGTAAAGACATGGAGTGACCCATGTGAGAAACAGCAGGCCTGTAGAGCTGGATTGTAGAGTGTGGAACTAGGGGTAATTCCCTATGAATCTGGGAAGATAGATTGGAGTCAGGTGTGAAGGGTTTGTTAAAGCCAAACAGGAATTTACTTCAGAACCTACAGACCGGAGGGAGCCGTTAGAGTTTATTGGGAAGGAAAATCCTTGAAAATCTGTGTGAGAGTACAGTACTTTGTAGAATAGCCTGGGATGCTCTAGTGACAACAGGTGAGATGCTTATGATGGACTGCAGTGGTCAGTGCAAGGCTTCATTGGTGAAATTTGAGCTGTATCTCAAGGGACAGGAGCGAGTTAGAGAAGCAACAAGGAGAAAAGTGGCCATTTGAGAGCCAAGGGTGAGACTTTGAGGTGAGATATGAGAAAAGTCTTAGGCTTAACAGTGAGCATGGTGCATGAGACCCTAGACTGTGAGTGCAATAGAAAGTGTCTTTTTTTCATCCTGGATTATGAAATTAGAAAAGTTTTAAATATGCTCATGTATTGATTATCTAGATTTTCACAGAGGTTGTAGTTTGTATTTAGTTTCCTTGTTTAAATTGTGATTATTTCTAATCTTTTGAGTCATCATTTTAATATCTTTACCATTTTTCCTAGACTCTAATGTTCATCCATCACCATGGAAGGACATTGAGAATGAAAGTTGGGATGAGGTGACTGAAGGACTGAGTAGTAGCCTTCATGATTTTAGTTGAGCACTAGTTGTGGAGGCCCTTTCCAATGCATTTATCATTTGGGGAAAGCATCGTCCTTTACAATGACTCATTAAATTGAAAGTACACTTTATTTTCTTGAAGTTGGGGTGAATGGTCCTAGTCTCCGTAGAACAATTTGGAAAACAGAATTCCTAATTTATATTTTCTGTCGAAGGAGCAGAGCATATTACTCCAGAAGGGTATGGAAGGACCCCGTTTGGTTCAGTTTTTGAGTTTCTGTTTGGAATCCTAAATCTCAGTCTCCAAATATATTGACTCTTGACTCTGATACTGCATAAATGTTCTGTTTGGCAGTGTGATGCAATTTACTCTGACTTTTGTTGATGTTGCAACCAGTATGGCCCTATTCACACCATAATTGAATTGCCAGAGATGACCGTTGACCTTTGGTAATCAAGGTCATTTTTGTAGCTGAGATATGTTGTCCATTAGCTGCCACTGACTTGGTAATGTGGTCTCTCTATCATATTACATGATTTTTTTTAACTTAAATGACATTGTAACCCAATAGATTGACATGTCATATCTTTCCCTTATCGTCTACTTTAAGTCTTTCTTTTGTTTGTGGGAGAGTCACCATATTTAATATTTTCCCATAAAAGGTCATAGGACTGTGTTAGGGAATCATTGATTTACCACCACGACTACCCCCACTCCTTTTCTTTTGACAGGAAAGAATTGAGGCCTGCCTCAGTTAAGTGACTTATCCAAAGTCACAAAGGTAGTAAAAGCAGTCAATAAGCTGCTTTTAAAAATTTTCCTCTGAAACAGTCTTATTTTCTCTTCATTTCCTTAATTGCTCAAGTTGTAATTTATGATTCATCGAGAACTTTCTTTTTCTCATTGGATATTTGTATCAAAAAAGAGATGAGGGGATATGCTTTGAACAGTAAACATGTAAAATTCAATTAGTTTTTGGAAAATGATTAGAAAAAGAAAAATAACTCATGAAATTCAAGTTATCATCTCTTAAGCCAGATTTCAGATAAAAGCAATTTCATTATCAGGTGAAATAGTTTCCTCTTGAATATGATTGTCTTTAATCTGTTAGCCATTTACCTTCATTATGTCTTGCCCATTTTGAGAGGGTGAGATGAAATAAAATGAGGTGGGCTTTATCCCCATACTCCAGACAAGCCCTACTGTCAGTGCTAGTGGGGCTGTGAATTGGGGTAAGTGGGACATTGGGACCTTTTCCTTGTATTTGGTAATTATAATCTGCTTCCCAGTATACCTCCCACTGCTGAGAAACATTATTAGCTTTCTCTCCTTAATGGGCAGTGACAGTTCTAATTTCTTTCCTCCTTTTTTCCTTCTAATATAAATTAAAGAGAGTGTTTTTCTCCGATTGAAGAAGTGAGTCCATTATCAAACAGTAACTTTTCTGCATGAACTCCCAGGCTTCCATTGACTGTCCTGTGGGTAACAAAAGGATTTTCCTTTGCCTTATAGGATTAAATTAAGAAAAAACCAAACAATTATGCTCAATACACCATCCCTAGAAAAGCTATATTTTCTTTAATTCATTTTCATTCATTGAGTACTTATTTGCTGGAGTCAGGAAGACTGAGTTCAAATGTGATCGCAGATGCTTCCTAGCTCTGGGATTCTGGGCAAGTCACTTTATCCTGTTTGCCTCCGTTTCCTCATCTGTAAAATGAGCTGGAGAAAGAAATAACAAAGCACTCCAGTATCTTTGCCAAGAAAATTCCTAATGGGGTCATTCAGGTTAGGGACTAGGAGCACAGAGACAGAAATCCTAGTCCTTATCTTCAAAGAGTCTTTATGCTAAAGGGTGGGGGGGAGAATAGCCTGAACACAGAAGAGTAAACAGAACACATACAAAATGAAGGAAAAGTTTTTTCAGCGGAGGAATGCTAACAGGTAGAGGAGGGATCATTTCTAGAAAGAAGCCCATAAGCATAGCCTTGACGCAAACATGGGTTTCCAAAAGGTTTTGGGGGATAGCTGCCCCCAAAATGGGATGTGAGGAACATGAAGAAGATGTGTGTGGGAAGGAAAAGCAGTGAAGAGGTTGGCTGTGTGAAATGAGTTCCAGATTGCGAGAGCACTGAGAAGATTTTCAAGAGGGAGGGGTGGCAGCTGTGGGGTGGATAGATTAGGGAAGGGGAGGGACTAGAAAGAAGGAGTTCAATTAGGAGGCTGATTAGAGAGTTCTAGAGAGCCCTACTTTTTCAGAGGATGATGAGGACTTGAACTAGAGTATGGCTTTAGAAAGGGAGGAAAAGGGTAGATGTGAGATATAGTGTAGAAAAAGAAGCAACAAGAAGATAACAAAACTGAGGAATAAGCATTTATCCAGTCCCTACTATGTGATGGGCACTGTCAAACCCACTGACCCCATTTGGGGTTTTCTTGGCAGAGACACTGGAGGGGTTTGCCATTCATTTCCTTCCCCAACTCATTTTACAGATGAGGAAATTGTGGCAAACAGAATGAAGAGACTTGCTCAGAGTCATTCAGCTAGTAGCTGAGGTCAGATTTGAACTCATGAAGATGGGTCTGATTCCAAGTGCTTTACAGCTATCTCATTGATCTTCGCCCAAACTCACGAGGTTGGTATTATTTTTGTCCCTATTCTAAAATTGAGAAAATGGAGGCAAAGTTAAGTGACTTGTCCAGGGTCACACAGCTAGTATGTATCTGAGGCTATATTTGAACTGAGATTTTCCTGGACCCAGTGCTCTCTCCAGCCCATCATGGACCTTTGAATTTTTTATTTCTTTTTGTCACTTTACTGCCTCCATATAGTAGGTATTTAACCAGTATTTAGTAACTGTTCATTTGGAGAATGGTTAACAAAAACTAACCTGGAATCTTAGGTGATATCAAAGCCTGGCATATAGTAGGCACTTAATAAATTTTTATTGAATTTCACCTTCATCAGTCTTATAAAATATGTTGGAAATATACTAGCCCCATTTTACAGATGACAAAATTTAGTCTGAAAGAGATTGAGTATTTTGTCCAAAGTCATGCTGACAGACTGTCGATGAGAACTTCTTCCAGGTCTTCTCGCTCCCGTTCTTCATTGGTTCCAGATAGACCGTGATAGCATCATAAGGTTGCCCCAAATTCAGCACCATCTATGTCATCAACATCCATAAGGTGTTGGAACTCAAAGAGATCCTAATGACTTGTGTCTGAATCCCAGCCTTTTCTCTCTTATACCAAGGACCTCTGGTCAGGTCAGCTATCTATTATTAACCACTATATAACTCTGGGCACACCAATAAATCTCTTTTGGTTTTATCTTTTCTGGAAGGGGATGGGTATTAAAGACCTTTAAGGTCATTTGCTGGAGTCCCTTAAGGTTCCTTAAAAAAGCAAGAGGAAACAACATATATATGTGTGTGTGTGTGTGTGGTTGTTTCCTCTTGCATGCATATATATATGCGCAAAATCTGAAAAAAAACCCAACATTATATATGTAAGAATCTGTGAAATACAAGAGAATGGATGGTGGGGAGATGGAGGATGCAATGAAATGGGGAAAGTCAGGGCACTGGCTATATGATCTTGGGCTAGTATCTTCCTGTGCTAAAGCACACACACTAAAGTCTCGGTTTCCTCGCGTATAAACATGGTCTAAATCTCTGATTCTGTAATGTGTCAATCTTCTGAGTAAGGCTGTGTGTGATGCAGAGTGCTCAGACAACAATGGAGCAGGTTTCATAGCAGAGTTGGGCCTTGGACTGGGCCTGGAGAGGAAAAATGTATAACTAAATAGTTGCTGATAGGGCTGATAGGAATGAACTTCCATGCTTGAGTCCGTCCTGTTTGTGATGAACCAGGCCCTATAACTCCCAGAAGCTGAATCTGGCCAGTAGATGCCCCACTGTTGATGCAGTCAGAAAACATCATCAAGACCGTCAATTTTTGTTGGAGTTAGAATATCTGTAGAAATGATGTTTGGTGGTCTGGAATCATAGATTGAGATCTCAAGGGAAACTTTGAAACTTGAACTTGTCTGTGAAGAAACTGGGTCTGAGGTACATAAACTGATTTTGCTTTGACCTTCCCTATTTCACAAAATTGTGTTGCTATTTTTAAGTCAAGAAATCCTTAAGTATTCTATCAGAATTTTTTTTAAGTCCATTTAGTTTTTTTTGTTATTGTTAAAATTTTTACTTGGATTTTTAAAGGACTAAACACCAGAAATGGAAATCAAATGGTCTTTGTCACTTTAGATTTTTTAATATACCTATGAGTTTTGATGTCCTGGATTCTATCCTTGTGTTGTATTAATTCCTACATGGTGGAAAGGAAACAACGTTGTGTTCACTTCGTATGTTGGGGACTCAGGATGGCTTGTTCAGTCTGTGTTAATTCCTACATGGTAGAAAATAACATTATATTTACTTAGAAAGTATGTTGGGGACTCAGGAAGGCTTGTTCACTCTGCATGTTGGAAGGAAACAACATTGTGTTCACTTTGTATGTTGGGGACTCAGGACGGCTTGTTCAGTCTGTGTTAATTCCTACATGGTAGCAAGGAAACGATTTTATTTTATGTACTTAGAAAGTATGTTGGGGACTCAGGACGGCTTGTTTGTTCTGTATGTGGGAAGGAAACAGCACTGTGTTCACTTGGTATGCTGGGGACCATCTTTCTGCTTGGTCTGCCTGCATAAATGGCATTTTCATGTGATAGCTTCTGATGGCTGAGGTTTGGCGGGAGGAGACATCCTGTTAATAGGACATGATTGAAGATGCTGGGTGATACTTTGTGCTGTGTCTGTGTGCTGGGAGCCGGGGGTGAGGTGATGGCGGGTGCAGGGAGGGAATGTGCAGGAGAGTTAGTGTATCTCCTTTTATAAAGTATCCAGGGCTTCCCAGGAGCTCCCGTTGGCCTCTGACAGGCTTCTCCTTCTCTGAAATGTGACTTACTAGGTGACTTACTAGGTCCGGCCCCCGTGTTCTGCTTCTGCTGGGTCGTGCCCTGCAGACGGGGAAGCCGGCATGGAAAGATTAATGGAGGCCGGCTCCCATCCCACTGAAACCCAGGAGCTGCCGTTGGAAGGAGCAGCATCTGGCTGGCTTGGGTCTGACTCATGCTTGAGGTTAGCGCTGCTCGGCCTCCAAACCCATTGGGTTTTGTTACATCTGGCCAAGTCATCCTGAGCAGCCTCGGCTGAACAGCTGTACTGCAGGTGAATGTGGGGACTGTGTGCTCCTGGGCTGTGCTGTGTCCCAAGGAGGTCCTGATTCCTGGGGGAGGGGAGGAAAGGCCTGAGAAAGTGGTATTTGGTGCTTGTTCCTCTCTGATGTCCTTTAGCGAGGGTGGGAATTTAAAAGGAAAAAACAACCCAGAAAAGGACACTGGTTACAGCTGAGCTGTCACAAAGCAGAGGAAGATATAGTCCTTTTTGTTCCCTCGGTGGGTGGACCAAATTCAAAAAAGAAAATAAATCAGAAGGAATCCTAGCAGTGGTCAATCAGTGGGTTCTGGTTCATTTGCCTGAAAATTGGCTCTTTTGTTGAGTAGTTGAATTACACCAATTAGCTAAAGCTCTGGTGAAGAGCTGTGGAAAAAGTGACTGTTGCTGGGGAACTACACTCTTGTTGCTGCCTGTTTGATAGTAATGTCCTAAGATGAATTTTTGAAAAAAAGACCCCAACCCATATTCTTGGTCTTTCCACTCAAAATTTTCATTCTTCCTCCTAGAGGCATCATCACCCTTTAAAGGGGAGCTCATCGCCCATCTAGGACTCCTCCTAAGCCTGACTCCCTCTCCCATATCTCTAGTGCTCTCTAGTTTTGAGAGTCCTTGGTATATGCTTCATATTTATTGTGTATATATTCCCATTAAATGTAAACTCCTTGAGGGTAAGGGGCTGTTTTATTTTGTTTTTTATCCTTGGTACCCAGCTCCCTGCCTTACAAATTGTGAAAATAAATAAATAATTAATCAATAATAAATAATCATTTTATTTAATAATTTAATACTAAAATAATCATTTTATTATTGGATCCAGTTGGAGGCATTCTACCTTGAGCCCTCTATCTCCCCATCTCTTTGCAGATTCATTTTCCTTACCTTCCTTTTTTGAACCAAACTTGTAATTCCATATGGTATGGAGAACTTTCATTCATGCATATTTGCTCTTGCTGTGCAACAACTTATTAATAATAATAATTATTATTGTTATAGCTAGGATTTATATAATGCTGACTATGGATCAGGCATTGTGCTTTACAAAAAGGATCTCCTTTGATTTTCACAACAACCCTGGGTAGATGTTGTTAATTAGATTTTATTGTTAAAGAAACTGAAATAAATTACTCCAAGGTCAAACAGCTCATAAAAGTCTGAGGCAGAGTTTGAATTCAGGTCTCCCTGACTTCAGGACTGGCAGTCTCTCCATTCTGCCATCTTAATGAGTGACCTGGAACAGTGAAAGAATAAATGACCTGCTCAACATTGCATAGCCATTCTATATCTGAGGCTGGATCTCTATCCACCATTGCTATCCTTACCCACAAAAATCTCTCCCCAATCACAAGCCAGCTTAAATCAGTTTTTAAGAGCTAAATGTTAAATTTTCAGTGTGAGCTTTGACATCTCAGCAAATGCTAAATTAAACAAGGGCTTGGTTTTTTGTCTTATTATCTAGATTCTTTGAAAAAACTGGAGAAATGTTAATGCAGATTAAACTTAAAAGTGAATTGCAAAATCATATTTTGGGGGGAGTATAAGAGATCCAATTGTTAACATTTACTACATACCTCTGCCTGAATCCTACTAGTTATCATTTACAAACAATTCCAGATGTTTTCTCTGAGATTTTCTGCTCTCTTTGTAGATCTATTCTTAGTTCTGCCATGCTTGTCCATTAAATGGCTCTGTCAGTGATAAGTTAGGTCTTTCCTTATTTCATTGGGGATGTGACAAGGATTAGGGAAGTCCTGAATGAGAATCCTTTGGAGGCTTGAGCATATTAGGATCTCCCTTCCTTTACTGCCCAGGATTTTTATTCTTCATCTCATCTCAGTGAAATTTGCTTCCGTGTTTGGTTTTTGTGGTCATGGCCTTGTTATTCCTGGATCTCAGAAGCTCTGTATCTGGGCAGACATGTTTCTCCCTGCGTTTGTTGGCGACCAGGTGAGATACTTAGATTGTGAATCAGGCTTGAAACTGGCACCAAACTGATACCAGAACTCCTTCCCTGAAGAAGCAGGTCCATAAATGCTGCTCTCAGTTCAAGACAGCGCCAGGTTCTTTTGTTCCCTGAAGAACCAGGAGTGGAAGAGGATGGTGGCTTTAGATCAGGGTTCAGAGTGCTGTCAGCTCATTCTAAAGCTTGTGGAGGTGAGAAGACCTCCAGTCCCAGCTCTCCTGCCAAAGTTGCTCTGTCCTGACAGGATGCTCAGTCTCTGTTCTCCCGCTTTCATCACTCCTGCTGGAAGGATGCCAGAAGCTCTTTTCTGCCGCAAGCTCGTTCCCACTTGCCGATGGTTTTCCTGAGAGGAAGACCTCCAGGTGCAGGCTGAAAATCCTAGGTTTTGCCCTTGTCCCTGCAGCTGCAGACCTTTCTATTTGCCCTACACCTGATCCCTTCCACAAATGTCATCACTTAGTCAAGAAACATTAATTAAGCACCTACTACATGCCAGGCAGTGAGGTAAGGATACAAAGAAAGGGAAAAGAGTCCCCGAGGAGCTCAATCTAATGGATTGTCTTTTCATTCCTGGAGAATGGAAGCTGTCTCCTAAGTAAGTGCATAGCAAATGCTTAATAAAAGTGGTTAATAATAAAAGAGAGCAGAATAGTTGCAATAAAAATATAGAAGGGAAAACAACTGATTTGCTTTCTATCCTCTGAGTTCTGCACTCATGCCCCCACTATATGTGTGTGAGATCATTTTTATATATGTTAAATATTTATATATATTACACATACACACACACACATATATACAACTATTCTGCTCTCTTTTATTATTAAGCACTTGCTATGTGCCTAGCACAGTGCTAAGTGCTAAGAAATAGCTGTATCTATATCTGTATACACACATACACACACACTCCTATATATGTAAAAATAATCTTAAATATTTTTAATAAAATGTGATCCTTTTTGAGCACATGCATCTTAAAATTAATTTTCAGTTTGGGCTAAACTTTCCTTCCTAGTCATTGTAATAGCCAAGACTTTTGTAACTTTCTTCCTTGATATTCACAGAGGAAATGAGAGATTTATCTGTATTTTGAACTTTTCTCTGTCCTTTATTGTTCCATGAGGTTTTCATCAGCTCATAGCCATTGCTTTCTTATGGATGGGGACATCATTGTGATCGCGGTAAAGGCCTCATGGTTTTCCTCTCTTTAGATTTTGATTAGTGTTTTACCGTATGAGAAAATATTCTTCCTTGTACATTTCAGGTGGTTTATTTTAGGAATCTTTGGTTTCAAAAACAACCACTGCTGTTTAAGACAAGAGACCCAAATAGTCACAGCCTGAATTATAAATGTAATTTTAAGATGAAGTTTGATTGACTAATCAAGTAATGCTGTCTGATTGTTAGTGGTGTGCCTTTTTTAAAGTAGCATTTCTTTAAATCCTCTTCTCCCTTTTACTTCTTCTAGCTGACAACCCTAGCCCTCCCAAAGAGGACACTCCAACGGGCAGCCTCGACTCTCTTTCTTCACATTCTCCTACGCCCGCCACTTTGAGTAGTTCCCCTGGACCGGAAAAAAACCACCTCCTTACAGATGGTGGAGAATTGGCAGACTGGGCATCTAACCAGTAAGTAACCGTTTCTCTACCTGGTGATATGAAAATGAAGGAAGGCTAGCCAAGTCTAAATTTGCTCTTTAAATGAGGTCAGAGAATGAAGAAAAATTTCTATGTGTACAAACAAATTGATTAAAGTCATTTTGAGGGCAACAGAGAGATAAAAAGTGAAGGAATGTCCGTGCGTTGGAGAAATGACTAACCAAGTTACAGTATATGAGTATATTGCAGTATCATTGTGCTTAAAGGTAGCATTTTCAAATAAACTTGGGAAGACTTGTATGAAGTGAAGCAGAATGAAGTGAGTAGATCCAGGGGAAGAGTTTACAACATGACAACAGCATTATAAAAATGAACAGTTTCAAAAGACCTGAAAAGTCTAACCATGCTTCTAGAGAAATCTTGAAAAATGTTTAACCAAGAGGTAATGGACCCAAGATGCCAAATGAGACACATTTTTGTTTATGATCAATATGGGAATTTATTTTTCACAACTGTGTCTGTTTGTTGCAAAGATTTTGTTTTTTCTCTTTTTTTAATACTTCAATAAATGGAAAAGAAAATGCTTGCTAATTGAAACATATCACTAAAATAGTTGAAATTTGGGGATTTATTAGACTGAAGATGACTTTATTAGGTTGGTGTTAAATTTTCCTTGGTGCCAGTTGTCCTCTTCAAAAAGGGAGAGAAATAAAAAAAAAAAAAAAAAGGTTTTCTTGGATGGTTTCCCAAAATCCTTGGGGAGAAAAAAGATGCAAGTGTGTGAGGTTAGAGTGTGATGAGAGGTTCATATCACAGGAGGAAAGCTTTTGTCCCAATCTGCTTGAGATGTTCTCTCATCAGATGGACAAATTAACCGTGAAAGAAGGATGTGTATTTGTGACTGAGCTGATCCTAAAAGATTCATGTTAGAGAGACCTATAGTCTGAGATTCATCCATCCCTGTTGACAAATATCAAGGAGTTCATGAATCTGGATGCAAAAAAACCCCCAAAAACACATCTTTATTTTTCATTAATCTCCAACTGAAATTTATCATTTTTTTCAATTATTTGAAAGGATTATTCTTTAAAAGGCTCTCGGATATATTTTTTTCCCTCATCCTAAAACATGCCTTACTTGACCCAGTTTTCTCCAGATAGCATTTTCTGTGTATCTTCATTTTCACAGCAACTACATATTCTCTCCACTTCCTCTCCTCCAGAAGTCTGTAATCTGACCTTGTTACTCAATTCAAATTGCTTCCTCCAAACTTGCTAGCCAGGAGTCTTCATTCTGATGGTTTTTTCTCAATCTTCATACTTCTTGACATTTTTACAGCATTTGATACTCTTGCCCATTTTCTCCTCCTGTATGTTATTTCTTCTCTGTGGTTTTCTGACATGGAACTTTTTTTCTCTTCTCATAGAGGAGAAAACTTACTCCCTTTCTTGTAATGAGTGTTCCCCAAAGTTCCAGCCTGGGCCCTTTTCCTTTACCTGCTTTCCAGGATTTTATCTGATTTGAACCTCCCACAGATTCATTTATCAGCACTCTACTGATGGTTCCAAAAAAGTTTAAATCCAGCCCTAGTCTCTTTCCTGAGTGAGATCACTAGCCCCACCATCACCAGCTGTCTCCCAGGAATTTTGGAAGTGGAGTTCCCACAGGCATCTCACACAGAACTGATCCAAAAAGGACCCATTTTCCTTCCCCTAAATTTGCTTTTTTTTTTCTTCTAACTTTCCTATTTTGATCAGATATTATCATCCTTCTAGTTACTGAGCTTCATTATGTCCAAGTCATCTTAAGCTCTTCATTCTCGCTCGTTCCCTACCATACGCTTTGGTTGCCAAGTCATTTTGATTCTGCATCCCTACATCCCATCTTTCCCCTCTGTCTTTCTGTTCATGCATTAGTCATTGCTTATTAAAACTATTGCAGCATCCTCCTAAATGGTGTCTCTGCCTTGAGTCTCTCCATACCTGATCCATCTTCCATACTGCTACCAAATGCTCCTCCTAAAGCACAGACCTGTTCAAGAATCTGAACAGTCACTTCTCTGTACCTCAGTTTCCTCATCTGTAAAATGAAAAGTAATAATTGCATCTACCTCCCAGCATGGTTGTGAGGATTAAATGAGATAGTAAATGTAAAGTGCTAATTATTAACACAGTATCTGGCACATAGTAATACTAAATAAATGTCAATGTTGGTTTTATTTATTTATTTTTTGATTAATATTATGTATACTATTTGCAAGATTTCTGGTGTCAGTGGATAGAAGGCTGACCTTCAAGTTAGGAAACCTGGGCTTGTGGCCTGCCCCAAAAGCATATGAGCTGTGTGGCAGTGGGCAAATCATTTAATTTTTTAATGCTGCAGATACTTTTCTAAAAATATAAATTACAGATGAGTTGGTCAACTTCACTGGCAGAAATTTCTATAGCAGGTGTTCCCTAAATCAGTGAAATCATAGGTCCAGATGTCACTCCAATCTCTTCTTATAGATGGCACCATAGTGCACAGAGCTCTGGAGCCAGGAATTCTCATTTTCTGAAATTCAAATCTGGCCTCAAATACTTACTAGTTCTGTAATCTGGGACTTTGTTCGTCTCAGTTTCTTCATCTATAAAATGAGCTGAAGAAGGAAGTGACAAACTACTCTGTTATCTTTTCCAAGAAAATCTCAAATAGGGTCATGGAAAGTTGGACTTGTCTAAAAAAGATTGGATAACAGCAATATATGTATGTATGAGTGTGAACAAATAAACAAATGAATAAATGGATGAGTAAACAAATGAATAAGTGTGTATATGTGTGTGTGTGTATATATACACACACACACAACATGTATACTCCTATGTATTATATATACATATATAATATGTATATTATATATACACTTATATATGTCAATATGGTGATAATTAAGTGGCAACTTTGTTCATATAAATATTATATTTTATAAATATTTAAAATAAAATATATAAACATAATAAAATATAAATAAATATATATATTTGTAAGAATAATGGATAATATATTAATAGTGGATAAAGCTTTTTAGGTACTTTAAAATATTTCATTTTTATTTTTAATTCTAAATATATATACTGCCATATTAACAGACACTGCATCTAGGTGATGCAGTAGATAGAATGCCAGATCTGAATTCAAATTCATCCTTAGATACTTTCTAGCTATGTGACCTTGGACAGGTAACTTAAATCTCTCTCTCTCTCTCACAGCCTCATTTTCCCCATCTATAAAATGGGAATTATAATAATAGTCTCTACATGATAGAGTTTTGTGAGGCTCAAATGAAATACTATGTTGCTATGTTACTATAGTGAAAATACTATATTTTAAGCCTTATGACATTCTACAAATGAAAACTGTTATTATTAGCCTCTTTCTTATACTGTACACTAAATGTAGTGCTATCTGTTAAAAAGGAAGCTGAGTACAAGTAGCATTTTAATTCTGGGTTAGAGTTTAGCTTAAATTGGGTCTGGGTAGACAATATTGCTAGGATTTTTATTGTTTGTTTGTGGTTTTTTTCCTTCCCATGCTGTTGGTGAGTGGAGAACACTTTCCTTGGTGACTTTTCTTCTGTAGGATTTCCAACAGAAAGTGACAACAGCTGTAATATCACCAGAGCTCAGTCCACAAAATGTTCACACCTGAAACAGAGCGCACAATACTTATTGGTCATAAATCAAACTCTAAGTGAATTCCCTGGCTTCCTCTTCACATCTTGAAATGTCGTGGAAAACTCTGTAACCTTGAGAGCTTAGAAGGAGTTGGGAGAGGCGAAGGAAAGTGGAAGGGAAGGGAATCTACTCAGACAAGAGAGAGCGTGCTTTGGACCGTTTGATTGCTCTTTGTGATTTGCACATAATTCATTTGAGTTCCTCATGTGTGTATAGACTATTTCTTTGTGTTCTGAAGAATTGGGGGTAGTTATGCAGGATCTAGGGCAGCTAGATGGCACAGTGGATAGAATGTTGGGCTGGGAGTCAAGGAAACTCATCTTTCTGGGTTCAAATCTGACCTCAGACACTTCCTGGCAGTGTAATCCTGGGCAAGTCTTATCAACCCATTTGCCTCAGTTTCCTCACCTGTAAATTTAATTAGAGAAGCAAATGGCAAACCCCTCCAGTATCTTTGCCAAGAAAACCTCAAAGAGATGGATAATGAACTGAACATGTAGGAATCTCAGCTTATTATGGCTCTGAGAAGGGTTTTTCCATTTGAAAATGTATTGTCAGTTTCCAGAATGATTTAAGATGATTTAAGATTTTTCTTCTTGGTAATTACTATCTTGAAGCAGCATCCTCAAGGAATGTGGATGCTTTTCCCTTCTGGTTAGCCATTTATAGTGCTATAACAACCCTGGAGATTTAGGAATCCCTGGACCTCCTCCCTACCCCACATCCTTCTGATGCATTTCCTTTGTCCTTCCTACATTTCTGGGGCTCTACAAAAGATTCCTTTTTGTCCTTTTTTGAAATTCAAAAATGGCTTTTTCATGGAGGTGGTCAATTGCCCCAGATTATTATTATTTTACTATTTGGTGTTGGAAGGGAGGGATTTCCAAAGAAAAAAGCCAGTTAATATTATCATACAAAACTCTGCCATGTTTTATAGAGACAGCAATAAAGTCTTAATTTGATCCCTTAACATGGAAGATACAATCCATGTGCTGTGCTAAATTTGAATATATTCATTTTCTCAAGGTTCTTACAATTTCTCGGTGAGGACCCTTAATTCCTTGATGCTCTGATTCTTGCCATTTACCAACCTCTTGAGTCTCTGGAGAGCCCCATATTATATATTTCACATTCCAAGTAATCTATACCTATTGCCTGCTCTTACTCAACACTTACTTCTTTCTTAACTCCCTATAATTTGGCATGCATCCTCACCATGCTATAAAAATCTCCACCCTTGAAGGTCAACTTGACCTCTTTCTTGCTAATTCCCATGGAGTTTTCTCAGTTCTTATTCTTTTTTCTTCCTCCCCTGTAACATTGGACACAATCCCACCTTAATTTTTTTTTCTTTGGCCATTCTGAAACTAAATTATCCAGATTTTCTTTCTACCTCTCAAATGTTCCTTTTGAATCTCCTTTGTTAGTTCCTTTTTTTTGTTTTATATCTAGTTCTCCCCCTCCCTCTCTACTCCCATGCTCTTCAATTGTTTCTCCCCTGTCATCCCTGTGCAGTTGACTCCCAGATTATATCTTTAGTCCTGATTTTTCAACTGGTCTGCATGACTATTTGGACGTCCCACAGTCATGTCAAGCTGTATCTCCCTTAATATAAGACTCATATTTTCCCTAAAACCCTTCTGACATTTTATTTCTAACCACAGCACCACCCTTCTTCCACTTTACCCATATTTGAGTTTTTGGTGCCAATTTTGATACCTCCCACCTTATTCCTCTCATTTTTCTTATTATCTCTTAGACTCACACTGCTCTTTAAAATTCATCTGCCACCATTCCAGTTCAGGACTTTCTCACTGGTTTCTTTCCATCCTCATTCCCCCCCACTATGTTATGTTCATCCTGTGTTCCAATGGCTGCTTCTACTGTATTTCTCTCATAATGTTACTTTTCTGTTTAGAGCCTTTTATTAGTTCCCTTAGCCTGGTATTTAAAGCTCTCCATGATTGAGGACCATCTTGTTTCTCCTGATCCATTTCTTGGTCAGAATGGCATATCTTTGAATATCAGAAGGAATGTCTTTGTTCCTTTTGTCTTTTTCCATCCATACCTTTGCCCTCTTGGATTGTAACCTCCTTGAAGGTAGGAACTATCTTTTTGCTTTCCTTTTGTCCCCAGTATTTATTATAGTACTTGATATATAATTGGTGCTTAGTAAATATTTATTGACCAGCACCACTTCCAGCCGTGCCCTCCTAATTTTCTTTCATTCCTACAAATCTCATTCATCCTTCAAGACCCATTACAGATCCCACGTCTTCTATGAAGCCTTCAGTCCACAGACGGCACTCCTTTCTCTGAATTTTTCTTTGTGACCTTAGGAAAATTACAGCCTCTCTGAGGTTATTTCCTTTGCTGTAAAATTGGTAAGTCACAGGTTATTATAGTTATCTGACTCTAGGGTGGATAGTCACCACCTAGCTGACCTGATTGATGTTCTCAAGAGAGACTTACAGACTGCTTCCTGTTGTGAATTTTCATCCATATTTGTCTTCTCTCTAAGTGGATTGTTAGCATCTTGTAACAAAACACCTTGTAGTTCTTCAAAAAGTGTTTTGACTTCTTTCTTCTTTCCCACAGCACTTAGAACTGTGCTGTGTATATTGTAGTTGCTCAATCAGTATTTATTATGTTACAGAAATCACCTTTCATATTACCACTATGTTTTTATAAAATTTATTTCAGAACCCTAATAGTAACAGCTAGGATTTATGAATACTGTTTCTCTAAGACAGTGTTCTGCACATTCAGCGACTTTCTGGTCTCTTGCATTTGCCATTTAAATTTGGTTGTACTTGTTCTTGAGTTTCCCTGAAAGTTTGCAAAGCAAATCCTTAATCTAAATAATAATAATAATAACAACAACAAGCACAACTAGCACTCTGAAGTTTACAATGCACTTAACAGATATTTCATTTTAGCGCCACAGTAGCCTTGGAAGGTAGACTCGATTGTTATTCTCATTTTACAGAATAGGAAACTGAGGCATAGAAATTAAGTGACCTGCCCAGGGTCATACAGCTAGTAAGTATTTGAAGCTGGGTTAGAACTTGGGTCTTTTTGACTCCAGAGGGTGATATAACCCTTAACATACCAGATTACATTTGCTCCCCCAATAATTACTTTATAAAATGACTTGTTCAGATTGTATTTTGATAAGATAATTCAGTGTAATAAAAAGACTTCTGGATTTAGGACCCTGATCCATCTTTGCCACTCATGAACCATGTGACTTTGGACAAGTGATTTCCTCTCCCTTATGACACTAATATTTTATAATGATAATTTACTATTCCCGTTTATCACTCTTAAGTTTTTATAAAAATTTTTTGATGCTCTATATTATATTTATTTTGTCAATAAGGAAACTAAGACTTAAATTGTACATTTCCTGGACTTACTGATCTTGGAACTCGTATTTGAACTTAGCCAGATTTTTCTGACTTATAGACCAGTATTCTTTCCATCACAGTACCTTATTCGTGCTTTCTCATTATTTTCTGAATCCCATATTGCTTAGTATAGTGTTCTGTACTATATTCTTGAACATACTAGGTAATAAGGAAATGGATAATGAGATTAATTTTAACTCACCTTGGTGCAGTATCAGTAGCATTCTCCCCAGGGGCTTAAGGATGCAGACCCCCTATATTGCTTCATTTACTGTTTTCATAGGTGCTCATCCATCTGTACTTATATACCCAATCCCCACAAACCTCGTTTTTCCTAAAGGTCTGAATTTTATAGGGATTTTGCAGCTAGAAAGCAGATTCCCTCGGGACAAGTTTCAGAGAGTTTGAAGTGGACAGGGTGGTTTTTAACAGGTGTAGAAAACCATAATTTATGACTTGGAGGCATTATTATTAATCAATCATTGGAATCCAGCATTTAATGCAATACCTGGCATATAGTAGGTGCTTAATAATTGCTTGCTGATTAATCACTCAGTGATGTTTCCTGTATCCTTAAGAAGATCATGGTTGACTTTATTGCAAGGAAGAACTGCAGGTTTTGTCTCCTTGGAGACTATTCCATAATAGGTCAAGACATTTCAAATGTCCCCGTGTCATTTAAAAAATATCAGTAGAGAAGTTTTCTCCAGTGAAAGTATCCATAATTATAATTGATGGAACTGACCTTTAAGAGAGAATCCTTTGCAGCCCTCTTTTAAAGAGCTGCCAGTCAGCGTCTACACCTGCTCTACCTGACTTCTTGTGTAAAAGGAGCCCCCCTTTCCTGCCTCTGCATTGTAAGCAGTGTCCCAAAGCAAGTTTGTCCACATGTTGCAGTTGTGATTCGTCTTTCCTGTCCCCAGGGCTTGGGAGAGGGTATCTGATCCAATATAGAAAGATAAATGGGGCAATCTATTGCAGCGAGTTCAAATCTTGCTCAGATACTTAATCAGCTCTTCCATATTGGCCAAGTCGCTTGATCCCTGCCAGCCCCATTTCCCTCACCCATCAATGAGAATAATGATAGCAGCTGATGTACCGGGGTTTTGTGAGAGTCCAATGAGGATGGTTTGGAAACATTCAAGCGCTTTGCAAATATTAAAGCACTAGATATAAATCCTACCTATTATTATTGTTATAAGGTTTTTGCTGTTTTTTTTTTATTTTTATTTTTTTTTTAGATTAGTGTATTTTGAGTAGATTTAGGTAGGAATCAGTCATGTTGGAAATAGTACCAAACTATTTATGAATAATGTTTGCTTCTGTTTCTCTAAGACAAAGTTTGGTCCCTTGTATTTGCCATGTGAATTGGATTGGGCTTTGTTCTTGGGTTTCCACAAAATTTCTTCCCCAGCACCTCTCTGGGTATGGTGGGGAGCCTGTATTCTCTTGGGCTATGTCCCTGGAGGACAAACTGATAGCTCATGTCAATTTAGAAAGGGCATAATCACCTACTCTGTGCTTGCTGCCCGAGAACTAGAATCTGCAGAGGTTGGTCATGAAAAGATTGACCACCACTATGAGAGCTTTTGAGCCACAAGGGCACACAATATAGGGCAAAATACAAATTCTATGTGGTGTGTATTTGTTTTCCCAATAGTAGTAGCGAAGTGATGGAAAATGGGACTGAGGAGGCAAATCACAGTTTTGTGGATTATCTATGAGCATTAATTTAACTATTGAAACTCTTTAAAAATGTAATTATTGTGTAATGAACAATTTGATGATTATACTGGAGGCATAAAATTATACCTATGTAGGCATTTTTATTATAAATGTAACTAGAAAAAAATATGTAACTTGCCTCTAAAAAATCCACAACTCATAGGAGAATAAGAGAAATTGGTGGATTTGGTTTATTCAGTGATATCAAAAAAATTCATTTCTTGAGATATTCAGTTGCCTTACTTCGCACAGCCCATATTGGGTCTCAGCACATAGACTAATATGAAGAAATTGAAACATATACCCTCGCTAAAGATGAGGAAATAGAGATGTTCTGTGAGGCACTGGAGAAATTGCCTAAGTCAGTTCTATAGAGACTTTGTATCTTCAGGGCAAAAGTAAGTACAAGAAAAGAGAGTAAAAATTATGTTGGAAGTAGAAGTTTGAGATCAAGAAATAAAATAGGTCAAAGACTTGCTTATCTTGAAAAAGAATCAGACCTATGTGTTGCAAATAATTTCCAGAACTGGATGTGAACTATGAATCACCTAAAAAAGAATAAAATTGAATATTGATGGGAAATGACTTGTTATTGACATTGGGAACCATTTCACAACTAGACATAATCCTGTTGCTGTACACAATGATTTCCTGGTTCTGCTCATTTCACTTAGTATCAGTTCAGTAAGTCTCTCCAGGTCTCTCTAACATCATCCTGCTGGTCATTTCTTACAGAACAATAGTATTCCATAACATTCAAATACCATAACTTGTTCAGCCATTCTCCACTGATGGGCATCCCCTCAGTTTCCAGCTTCTTGCCACTACCAAAAGGACTGCCACAAACATTTTTGCCCATGTGGGTTCCTTTCCCTCCTTTAAGATCTCCTTGGGATATAAGCCCAGTAGAGACACTGTAAGATCAAAGGGGATGAATAGTTTGATAGCCCTTTGGACATAGTTGCAAATTGCTCTCCAGAATGGTTGGATCTGAAACTCAAAATCTTACATAGCTTTTTTCAACAATAAGGTGATGGAGAGAGCCATGTGCATTCAGAGAGAGAACTATGGAAACTATGTGGATCTCAACTTTTTTGCTTGCTTTTTGTTTTCTTTCTCATTTTTTCCTTTTTTGATTTGATTTTTCTTGTGTAGTATATTTATTGTAGAAATATGTATAAAAGAATTCACGTTTCATATATATTGGATTACTTGTTTAGAGGTAGGGGGTGGGAGGGAAGGGAGAGAGAAAAAAATTGGAACACAAGGTTTTACAATGGTGAATGTTGAAAATTATCTATGCATATGTTTTAAAAATAAAAAAAACTTTAATTAAAAAAAGATTTTGAGTTCCAATTTTTCTTCCTTCCATTACCTCCCCTCCCTAAGCTAGCAAACAATCTGATATACATTATATTTATAGAATCATTTTAAAATATATTTCCATATTAGTCATGTTGTGAAAGAATAATCAAAAGGAAAAAAAAAATCACAAGAAAGAAAAAACTAAAAGAAATTTACACTTCAATCTGCTTTTAGTCTCCATAGTTCTTTCTCTGAATGCAGATGGCATTTTCTATCCCAAGTCTATTGGAATTGTCTTGGATCACTGTATTACTGAAGAAAATTAAGTGTATCATAGTTGGATAACTAGGTTATTAAGAGATTTAAATGCTAGGGAAGTTTATATTTGATCTCAGAAGTAATAAGATACTCCTGGAGTTTTAATATGGGAGCAAGATGGGGTTGTTTTGGCAGCTCTGCATGGGATATATTAGAGAAAATATAGGTGTATGGCAGGAGACCACTGAGTGATCTAAGTGAAAGGCTTACTTTAGGTCAGTGTCCGTGTCTAGAGAGGAAAAGTAGATGAAAATTATTGGGGTGATAGAAATAATACTTGATGATTAAACAGATATATATATATAGGGTGAGTAAGAGAGGAGTTAAAAATAATGCTGAGGTTGTATGAACCTAGGTGATGGGCAGTGGCTATGTCAATTACCCTTATAATTAAGGTTATATATATATATATATATATATATATATATATATACACACACACACACACACACACATATACACAGTTAACGAGAAAGGTTATTTAGGGGGTGGGGGAGAAGGCAGTAGTAATGAGTTCTTTTTTATATGTTTTTCATTTGAGATGCCCATGGGTCATCTGGTTTGAAATGTTGAAGATGGTGATGAAAGACTAGAGAAAGACTAGGACTGGATGTGTAAATTGTTAAGGCATTAGTCCAGACACTACATGCAGGTAATTATGGCAGCTCCAACTTGTTGAGTGAAAACAAAAGATGGATACAAGTAAAGGAACTGAATGAGGGAGGTGATAAATTTGTATTTTTCTCAATTCAGAAAATACCTTTAGTATCTCATTAATATATACATATATCGTATATATTTATATGTTAATATAATATCCACATTTTAGGAAAGGTGTTGATAAGTTAAGAGACTATCATTAGAAAGGTGAATAAGATTGTGAAGAGCTTAAGATCATTCTCTAAGAAGACCAGCTGACAGAACTGGGGATAGCATGAAGAGGAGACAGTGGGAAGGAAGGAAGCGTGACTATTATCCACAGATATTCATAAGATCATAGTTTAGGGACTACCATGTCTAATCCTCCTCCAATTCCCTTCATTCTCTAGATGAGGAAACTGAGATGGAGATTAAGTGACATGTCAAGGTCACCCAACTAAAAGAGTCTGAAAGAAGGATTTAAATACACGTCTTCCTCGTTCCAACTCTTAATTACCTATCCAGTGTTCCATGTGGCTCTCATTTGAAGATAAATCATAAAGTTCTTCTTATTTCCAAAAAACAGAGCCAGGAACAATGAGGGGGGGTGGTGGATTAAGCTTTTTTATTTAAAGGGAAAACTTCCTAGATTGAGAGCTCTCTTAAACTTAATTGGGTTTCTTCAAGATATAATAATAGTCTAAAGACTGGTTTACCCTTGTCAAAGTATTATTCTTCAGGAGTGGGCTATATCATATTGCCTCTGAGATCCCTTACTACTATGAAATTCTGTATTTTGCCAAAGAAGCTTAACCAAGCAACCTATCCACAGGAAGAACTTCAAAACTTCTTTAACCATTAATACTCCTAGTCTCTTTGAGAAACAGACATGGAAAAGCTAAAAAGTATACAGATTTAGATCATAAGCTAATTTACAAAACATTTTGCTGTATGATCACTAGTTGAGGAGGGAATGAACTGAGAGAGAGCCTTGCTTGAGATTTTATTTCAGACAAGAACCTGGAAGAAAGATGATAAAAAAAAAGCGTGAAATAGGACAGACCTGTTTCTGTGGCAGTTTACTACATTTGGGCCATACCAAGAATGGGAGTGGCCCTTAAGTAGATTTCATGGGTAGCCAGACTTAACCAGCTGCTTATGAGAGAAATCTGTCTTGGAGGCAACTCAATTTTAAAGCTTTTCTCCTTGATCTCTTTTCCACATTGATTGTTTTTCCTATGAAATATTTAATATTTTCTTCTTTTTTTTATCATTTTAGTTTTGCCTTGTTTCTTGATGTCTAATGGAGTTAGTGGTTGGTTCTACTTTACCAATTTAAATTTTTAATGAATTTTTTAGTGGGATTTCATATCTTTTATTCTGCTTAGCCAATTCTGCTTTTTAAGGAGTTATTTTTCTTCATTGAAGTTTTGTACCATGTTTACCATTTGGTTAATTCTGTTTTTGTTTTTTTTTTTTTAAGGAATTTCAGTATTTTGGTACCTCTTTTTACAAAGCCATTAATTTTCTTTTCATAATACTCTTGTAGTATGTTTGTGTACTATTTCATAATGTTCTTGTAGTATTCTTGTGCTGCCATTTCCTTTTCTAAGCTCTTATTTGACTTTTATAATTTTTTGTTCTTATTAAATTTTAGCTTTTCTAGGAATTCTCTTTGGGCTTGTGTCCAATCTACAGTTTTTCCTTTGAAGTTTTTTCTTTTAGATGTTTTCAATCATTGTCTTGGAATTTGTGTCTTGAGCTTCCCTGTTGCCATAATAGCCTTTTATGGTCATGCTGAATTCCTGGCTAGCTCTCATCTCATTGCTGCAGACATCTCTTCTTGGCTTCCTAAGTTGTTCTAGGATGGAAGAATATCTCACCTTTATCTTTTGTTGATTGTTACTTTAAAATTTGATTGGTTATGTTATTTGAACGTTACTTAGAGGACAATATTGGGAGAGTTTGGCTACTGTTGGGTCACTTTTTCCTTCTTTGTGGGAAGATCTGTTATATTAATTAGAGTGTTGTAATCCCCTGAGCAGATCTTAATGAGGATTTGAATGAGAATAAAGAAGAAGGAATGGAAACTAAAGATGCTGCCATAATGGAATCAACACAACTTGTAAAAGATAAGGGATTTGGAAGTCAGAAGGGGCCAAGCATCTAGTTTTGGCCTGATTTGGGCATAGCAGAGGGTACTAGTATTGGGATGTCTGTTTATTTCCCTCCATAGAAGAAAAGAAAAAAAAACCCAGAAATATCTTTTCATTAATATAGATCCCACAAACAGGGAAGTTCGAGGGCACATTGTTTGCTAGTGCAAGAAATACTGGATTTCAATCAAGAGGACTGAGTTTAAATCCTAACTCTCTTACCTATAAGCTTTTTGACATTGGGTCACTTAAAAAGTTCTTAAAATCCATTTTCCCAGTGACTTTGCTTGCAGAGGGTAATAGATGGCAGGTTCTGCCAGGCTGGGAATACTCTTCAGCCTTTCTTGAACAGGTGATGATGCATTGCTTGCAGCCCATAGCCAAAAGAAGCTCGGTACCATTTGGCCCTTCTGCAAGGATGACGGTTGAGTGATGGAAAAGGTGGCAGAATGTATAAAGAATCACTGTTTTTAGACAGTCTGCAAACAGTAAATAATGCTCTGAATGTGAAATCTTTTCATAACAAACATAAGTTGATATACTCTCTGCAGTCCCAAGTTACATTCAGTAACATGGTTGATATACAGGGGAACTTGCAAAGAAATAGCAAGGGAGGCTCTCTCTTGTCCTCTAAGAAAAGGGAAGTTTCTCATTATGTGTCTACTGGCAGTGGAAACGTGGCTGGGTTTGAGGAGCTCGAAGGTTTGACCCCTGGATTGGGCACTTTGCAGACTTTGGCCAAGACACTTTCCTTCTATTATTCTTAATTTCCCTCTGTAATGTCATGGGGCTTGACCACATGATTTCTAAGGTTCTTTCCAGCTCATCTTCTCATTCACAGAAGGGAGATTTTAATATTTGAGCTGCCTCTGTACAGGTTTCTTTGTTAACTATAAAGTGCTATGGAAGCGAGAGTTATGATTAGTAACTGTATAGACTGCTATTGTCCTATGAGAGACTGGATTCTCAGCAGTCTCTCGAGCTCTAGCAAAGCTTCCGAAAGCTACCATGGACACCCACGGGCTGATCTCTTAGAACTGCTTTTTCTTTTCTTCCCCACCTTTTGTTTGTGTTGTTGAAGTCCTCACTTGGGTCGGTTCCCTTAGCTTGTCTTGTCTACCTTCCTTGAACCTTCTCCTCTCCTGCCATTTGCACCTTTGTGAATTATATAGGGTCTAATTCTGGTTTTCCTTTGCTATGCTGCCTTTTTTTGAAATTATTAAGAGTATTTTTTGGGATTTTTTGGAGGAAAAGAAGAGGGTAGCAGTGTTTCTGCCCCCCAGATATGGCATGTTAAAACTGTGTGTGTGGGTTGAATACACACAAATTAGGTATTACAATAATTTAAAAACCTTGGTTGGAATACACACGTATACATTATTAATTGACTTCAGCCTTAATCTTTTTTGTCATTTCTTTGGTTTTATTTTATATTTACTTTTCACTGAATCTTTTCTCTTTTTCCATGTAACAAAAAAAAGTGAAGGAAAAATCTGACAAATTTGCCATCCTAGAATGTAAGCACCACTTCTTTCTGGTAGTTCCTCACTTCTATTCTGAGAAGGAAATGTACTTCATCATTTATTCACTGGAACCAAATTTCATCACGAAAGGAAATCTGATTTTGGCTGCTTTTGAATGTTGTTGTCCTTTATTATTGTCACCATTGTGCAGATTTTTCTTGGTTCTACTCCATTTATTTTGCACCACCTCACCCATGTTTTTCCATGACTCCCCCCCCCCATATTTGTCTTCATTAGGTATCATCTTACTTTGATGTCATTATTATCGCTGAACCAATAATGTGCATGTAGTAGTTAGTCCCTTTTTTAAACACAAGTACAGTGGAATGATCAGCCATCTAGCCAATGGGAAGTTGGGACTGATATTTTCTTTAACTCCCAACATCTTAGAGAGAACCCGAAAGACTGACCCAAAGCACAAACTGTAGATGATAAGTTCAATATCTGAGTGAGAAACAGCAGGTGGCAAATCTATCACTTGGGTGAGACTGTAATCAGGCCCCAAACTATAAAGCATTTTTTCACACAACAAAATACATTCAGGCAGTCTTCTTGGAAGATTAATTTTCTTGCCTCTTTCTGGCTGTGAAGTGCATAGTCTGAAGTTTGTAGGTATATTTTTACTTGTTTGGTCAATTTTTTTTGGTGTACGAATTACAATTTGCTGTCAACATCCCTGTCAATCCAGACACTGCTGGATAAAAACAACAGACCTCTAGAGCTCCAATCCTTTTGAAACAAAACTCCAATCTCTCTTCTGTTTGGCCTGTAAGCTAAAGTTTAGCTCTCTTATCTACGTTGGTTTTGTCATCTGGAATCACAGACAAAGGTTCCCTTAATGGATGATTGTTAGGAGAAAAAAAAAATATAGAACCCAAGGAAATGACCCAGCCAGGAATTAATGCTGAGTGCAAAAAAGTGTTTGGTGACCAGGTATTGATCAAGAAAACTGCATAAATTCAAAATCCAGACTCATAAGATATAGGGCTGAAAGGGCTCTTAGAAGCTAGCTTGGGGTATAAGTCTAGAATTCAGATGTCATCTAGTTTAACTCTCTTGGAAGAAACGGAGGCCTATTGAAGTAGGCTACATCCACTTTTAAGCATCAGAAGCATTATTTGAGCCTGGCTCCTCAGGTTCCAGAGTCAGATATGTATGTATGTATATATATGTATGTGTATGTGTATGTGTGTGTATATATATATATATATATATATATATATTTTTTTTTTGTACTATACTACGCAAATCAGCATCTCCTCCAATCGCCTATCCTGCTGTTTTAAATACCCCCCAAGTCAAAAAAAAAATCTTCTGTCCTTTAAAGTTGTACATGTAGAAGAGCCCTTCCTGCATTTTTGTCTCCTTATTTCAAACCTAAGACATATATGCTCTTAATTGGAGAAAATTGTTGCAGAGTTATATTGGCTTTTTACATTTTGCTGTCTCTATAGTAGGAGACCATGAACATTTAATTGATAAATACAGAAACAATCTAAGCTTAAGTTGGCACGTTGTCAGGGAGAAAGGAGGCCATTATCAGAATAACTTTTGAGCTATAAGAAAGCATCATGTTTCTAACGCCGACACCTGCCCCCTCGGCAGAAAGTGAAGGATGTGAGCAGTGTGAAATAGTGGATAGAAAACTAACCTTGAAGACTTGGGATTCTAATCTCCTCTCTCACACCTACTGATGGAGCGATCATGGGCAAGACAGTTTAATGTTTCCATGCTCTCAGATGGGCAACTGGGTTCAGTCTCTTAAATTGTAGAGAAAATCCTGAATCTGCATTAGTTAAAGAGTTCTTCCTTTACCAATGAAATCACAAGACCTCATCACTTTCCCTGAGGAAAAGGCTGGACTCAGAAGTAACACACATGGATGGTTGCTCAGAAGTGTTATTTTTTAAAATTAGTTATGTGAACTGTGCACGTATATTGCTTATTCCATTATTTTCTAAAATGAGCTGCTGCCTTTTCCTCTTCTAGGTGCATCATGGCCCCCATTTCTTGGAAGAGATTTATTTATTTTATTTATTATATTTACTCTGAGTGAGTAAATATTCACATTCATTCTCTCTCTGTCTCTCTCTTCTCTGTCTCTGACTCTCTGTCTCTGTCTCCTTCTTCCATCTTTTCTCTAGAGACAAAAAGCTTCCTTTTGGCCCAATGACTTTAGAAACAGCCCAATGAATGTACAATAAAATCTTTTTGGAGTTTGTCTCTGAATATCTGTACCCGATCCTTAGATTATTTTCCTTGCAATAGTCTTCTTGTTTTTCTTTTCTGCCCCAGATGAACAGTGCCAGACGATGCCATTTCTTCGCAGGGGAAGATTATATCAGGTCTCTTTCCCCTCCCCAGAATGGATTACCTTCATTTCAGCCTTTAGGAGGGAAGATTCCTTCAATCTGCTCTTAAATTTGAAAGATGGCAGCCAACAAAGGGTTATGTTCGCAACCCCCTTAATTTATTTCCTTCTTGGTAACTGTGGTTTTAGTCTTTCTAAAGAAGCCCCTCCTTTTTCAGTCAATTGTACCATGGCTTTTAAGACGCTTGTGGTACTTAGGTTGTTATTTTTTAATTGATCTTCAATTCAATTTTAAATAAAATCAGTGGGTTTTGCCAGTGCCAACTCTGGTTATTCAAGTGTTCTTTATAACTGGGTACCAGGAACGCAGTGTAGATATTGATTAAAAATTGGGCTGCCTCCCTCCCCCTCCACTCTTCTCATACCCTTTTCCCTTCCATATATTCTTTGATCTGGCAGTGCTGGTTTTAATGTCCTACCTTACTCCTGATCACCTCCCTCTCCCCAACCCCAGGGCCAGAATTCTCTCCCTCCTCATCTCTTTCTCCAGGTTTCCTTGGCTTTCCTTGTATCCCAGATAAAACCCCACCTTCTACAAGAAGGAACATTTACTGATCCCAGGTAATGCTGGTCCCTGCCTCTATGGATTATTTCCAGGTTATCTATCTTGTATGTCCAAAGCAGTCGCCATGTTGTTTCTCCCACTAGAATGTGAGCTCCTTGAGGACGGACTCTTTCTTTTGCCTTTCTCAAGTGCCTGGAACATGACAGGCACTTAATAAACACTAATTGACTGGCTGATTAAGTGCAGAACATGAGATACTTAGGGGAGATGTTGTGGAGGAGTCGGGAATTCCTGACCATTATGTTTTAGTGTATTACTTAGTAGGAGGATGTGAGAACTATTTCTTGAGATTACATATATATAATATTATATAATATATTATGTAATATAATATAGTATGTTACACATGCATTATATATATAATATATGCGTATTATATATAATACGCATATATTATATATAACATATATTATAACACACAATATTATATGACACGTGCACTAGATACTTCCAAAACAAAGTACTAGGTAAGGTCTGTGAGGGGAGTTGCCCATTAGGGGCTCAGGGAAGACTTGGGGAGGATGTGACATTTGAAACAGACTTTTTAAAGGAAAGAGAGGAATTCAAAAACTGCGTTTCACCTCTGCTCTCCCTCCTCATTTTCAGTTTTTTAATTCCTGTCCCAGGAACTGAGAACTCTTGATTACAGAGGATTAAATTATATATTTACACTTTATATTCCTGTGTAATAATGTCATTAAAGTAGGCTGATTCCACATTCAGGAAGAATGGAGGAAAAAGTGGAGTGGAGAAAGATGTCACTGGAGATGACAGAGCCAGCTTGTTAGGTGGACTTAAATGTGAATGTTGAAGTCCCTCAGGGTAACACGAGGGATGGGAGCCGGGACTCCAAGGTTCACTGAAAAGATTGGGAGGATGCCTCTGAGAACGATGGGTAACAGCAAGAGGGATGGTGGGAGCGTGGTCCAAGGGAAGTGGAAAACCAATGGAGGCATTGTGGTGGGTCTGGGGAAGTTATTAGATCTCTGCTTGTTCCTGGACTTGGACGCCTGGGAGAAGGCAAGGGATGTCATGAACTCGGGAGAGCGGTGTTGATGTTAAAAATGAGGCAGTGGAGAGAATTTTGGTTGAAAAGATAGAGGACATGGGGAGATTAAGGTAGAGGAATGGGCTGATTCTTTGCTGAGTAAAATTGGATAAGGACTTTCTCAAGGGTGAGACAATTTGTTTGCATCTGAGTAAGTGAACCTGATAGATGGAGATGGAGTGGGTGGAGAGAGGGATTTTTCCTGGCCCTGAAGTTTGCTATTTCCTTCTCCAACTTATTTTTACATATAAGGAAACTGAGATAAATAGGCTTAAGTGATTTTTTTCCAGGGTCATACAGCTAGGTCACAGCCAATGCCAAATTTAAATTCAGGTTGTGCTGCCCCAGCACTCTATCCACTATGCCATCTGCTGCTGCTCCATTAACAGAGCATAGGAGAATTATGACTTATTCTCTCTAGCTATAATACAGGGATTTAGACACTTGGTTTGGGGACCTCCATGATGATGATGATGATAAGTGCCATTTATCACCTAGTATTAATATATTGCTTTAAGATTTGTTGATATAATGCATTTGAGCTTCACAACATTCTTGTGAGGTAGGTGCTGTTATTACTCCATTTCACAGATGAGGAGACTGAGGCACACAGAGGTTATGTGATTTGCTAGTAAGTTAGTCTGAGGCGAGATGTGTATTCGGTTCACTCCGACTTCAGGCCTGGTGCTCCATCCATCATGAGGAAGAGCAGGTGCTCAGTGGCCGTTTACCTGAGGAAGGAGTCCCTGGAGGCTCTGGAGGCTCAAGGGCCTTTGTTTCCAGCCTCTGGAAGAATGACCTTAGAATGGCTGTTGGGTCTCGCCTTCAGGGAGGAGGAGAGGTAGGTCCTCTAAGGGTCCTTTTGGCCGCTCAGATGGAGGAGAGCACAGTCATCGAACGCCAGCATTTTAGGTCTGGACAGCTTCCTTTGACCTTCTCACCCACCCCACACTGAAAAAGAATTCTTCATGGCAGTGAACCTGACAGGTGGGCTTCTGGCCACAGCTACAGACCCCTGGAGGGACCCCACCTTCCATCAGAGCAGCCTGCAGTTGGGTGGCACTCATTCCCATTTAGCCCCAGTTAGTGGGAATAATGAATCCCAGGGCCAGATCCTAATTATGGAAAACCTGGTCAATGGAATTCAGAATTTATCTGAAAACCTGAATTCAGAATTTACTGGACATGTCTTAGCTGTGTGACCCTGGGAAAATCACTTAACCCAGTTTGTCTCAGTTTCCTTATATGTACAGTGAGCTGGAAAAGGAAATGGCAAATCACTTCAGTATTTTTGCTAAGAAAACCCTAAATGGAGTCATGACTGACCAAGAACAAGCTGTATTAGATTTTTCCTCATATCAAGCTTAAATTTGTGTTTCCTTCCTTCCCTTTTTCCCTCCCTCCCTCTCTCTCCTGCTTTTGCCCTCATAATCCAAAAAATAATAAGTATAATCTGTCTTCTATGTAACAAATCTTCAAATACATCAAGACAACTGTCATGTCCTCCCTTAGGCTGCTTTTTTCCAAGCTAAACTTCCTCACTTTCTCCACCTGATCCTTATATCATGTAAAATCAAGCATTACCTATCCGTTTTCCCACTTTTTTACTTTGTCTTTATATTGTATATTTATTCTCTGTGTACATATGTTTCTCTTAGAATATAAAGTTCTCAAAGTTTTGCTTTTAATCTTTGTGTCTCCAGTGTCTAGTTGCTTAATAAATCTTTGATGAATAAATTGGACTCACACAAATGACCCCGTGAGGTAGCTATGCTACAAGCATTGGTTCTTCCCATCATACAGAGGAAAAAACTGAGGTTACAATGATGCAACTTACCCAAGATCACTCAGTGGGAGGGACATAATTTCACCCCAGAACTCTTTTTGTTGTATAAAAGTTGCTTCTCAAAGATGTGAAGATTAATCAGAAAACAAAGGTAAAACTCCCCAGATCTTTACTTTGAAAGGCCCTTATAAATATAACCTCTGCTGTTTTATTTTCATGCCTTATCTGTCCTCCCTCCGGGCAGATGGATGACTGTTATTTAATTCCTGGACTCTTTATGACTTGGAAAAACAGATAGGAGGTGTGTTAGAACAACTCCTCCTCTTCTCAGAGGAGTGCCTTGGATAATTGCTGGGAGGCATCAGGGCTGGTGTTTGACCTGAAATTTCAGCTCCGATCATCCCATCCTTATTTCTACTAATTTAATTTTCTTTTCCTTTTCGTAAGAAAACACTGAAGAATCACTAGCTCTGACCATCCCAGGAGTTAGTGATACAGCTCACTGTTAAATTGATGGGATTTTTTGAGTGAAATCCCTTGTATTGGCCATGAGTAGGGGGTTGGACAGGGAAATAAGGTATTCAGAGAATGACAATAGATGAAAGAATCATCTTGGATCATTATCTTGATCAGAGAAGCTAAATGTGTTTTTGATAGCATGGTAGTATTCCATCACAATCGTGTACCACAGCTAGTTCAGCCATTCCCCAGTTGAAGGGGAAATCATCCCCTTGATTTCCAGTTCTTTGCCACCACAAAAAAGCTGCTATTATTTTTTTATACAGTTAGCTCCTTCTCCCTTTTCTTTGATCTCTTTTGGATAGAGTGGTATTGCTGGCTCAAAGAGTATGTACAGTTGCTTTACTTTTTGGGTGTAGATCCAGATCCTTCTCTAAAACGTTTGGACTACCAACATCCTGATTTTACAGATGAGGAAACCAAGGAACAAAGAGTTTCATCACTTCTTGATTGATTGCCTTTATTATGGAGGCATAGATCCAAATTCTCCAGAATGTTTGGATTATCAAAATCCTGATTTTCCACACGAGGAAACCAAGGAACATAGAGTTTCATCACTGCTTGATTAATTGACTTGAAAGCCTGAATGAGGAGTGTAGACTAGTTTAGTAGACATTCAAAGGCATAGTTCTTAAGGACAAGAATTGGCCTGTAAAAGCTATATTTTAATAAGGGAGAACTATTGAATCAGATAGACTGAATGTAGTAGGGCCTGAGAAACAAGGAGACCAGTGCAGTGAGTGACCTAGGATTCCAGGGTGTGATAATAATGGAAAGGTAGAGAAAGTGACAAATATGAGAGATCATTGGGGAGAAAGTATAATAGGATTTGGCAATAAATCGGGCTTAGGAATGGAGGAAAAGGGAATCAGATGACTACAGAGTTCTAAGCATGAAAAAAATGACATTTTTTCAACGATTAAAATGGGAAAGTGGGTATAAGCAGCTGAATTTGATGGGAAACTATTTGATTGTGTTCTTGTTGAGATTGGTTTGAGATTAGGGGAAAAGGGCAACCAGGCTGGGGGCTTTTCATGCCAGTAGGGTAAATAATAATTCTGAGGAGAGTGCCTGGTTGAAGAGTTTAAAAAAATGACTTCTATTTGGTAATTATTGAGTTAGTGGTATGCATTGATTAGTTTTTGAGAGTGGTCAAAAGGATGTCTTTAAAAAATAGAACATTTTGGGGCAGCTAAGTGGTGCAATGGACAGAGCATCAGCCCTGAATTCAGGAGGACCTGAGTTCAAATCTGGTCTCAGACACTTAACACTTCCTGGCTGTGTGACCCTGGGCAAGTCACTTAACCCCAATTGTCTCGGGGGAAAAAAAGAACATTTTGTAGAGTGTTTAGCTCATCTGATAGTTTCTGGCCTTGATTTGGTTCTCCTCTGAGTAATTTTATCATGGGTCCTTTCTAGGCAAGTGAACTTTGTACCTTTCTAGTGGTAATCTAAATGTTCAGTCCCCATACCCCCTTTTCTGGGTGCATATGGCTCTCTCCAACACAAAATCATTGTGAATTATCTTTTTGTTGAAAAGAACCATGTAATCATCGTATAGTCTTGTTGTTGCCATGTATAATGATCTCCTGGTTCTACTCACTTCTCTCAGCATCAGTTCTGTAGGTCTCTCCCTGAAATCATCCTGCTGATTGTTTCTTAGAAAACAATAATATTCCATCACATTCTTATAATTAGGTGCTATTCTTAGCCCGTTTAGATCATCAAAAGTGGGAGACAGAGTGATAAAATGAGGGGAAAGATTTTGAAAGTTAAAAGTGCTAAACATTTGGCTTTAGGGAACTGTAGATTAGAGGGCCTGGTTTGGGTAGATCATTTTCTAAAATTCTCAATTATTGATCTGCACATTTGAGGAAATTAAATGAGGTTTTTTAAAATAAATTTTATTGATGTTTTATATCACCCAATTTTCCCTTTGTATTCCCTCCCCACCCCTTCCCAGATCGCTGTGCCTTAGACCTATGAGATTCTATTTCTTTAACCCACTCTTGAGAATGCTGCCATTTTTGGTTTGTCCAAAAAAGTTCATATTTATCCAATCTCCCCTGAGATTCACTGGTATAAGGGATATCTGGTTCTTTAGTGTGAGTATCTCAAAAGAGAAATATATGAGGGTAGAAAACACAGAATAAGAAGGATAAATGGGTCTGGGAAGATCAACACAGTTCTGCCATAGTTGCAGAATTGTCCTCCCTTTAAAGACAGGGCTGACATTCTCACTATGTAGGTTTGTTTGTATCATCACCTGCTAATCCTGCCTTTTTATTCTTGTACCTTCAGCCCGAGTCAGGCCCGCCCTCCCATGGTCCAGTGGCTAAACCCCCAGTCTCCCAGCAGCCTGAGTGCCCACCCGGCTGCAGCACCCTCGTCACCGGTCTCCTCCTCCTTCTGCTTCTCCTCTCCTGCTGTGATGGCAGACAAGCCAGCAGAAAGGTATGATGGTCAGTTGGGGTTTGGAGTGGGGACAAAGGGCAGAAATCAATGAAAATGCCTTAATTATGTCTGTTCCACCAAGTAGTTTCTTCCCAACAAACTCTGAAGATGTGAAGCAGGATGGGGATTATTCTGTTCTTTTTGAAGTCCAATTAAGCTATTTCACTGGGGTTGTATTAGCTTTCGAGCCCAAGGGTTCATGAGATGCCGGCTTTAGGCTCATTGGACCTTGGGGCTGCCTCCTTTCTGAAAAGGAAACCCAAGGTGAGCTTTTGGGGCCCTGGATCTCCCTCAGTTTTGTGCTTAGCACCTACTCAAAAACTGTTTTTCTTGAGTCAATCTTCCTCAGATGGGAATAACCTCATAGTGCTCTGCTAACACTGTAGTTCCAGGCTTCCTCGAGATGATGAATTTACGTTTTATGATCTCATGAATTTTCCTTTCCTCTCATTCACTAAGAATAATTGCTGGACCAAGGCTGGTAAACTTGAAACCTTATAGATGGAGAATGAAGGGAGGATGAAAGAGAAAAAACAATTATATAGTGCCTCCTGTTTGCCAGGCAAAGTGCTAAGCACTTTCACCAGTATTATCTAATTTGATCCTCAGATTCAGGTGATATTATTGGGTTTTTTTGTTTTTGGTTTTTTTTTTTTTTTTTTTTTTTTAGTTTTTACTAATAGGTTTTTTTTTTTAAATTTTCAAAATACATGCAGGATAGTTTTCAATATTCACCCTTGCAAAACTTTGGGTTCCAATTTTTTCCCTCTCTTCCCCCCACTCCCCTCCTCTAGACGGTAAACAATTCAGTATAGGTTAAACATGTGCAATTCTTCTAGATATATTTCCACATTCATCATGTTGCACAAGAAAAATCAGATCAAAAAGAAAAAAAGAGAAATGGAAAAAAAACAACAAATAAACAATAGCAAAAAAAGGTGAAAATACTATGTTGTGATCCATACTTGATCCGGATAGATCTCTTCCTGGGTGCAGATGGCTCTCTCCGTCTCAAGTCTATTGGAATTGGTCCGAATCACCTCCTTGTTGAAAAGGGCCAAGTCTGTCACAGCTGTTCATCACATAATGTTATTGTTGCCATGTACAATGATCTCCTGGTCCTGCTCATTTCACTCAGCATCAGTTCATGTCTGTCTCCCCAGGCCTTTCTGAAATCATCCTGCTGATCGTTTCTTATAGAACAATAATATTCCATCTCATCCATATAATTAGGTGCTATTCTTAGCCCCCTTATTATTAACCTCAGGAAAGCTGGGACAGACACGGGCTAAGGGACTTGCCTGAGGCTTTGAACGCCAGTCTTCCTGTCTCTGCTCCCAGTGCCCTATCCCCTGTGTACCTCGCTGCCATTGAGAGAGGTGGGGTCTTGCCTGGGGACCCACAACCACTACATGTCAGAAGGACTCAAACCTAGACCCCCCCCCTTTAAGTTGTTTTTAGTTTTCAAGCTTGAATATTTGAACCTCAGAGAGAACTGAAGTCAGCCCCTGACCTTTCCCAAGCTTCTCTGCCTCAATGGTCTGCTTGCCCCTCACCTGGGGGAGCTCGAAGCCTGGCCTTCCTCAAGCCCTTCCCCAGGATGCCCTTTCCCGGGAGCTTCCCCCGTCTCATCCAGCCTCTGAGCAGGAAAGTCTCCCTAAATCAGGCCAGCCCACGCCATGGAGGAGGGCTTGGGAGTAGATCTTCCTTTCCAACAGATCTGTGTTAGGGATTCCCCCCTGAGTGCCTGGGATGTGCTTCTCTCACCCTCTCAGTGCCCCTCTAGTGAGTTGCCTTCTGTTTCCCTAATAGACAAACCAAAATGCTCCAGAAGGAGATCTCCCCTGTGGATTTGACACCATGGGGTGAGAGGGGGAGGGCAGCCCACTGACAGACTGCGAGGCAGGAGTTAGGGGAGGGAAGCGACTTAGCTTGAGCTCCCTGAGGTGAAGGCTTGGATTTGAAACCCGTCATTGCCTTGAGAATCAGACCCCGCGGCTTTTCCTGATGTTCCCTCATTTCCCTGTCCTTTCGCTTGGGAGGGATTTGCCTGACTGGGGAGCTGGAGAAGCTGCTGCAGGAGGTCTCAGCTGCCCCGGTCCTCCCCCTCTGACCCATCTGTCTCTGACGCTTCCTTTCCAGCGTGGTGAGTCGGAAGGCTCGGGCCGTCTATCCGTGTGAGGCAGAGCACAGTTCTGAGCTGTCGTTTGAAATAGGAGCAGTTTTTGAAGACGGTACGTATGCTCCAGAGAGGCTTGTCGGGGGCTCTGATCTGGATGGCTTGACATGAGAACCTGGGTTAGGAATCGGGCGTAGGATGGGATCCTAAAAACCATTAAGGTCAATCTTCTCGTCGTCCGAGCCCCAGGGGAGGAAGTGACAGTGTTTATGCCAGGGAAAAAGCCGGCCATAGTGGAAAGGATGCTCGATACAGAATCATCACAGATGTGGGTTCAAGCTTTGAGCTAATCCCTTGACTTGCTACGACTCACTTTGCTCATCAGAGCAATCCTAGGACTCAAAGCACGACCGCTCTGATTCTTAGTGACTCCCTTCTGGAAAGTGAAGATTTTTATTCGGGGCTTCAAATGTTCTCCATAATGTCTGTGGCCTCTCTCTTTAGCTGTGTTGACATATTAAGAAATTCAGTGTCTGCAAGTATTAGAAGCTAATTGATTTACTCATCTCATTTATCTTTCCCTAATTTAGTGCATTTAGCTCAAAACCAGTGTGGTGTGTACGGTGGTCAGGATTGTCCATATATGCCATGGAACTATGTTCTTCTCCATATGGGCTCCTTCTCTTGGTACAAATCTTAACCCTTTCCCATCTTTCCATCCTGATTGCTTCTTGTCCAGGTTCACTACTAGACCTGGTCTGAAGGGTTACCCAATATGGTTGATGGATAGCAGGGCAGGTCTTGGGCAAATCAGCCGTTTTCCTTTATTCTAGGTAACAGGAAAGCCCTACCTTCTTTTTTAGAACATACACAAAGATCAAGGAATCACAGAATCTGGAACTGGAAATAATCATCTGATCCACTGCCTTCATTTTATAGATAAGAGGCCATGGGAAGAAGGATGACTTCTTCAGAATTACTAAAATGGGGCTGGGGAAAGACTTGAGCCAAAATCTTCTTATTCTAGAGGTGTAGAGTGTTTTCTCCATTGTTCCATGCTTCTGTAATGGAATACCTCGCACTGCTTCTTTTGCACAGGCCATAGTTAGAATACACGGCAACGTAGACATGATAAGGTTATACTGTGCTAGGCCATGGAGACACAGAGAGAAAACTAAGCTGGCCCCTTCCCTCAGGGAGCTTCCATTCTAATGTGAGGGATGGCGATGGATGTAGAGGGCTGCTCAGGGGATGCTTCTTTGGATAATGGCTGGGTTGGCTGGCCAGCTTGTTCATACCCACTGTGTGTATTTGGCTCCCTTGAGATATTATTGTTATTATGAATTTATTAAATTTGTAAATATATTCCATTATTAAATATTGATATTATCAAGCTATGGTAATAATTATAATAATAATCATGTTAAAAATAACTGTGACCTTTTGAAAGAGCCTATTCCACTTTCAGATTTAGCTCTAATAGCTTGAAAATTATTCCTAACAACATCAAATCTAAATACATCCCTTTCAAATTTCTCCCCACTGCTCCTAGGATCAATTTCGGGCTGTAGAATGAATGCATTGTAGTTTCCTAGAAGTCATCCAATCTACTATCTATCTATCTACTGCATTTTGGGCTCAATTCATTGGCCATCTGCACTACCCTATCTCAGGTGAGGGACTCACTCCATGGGGAACGTCTTCCTGCAGCCATTATTCTGGATAATATATCTTTTTTTTTTGGTCCATTGAATTCTTTATGGATTCAGACTGGGCAGTTAGTACATTTTTGTTGAATTGGAGTGACAGTAACATGGTAGTCTTTTCACCTACGCTACTTGCTGGAACATGCCTTAGTTGTTCAAATCCCCGTGTTCATGGTGTGCTTCTCCTGTAGACTTGTGAGGAGACTGCCTTTCATCAGAAGGTGATTTCCTGAAAACACATCCTCTGAGGTGACCAGTCCTCTCAACCTTGCTGGTCTTTTATTTATTTTATTTTGGGGGGCAAAAGGTAGATTTATTTAGGGAAACAGTTTACAGACAAAATGAAGGGATACAATAGTCACTAGGAATGGTAAATATGAAATAAAGTGGGAGGGCATAGGAAAGACAAGTTCCTCAGTGGAACTCACAATTACCCACTAGAAAGGGAGCACCCCATGAGGTCAGGGCATGCCCTTAGCTGGCAGGATAAATCTTAAATGGGATTGGATACCCTAAAAGAGTTAGCTGCAAGGGAAGTGGGAATGGGAAACATGTGGAGTTATGGCAGATACCACGTGGCAAAGGGGAAAGGGAAAGGCCCCAGCAGGTAGACTGCCCCAAAGGAAGGTAGAACTTTTCTGGTCTTAACAAACTGTATCTTTGAACAACAGATTTATAGTTGGGTGCTAGACCTGTTCTTGACCCTGCAGGCCCTGGCAAGGAGGATGACAGGCTTTGGGACCCCCATAGTTGGGTTCTAGATCTGTTCTTGACCCTGCAGGCTCTGGCAAGGAGGATGACATAGACTTTGGGACCCACATAGTTGGGGGCTAGATCTGTTCCTGACCCTGAAGGAGCTGCCAAGGAGGATGGCCCAGGCTTTGAGAGCCAGGGGCCCCCCCTCAAGCACCAAGAAGCTATCTGAATAATACATAAGTGCTGGAATGAAAAGCAGGTGTCTTCTCCAATTCTTAATGACTCCCAATCTCTTTTATAGGACAAGTATCTTCTTTCAGTGTGTCAAATAAGGTGAAATGTTCTTTGTAGGTTTTAACGTCTCTCTCTTTAGCAGTGTTGATATGATGTCAAGAAACTCGCTGTTTACAGAACCCCCTCCGATTTGTTTACCTCATTTTCCCTTCCTTCGTAAGTGTAATTTTACTGGTGTAAGAACTCCCTTTGCCAACAAAAGAGCACAATTCTCCACCAGCCTGAAAGTCTCACGGAGTACCTGAAACTCGAAGCCGGCGTCCGAGCCAGGCCTCCCGACTCTGAAGTCCGGCACCGTCCACTGCGCCGTGCTGCCCCTCGGGAGCCTGACCTCCCTTGGATGCTGCTGATTTGCTTTCTGTTGATTTAGCCATGAAAAGGACCCCCCTCCCCCCATTGTCCTGCACTCTGTGTTTCTCAGGGGTCCAACCCCAGCGAAGGGCACCCGGCATATTAGGTGCTTTGTTCATAGATGGAAGGCACACATTTCATGGGAGTGTTTGATCTGATAGTCATGCATAAGAGTGTTCAGAAGGTTCCTCATCTGCACTCGTATTATAAAAATGCATTAGTTACTGTGGCAACAGTGATGCTGTCTGGGAGCAGCCCCTCCAGTAGGAGCATTAAGCACGGGGAGGACGCTGGGGCTTTTGTAGCCAGCGGGGGGCCCGCTCTGCTTGGCCAGCCTGATGTATTTGGCCTGTGAGTCTATTCAGTAAAATGCACCCACATGTCCGACTGCCGGAGCAGGCTGCATTAGCCGCTGCGGTGTTTGGAACTTTGTTGTTAGAGCCATGGATCTGTTGGTCCGGGGCTTGGGGGATGAGTGAAGAGAGAGGTCATGGGATCATGGATGGAAAGTCATCCCAGAGGCCCTTGAGTCCCCACCCCATTATTTGACAGATGGGGAAACAGGAGGCACAGAACAGTAAAGGGATTTGACCCTCATCACACAGCGAATAAGTGTCTGAGGTAGGATTTGAATCCAGGTCTTTGTAACTCCTAAGTCTAGTGCTTTACTGTATATTTTTGGAGGATTTTTTTGTTTGTAGGTAGAAGATCATTCACTTATAGATAGAAAAGGTTGTCAGAAATTGAACACTTAAGAGACCTCTTTTAGGAGCTAAGAGAAGCTGTCAAGTGGCTAGATGCAGTGGTCCTCAAAGTGTAGTCCAAAGAATTATTGGGGTCTCTGAAACCCTTTCAGAGGGTCTACAAATTCAAAATTATTTTTTATTTCTAATGTAGTAAATAGCTATAAATATAACCCATGTGAACAAAAACTCTTTGAACAGATCCTCGATAGTTTTTTTTTTTTTTTTTTTTAACAACATGAAGATACTGAGAAGAAAAGTTTGAGAACCACTGGGCTAGAGCACTGGGTCTGGAATCAGGAGGATTTGAATTCAAAGCCAGCCTCAGATACTCACTAGTATGACCCTGAGCAAGATGGTTAACCTTTGTTTGCCTGAATTTCTTAAACTGTAAACTAGGAATCATCGCAATACCATCCCCCAAGATTGTTGTGAAGATCAAATGAAATTCTATTTGTAAAATGCTTAGCCCACAGTAGGTGCTTTACAAATGCACATTTCCTTCCTTTTTCTACCCCAAGCAAATTGGCACCAGCTCTGCAGCTTAAAGCCTAACAAACAGATTTGCTTGGGAATATTAACAACATAGGATGACAAGGTTCTTAGAGGGAAGATTTGAACCAGGACTGATCTGATCTCTGTTAGTCTGTTACAAAATAGGAGACACTGTGGCAGTGGGGAATGGAGATACAGTCCTTCCGAACTTTTGAAAAATGGTTCCTCTTTCATCCTTGTTACACTGGAGGAAAATGGGCCTTAGATAGTTCTCCAAGTATTTGAAATCTCATCATGGAGAGAGCGGCGTGAGGATTTATGTTGCTGGAAAGTATTAGCTCCAGAACTTTGAACCCAGGATCCTTCCTTCGAGAGCTCAGTATTTTTGAGAAGTAATAAGAATGGTGATTGCTTTTACCTAGTGGAGAACCGGCCAGATCCTCTGCCTTGAGCACTGGCACCTCTAGGCTAGGGAAAAGAGAGGTAGTTTATTGAGTGTCTAAATTTTAATACAAACCCCTAATTTACAGATGAGTAAACTGAGGCTGGGAAATGACTTGTTCTAAGTGGCTCAAGTATGACAATGCAGAGCCCAGCCTTAATGGCAGGATTTGGATGCCAGCTAGTAGAAATAGGGAGAAAATTAAATGCTAAGAGGGAAGGTTGAGGAAAGGCAGGGGAATGCGAGGAAGTTATTTTTGTCAGAGGGAAAAAGCGCAGTAAGTGTTAGCCCAGGTTCAAACTGCTGACCTGGCGTCTCTCTCTTGGATAAGAATCAGACTTGGGGAGGAAAAGGCTACGACTGAGTTTTAATAAGTTGAATTTAAATAGGAAGAGATGTACCATCTTATGCTTAAATTCCAAAAAAATTAAATTCACAAATACAAGATGGAGGATATCTGGTTAGAGATAATCTAATATTTTGTCTGGTGGTTTAAAAAAAAGAAGTGAGATCTTTTAGTAAATAAGAATCAATAGTACTGAAAACGCTGGGGCCAGACAAGCCTTTCTGGTCTTCCTTTCATAGATGAGTGAAATTAAGTGATGTTTCCCTAGTCCCTGTGACTCCAAATCCAGCTCTGTTATCTCCCTCTGGCAGCAGAAACCTGTGGTGGTCGGGATGCATTCAGGGAGACTGACCCTCCAGGATGAAGGAAGTGATCAGTCTCCCATGCTCTGTCCTGGGATGATGTTCAGTTCTGGGCTGCACGGCACTCTGGGAGAACATTCCCTAGCCTAGAGGTGCCAGTGCTCAAGGCAAGGATCTGGCCGGTTCTCTACTAGGTAAAAGCAATCACCATTCTTATTACTTCTCAAAAATACTGAGCTCTCGAAAGAAGGATCCTGGGTTCAAAGTTCTGGAGCTAATACTTTCCAGCAACATAAATCCTCATGCCGCTCTCTCCATGATGAGATTTCAAATACTTATAGAACTATCTAAGGCCCATTTTCCTCCAGAGGAAAACATATATAAAGCCGGAGAACATGCAAGGAGAGCAGTTTGGTTGGGGAAGGCCTTTGGTACCATCCAGGATCATGAGCAACTGAAGATCACCCCAGGGTGGAGTTTTTCCCAAAAAAACAAATTTTTAAAAATCTTTAAAAAAAATTAAAAAATAAATAAAATCTAGAATATTCATCATATATTTGGACCTTCTGAATTTCATATGATTAGAGTTAGTCCATTGCCATAGCCATAAAATCTCAACAGTGTAGGAGTTGTTTAGTGAAAGTTTGGTGAGTGTACCATGTATACCTTTATCTAGGATATTGATAAAAATATTGAGCAGGATGGTGCCGTAGATAGAGCCCTGGGTCTGTAGTCAGGAGAAACTGAGTTCAAATCCAGCCTCAGGTATTTGATGCTTACTATATATGTGTGTGTATATATATATATATATGTGTGTGTGTGTGTGTGTGTGTGTATATGGGGGTGGGAGTATATATTCCCCACACACAGACACCCCCCTCAGCATAAGACCGAGAACAGCTCTCCGGAGTTCTCCATTGGATATTTCTCATGTTGGCATTGAATCATTAAATGATTATTTTGAGTGCAATCATCCCATCAATTCCAAATTAATCAGATTATATTATCCAGTCCCCATTTCTACATCTTTCCCATAAGTCCTCAGTGCTTTGCCAAAGGCTCTGTTTTGCTTTAGCGATGGTGTTGTAAAAATAAATGCCTGTGGTAGGCTGGAGAACGCTGATTAATGCAGTGACCAGCCATGATGCCAGAGGACCATAAAGCTTATTCCCTGTCTCCTAACGACGTGATGGACTCAAGATGCAGGATTTTTGGACAAAGTCCGTTTTGGAATTTTTGTCTGACTGTGCGTTTTTGTTATGTTTTTTGTTTTTATTTTGTTCCCCGCATTGGTGGGGGGAATGAGAAAAAATAAGTGCTTATTAGTGGAAGAAAAACTAAAGCTTACCTAAATGGCCAGCACGGCATTTCTGTGATCTCCCAGCTCCATAATCCCTGTCCAAAGAGCGAATAAGGTCATTCTGGCATGACCTCTTCCTTCTGGAGCCAGATTGGCTCTCTGAACTCTAATAACCATTTCTTTCCCTCTTTTATGATGAAGGGTAGAATTTCCCCGGAATTAAGGTCAAGTTCATTTGTCTCTGATTTGCAGACTTTCTCTTCCTTATGTTTGAAACTCATGATGAGATTTGTGCTTTGACGGTCTTACGGCACCTCCTCTTTATTTTGTACACCAGCTGTTGTCGGGCCCAGCTTAGTACTCCTCGTACCACTCGGTCTATACCTGTAACTGCTGGGCTGGGGTGGCATTTCCCAGCCTGTTTTCCACCTGCTACATTAGTGCACTTGCTCTTCAACCCTTTGCCCTTCAACCTTTGGCTCTAGGGAACTTTGGATGGCAAAGTTCCCATTTTGTGTAATTTTCTGGAGGACTCTTTAAAGTAACGCCATCATGGCAAAATAGAAAATGCCCCAAATTTATGACACATAGATCAAGTCAGGTAGCATTTATTAAGCACTTACTGTGTGCTGTGTTTGAATGTGATTTTGCTACTTTCTGCATATGACCTAGAACCAGTAAGTAACCAGTGTTTCCGGATCGCCTCATGTATAAAATAAATAAGGGTGATTGGACTAGAGTTTGGTTTTTTTTGTCTTGACATTCTTAGCACTTAGCCCAGTATCTGACACTTAAGTAGGAGCCTAATAAGTGTTTATTGGAAAAAGGAATGACTGATCGTTTGGAAACTTTGATCCATGATTCTCCTACAGGAATATTAGTGTCTTCAGCACCTGAGTAAAGATTTTCTCTTTTTCTTTGTTTCCCTCTTTCTTTTCAGTTCAAACTTCAAGGGAACCTGGCTGGCTAGAAGGAACTCTGAATGGCAAGAGAGGACTGATTCCACAAAATTATGTCAAGTTGCTCTAGTTCCCGGCCTGTGACTGACCATGGTATCCATGGTCTACTGTAGGGCTGATTTACCCCGCTCGGGGGTGGGAGGAAGACGCTTATGTGACCAGGAACCCCGTGAACCTATCGGACAAGAGTTCAGATCCCTGCTTTGAACGGGGTTGGGGGTGGGTGGGATATTGGGGAGGAGGGGAGGGAAGAGGGGTGAGACTGGGACTCCTTAGTTTCTCGGATGGGAGAAGAACGATTGCATGATTGAATGCTCTTCTGCGGTCATGGACCTCTGGCTCTTCATTTTTCACGGCCCTGCTCTGAATGGGAAGGCCCCGGTTCTGGACCAGGACCTCCCTGGGATGCAGAAGAACCCCCGTGAGGAGCGGGGCGGCCGTGCTCCCCCATCCCAGGTCCGGGTACACCACTCGGGCCAAAGCAAGGCTCGGCCGGTCGGCCTGATTGATATGAGTGGGAACAGCTGCCGCCGAGCTGAGGCATCAAGGCTGAGCCAGTGGCAGCCGAGAGGAGGTTTGCAGAACTGCCTCGAGATCAGCTTTCTCCATCACTTCCCCTAGACAGGGCACACGTATGTTTATGGCAAGCTTCACTTATCTCATGGATCTCATTTGTACACGGACTTGTCCTCCCCCCCAAAATCTCTGTAAATGAAATAAAATTTAATTTACTCTTGGATCTGCCTGTCATGATGTGGGGAGAGAACTTGGAATTCATTATCCTTGTAATGTTTTATGAACCTGAAGCCCTATTGCCTGAAATTCATTTTTTCTCTGGGGTTGGCACTGGCTCCTGCCTAGAAATTGTAAACATGGAGCCCTGCTTCTGCTCCCCGGAGAGTGGGTGGGAAGGAAGAATTCCTGGGGAACAGCTGGCACGTTAGCGGCGGCCTTCCCCAGCGCTGCTTCCCAGCCCCCCGCAGCCCCCTCCCGGGCTTGTCCGAGCCCCCCACAAACAGGAGGGAGGGAGCGGGGCTTTGCGGCCTTACCACGAGCCCTTTTCTCACTCTCTCTTTAACGAGTCCAGAACCAGGTTCAGGATGCCGTGTTGTGTTCTTACTCTTCCACCTTCCCTTCCCCATCACCTCTTCATCCTTTATTCTGCTCCTGGCCTTCACCAGAGCTAATCTGGACATGGGGGGAAGCCACAGTTTGTACCTGAAAAGGGCAGTTGGGAGCCACTGTCGGGCAGCTCATGTATTTCCATTTTTGTTTGGGGGAGAGCCCTCCCTGCCCAGTGGGCTTGGGCAGCCATGGCAGGGAGGGAGTCTCCACGCCTTCCTCTCACCCCTCTCGGACAAATGGCCTTCCCCCTGTGTCACAGACTCCCCGGGAACGGCCCTGTCCCGTCAGGGATCTGGGGCCGCTGTGTTCACGTCGGAAAGCCTGCCTTGCAGAGTCAGATCCGAAATGTCTGCCCCTCGGCTCAGCCTCCCACAGCAGGCACAAATGAGCTCCAGATGCGCTCGGCAGCGGCTGCCCGAGTCCGAGTGAACCGCTTCCAAGGCTTGAGCTTTCCCCTAAGAGGCAGCCTCCCGTCTGCCAGCCCCCCGGACCCAAACCCCGGCCGGAGCATCCTCAGACCCTCTAGCAGGTTCTGAGCCCAGGACACAGGGAAGCTCATCTGTTTGACAGTGTCATTTTTCCCTAAGAAGTGGTTGGAACGGCCTTCCCTCAAAGACTGGGCTGATGCTGGAGGATGATTTGTCAGCTTTGCAGTCACTCCACATATACTGTGAAGGTTTGGTAAAGCAGCCCAATCCACGGGAGGGGAAAGAAACATATCAAAAAGAACTGAATAACAGAGAAATTCTGTATAACATGTTTTCTTTTAAATACTTTCCAGTTGTCGAGAGGAGAAGCCATTCAGCATTTTACTTGTGAGGGGGAGAGGCCCTGTGGAACTAGGAAGGAGACCCTGGCTTCGTGTAGTCAGGACTGATCCAGGGGAGCCCCGTTGTAAAATGGCCGCTGCGTTAGGGGAGCCACGCTGGGTTATTGATCATAATTTACGATCACCTTCTTTTTAATATTGGTGAATTTCTCAGAGAGGTTGGAAACTATGACCTGAGAGGGCTACTAGAATTGAATTTTTTGTGTCATGGATCCTTCTGGCAGTCTGATAGGGCCCACAGACATTTCCCCAGAACTTGTTCTCAGAAATAATGCATAAAATAAAATAAATTAGAATTACAAAGCAAACCAAATTATTGAAAGGGAGCCATTGAAATATTAAAAATCCAAGGTTAGAACCTTTGTTTAGGAGTTCTGACTGTGGTTAAGAACCCCTGAATTAGATGAAATCTCAGAAAATATGGACCAAAATCCTACCTGAGGTATTCTTTCTGATTGAATGGTCCGTGGAGCAGTGGGGGAAGCTCACAGAATGACTTGCTATATGACGACCTTTCAAATACTTGAGCGTGATTAATCACGTCTCACCCTTTGCTTTCTGTTTGCTAGGCTAAGTGCCAGTTTCTAAAATTTTTCATTATGGGAAAGGGTTTCTAGATTTCTTTCTATCACTTTGCTCTGGACATATTCCAGTTGGTGAATTGTCTTTAAAACATGGTACCCAAGCATCACACATACTCATCTGACTAGTTCAGATTACAAGGGTACTGTGATTTTTCACTTGATTTCTCTTACTGTATCTTGAGATTGCACTGATTTTTTTTTTTTTTTTTTTTTTTTAGCAGCTCCACCATGGTATTTGAGCTTGTAGTCACACAAATCCCAGGTCTTTTTCTTTCACATGAAATTGTCTTTGAGGTCTCCTATAGCCTTAATAGGTTAAGAATTTCTGAAGGGTGAGTATTCTATTGTTTTTCATATTTGTCCGTCTCTTTAGAGCTAAGCTTGCTAGTTTGGATGTGGCGGGACCTTAAATATTTGAATTTAATGTAATTCTTGTTCAGTTGGTTTTTTAACACCAAATGTAAGACTGTGCATTTTATTCCATTCTGTCTTGCTGAATTCAATCCAGACTTCAAGCCTGTCAGTTTGGTAGCTTGTCATCTGTATTAATGATTCTTTGCCCCAACCTCGTGTCCAGGAGGGTGCTGGTAAATATTTAATAATCATCTTTCCAGGAAAAAATGCCTAGGATACTTTTCTGTTTCTTCTTCATTATTAATAATTTTCCCATCACTTTAAGCCTTGACAGTCATCAAAACAATAAATCAAGGCCTGATTTTGTGGCTTTTCTGAGGCAGAAGTGCTCACCTCACATTGAAAATTTAACAAGGAATTCTACCGGAGTAGGCCTGAGCACATCCCTGCTTATGTCACCTGTAGATAAATGATTAATAAATCAGCTTTCATACAGTGAGTTCTTTGGGCCCGCAGTGCTGTTGATTCTAGGTGGAGGATAAATACAACTTCCAATGAAACTATTAATTTATGTGGTTAAAAAAAACCAGTTCAGTGTAGGATTTTTTAACTAATGAATTCTTCTAACACATTTACAAGAATATGCAAAATTGGTTTGAATTTCACTTCAGGGAATGCCACTTTTACAGAGAGGCAGATTTTTTTGGACATCATCACTGTTGGGAAAAGGTGGCTCTCAGTCCATGACCCACAGATGGTGGATCTGTAATATCTGTTTATTATGTTGATCAGATTTCTGCCTGTGACAGTGGAATGGAATTCATTGAGCAGATCTGTGCCAGAAAACTTAGATTTCAATCCCAACTCTGGCAGTCGCTGCTTCTGGGTTCCTTAGCATATCTGAACCTCGGTTTCCTCATTTGTAAAATGATATAGTAGGACCATGTGACCTGCAAGGTGTGTTGCAATGTTACATGTGAATTAGATTCCTATGCAGGAGGATTCAGGAGTAAGAAAAGGGTAGGAATTTAATACTGCATTTATGGCTTTACCCATAGCAGCTCCTGGAAGGTCTCTACCTTCCCTCTCTATGGTCCTGGAAGCTCTAGTGCTATTTTGAAATCCATCAGAATTAGCCACAACATCCCAGTGGAATGGACTGTGGTCCCCAAGTGTTCCAGAGCATCCAAAGCCTCCCTCTTCTCTCTCCCCTGCTGACAAGTACAGCCCAGAGATTGTTTGCTCCAGTTTCCTGTTGTATAACTAGTACAAGGTTTAGTGAAACCCCATTTCATAGATGAGGTTACCTCTGATCACGCAGCTCTAGGAAGGGTTAGAGGCAATCAGCTTTTGAAACTTGTGGTCAACCCCAGGGTAGAAAGTATTGGGGAAGGGGAGGAGGGTTTGTCGTCAGTCATTTCTCAGTCATGTGTGACTCTTGGTTTTCTTGCAAAGATACTGAAGCACTTTGCCGTTTCCTTCTCCAGCTCATTTACAGATGAGGAAACTGAATCCAGGGTTACACAGCCAGCGAGTGTCTGAGGCCAGATTTGGACTCGGGAAGATGAATCTTCCTGACCCGAGACACTGAATTCTGTGCACTGAATCAACAAGTTGCCCTCCTAGGGGTTGGGGACAGCGAGCTAACAGGGTACTTCAAAGTAACAGGAATAATTACTGATTATTTCCTACTCTTTCCCTCACTGTGGTCGAGGGAGTTAATTTTTAGGCAGTGAAAAGATTAGCAGCAGATGCTGAATCCTGTATTTTCTTGAACTGGGTGGTGACATCCATTTTTCAAGGGATGAAATGGTGTTATTTTGATGGATTACTCTGATGGACTGGGTGGCCAGTCCCTGGGTATGCAGTTAGAGCTCTGCTGCTTTAGCCCAAGCTCCATCTTCCCTCCACGGATTGCTCAGAGCCATTGGACAAGCAGGTGGCCGTTCACATTCTTATGTGTTGCAATTAATAGAGCAATTCTGGGCATAATTGGGGAATGGGGAGTGGAGGGCAATCTAGGTCAGTTCAGTACTATGGCTTCTTTGTCCTTTCTGCAGCAGAGCCTGCCCGGAGTTTCCTTATGGACTGTCTCAACTGTTTATTTAAATTTCCAGCCTCTTCCTCCCCTTTTATACATTTACCTGCAAAAGAGAATATGCTTCTAAGATAGAGCTGCATTGTGGCTGGGAGGTAAGGAGGAAGTGAAGATGGAAGGGTGGGTGAGACTTGAGGTGGAGGCTATTTTCAGTCCCTCTTGCTGGGAGCCAGCCGTCCACCCCACTTCCTTCATTTTCTTTACCACCTGCCCCAATTACCTCTTCCTTACCCACCCCCTTTTGTACATTCTTTTATGCAGTGCCAGATCATAAGCTCCTTGAGGACGGGCACTCTCTTATTTGCTTTTATTTATGTCCCCGATAATTATGAAATGCTTTTTCTAGCTTTTTTTCCCCCTTTCTAGCCATCGTGCAGTCAGTCTTTGCCTATGAACTCTAAATATATCTTGGCTCTGCCTGCTGAATCTCAACGTTTCCTCTGTCCCCTTCAGCTCAGCTTGCAAATCCCCCCCTTCTACTTCTCTGCTTACATTGCCATCCTTTATTAGATGGGGCTTCATCACAGAATGGAGGTAACTCTTGGTTTGATAAAGTTAGATTGAATAAGTGCAAGTTCTGACAAGTGTTGCAGCCATACTGCAAAGGCTTCTGGGGATGGGGACGGCCAGCTGTGGACGTTGTCTAGTGGCCAGGAGCCGGCCTGATCCAGACCAGAGTGCCTCATTCCTACTACAGATGACTACTGGATAATAAATTGTAGTCACAGAAAGCCATGGAGATTGCCTCCCATAGAGCGGAGGGAGCCCTCGGTATATAAAATTACTTTCTTGAAGTTCTAAGTATCCTCCAATGGCTTGTTCAATCATTTTTAATTGTATCTGACTCCTCATGACCCCATTTGAAGTTTTCTTGGCAAAGATACCTACTGGACAAGCCAGTGTCTGAGGCCGTTTTTGAACTCATGCAAATCGCCTAGATGATGCTGCCTGATTGATGCCATGAAAAAATTCATGGGTACCACATGGTCTCTCCTCTCCTCCTCTCCCTGGGTCTCACTCCAGAAGCCTGTTCTTAAGCTTGCTTTTCTGGTTGGTTCCTCTGGCATAGGGAGGAAGTTCCACATCACATACTGAAACTTCACCATCTTCCTCCTAGTGCTACTTTAATTTATTGCTGCCCCAATTTATTTGTGTTTAACTATACACACAGAATGTTGAGTTGGCCATAGTGATAATGTATTAAACATTCTGGTTAAAGGCTCCAGTAGTTAATAATTTCTTATAAAGAGGGCAGGACCACTTTAAAACATTTTCTTTTCTTTCCTGAAAAAGATTCCAAGGAGATCTCAATTCCATGGCTAGGTTTTAGATGAGTAGCTACATAATACATCATTGTGAATGGCTGCAGTTCACACACTACATTATGTTGTTGGCAGTGTCCCCCCCCCCAAATGCTGCCCACATTTGGTATGGGCACCCAGTGGATACGTGAGAGATTAAGTTTGTGACCAACCAAATCTTGTATTTTGGGGCAGATGTTGCTGGGATTTCCAAAAAGCCATTGTTCCGGGTATTTAGATCTAAGTTAATTTTTAAAAACCTGGGTAATTGCCCCAGCCAACCTATTTCACTGTGGATATAAGGGACTTAATCTGACAGTTCTGATAGCTTGGTCTACCTTGATAAATGAAAATAAAAATATAGTTTTAATGACTTTGTTTTCTTTAGGATGACACAATCTCATTTCCAAAGAAATTAACTCTCCTAAATATTTGGCCAAGTTGACATTAAAGTGCTTAGAAATACCTGCCTTTTAATCTGTGTACTTTTTTTTGCACAATTGATCAAAAAGCATGCACTGTGTAATATTATCAGAAAGAACAAGTAATAATTTCTATTTACTTAAAAAGTTTTACAGATAGGACATAAAGTCTTAATTATATGTGCATCACTGTGTATAACTATGCTTGTTTATACCATGGAGTGTAGCTGGCTGTTTCACTTTCCAAGGATCTGCCATATCACTCATTGTTAAAACACTCAGCTTAGTTATCTGGAAGCCCAATATGCCTTTTGTATAAAATCCCTTATAGATGTCCTTTATTAAAACAAAAATGTCCTAAAAAAGCAGGTCACCAACAAAATGATTTTAAAAAGAGTACCAGCTCTGAGAATGCCTTTAATTAAGAAATTGATGAGCAACTCCTAGAGAAAGGAGCTTTAGACTGTGGAGATGTCCTTTCCCAGCTCCGTGGTCTTTAGGCTTTGTTAAAAGTGACCGATTTTGTTGGGACATGGCTGATGCAATTCTCATTGAACTACACGATATTTATTAATTTGTAGGGGAAAATGCCAGTTTCTTCCCTCTTTTAATTTGTCTGTTGTATTTGAAATATTTCCTTGTCCAATTGGACAGAAGAAGTTGAAGGGGAAGGTTTTGAAGAGGATCCAGCTTAAGAGACACAGTCCTGGATAGTCACAAGAGGCTTTGGTTGAAAGCATTGTGGGGAACTCAGAGATGGCACTGTGGGACCCCAAAAGCACAGTTAAGGTAAGTGAATGTGTTACAGCCACGTCGTTCTGCTGGGAAGATGGCAGCTTCCTAAAATAGAAGACACATGGTCTAGTGCAACTTGGGCATAATGCAGAATATCTGACAGTAGAAGTTCTGCTGGATGGTAGATTTGTGTGTTTCCACAGACATCCAAATAAACTCTTTCAAAACAACAGATGATTAAAGTAAAGGATTTATTGTAATCTGCTTACAGTCGTTTGCAAAGACAGACATACGTTTTTGCATAAAGATATAAATTGCTTTTTTCAAACTAATTTAGTGTGTTTTTTTTAATTCTATGAAGAAGTTTCAGTGAATTATGAATTGTACCAAACCAAGATTTTTAAGAGCAATATGGTACAAAAATAAGAGCAAACAGACAATTTGGACTGGGACAAGCATTCAACAGTGAGTTTAGAATATGGCTTTGCTGTTTAATCAAGCAAAGTTACCTGGAGACAGAAAAAGCCAGTAACTTTGTTAATACAAAAAGCTGATGCAGACCGTATTCATCCCAAACCTCGTTAAGTTGAAATTCCAATTCTGTAAAAATTAAGTCTGAACTAAAAAGCGGCAATTGTCTCCATTTCTGTTCCAGAAACCCCCAGTCTGCATGCTGTGTATTTATCACCTTCCACCGTAGCTTTCGTATTGCTGTGCAAGTCAGTTTGTAGTTAAAGATCTGTTGATTAAATTAAATTCCTGAAGTTGCAAAGTATGTAAGAAGACCAGACCCCTTTCCCTCTTGAGTACAGCTTTCCTACGTTTACCATAACATAAGGCCGGTGTCATTGAGAAAGACCAGGGTCATGTGGCCGTGGGTGAATGGGCTCCCATTAGGTGGACAGGGCGGCGAGGAGGGAATGCTGCATTCTCGGGGATGGAGAGTTTGGGGAAATGGATGTGATTTCCATGAGTAATTGAGTACTTATGTTAATCATTACTCTCAGAAAGGTTCCTTGGGCCTCTACTCTCAGCAGTTTATCTTGTGAAATCAGACTGTTAGCTCTGCCCCCAAACATGCTCATTTATGCTTCCAGGCTTCCCAGAGACCTGAGCCTGAACCAGATGAATTGAGTTGAACTTTCGGTGTTCTCATTTGTTGGTAGGAGCTGCGGTTTTCATTATAAAAAGCTTATTTTGAAGATGTCAACCCCACCAATAATCTGCCCATTTCAATTGGAGAGATCTGCCCTCCCAGAATCTATGTTCCCTTGACCTTCCCCTACATCAGGAATAGAAACCGGTAAGAGGTTGCTCGCATTTTCTCCCAAAGAAAGAAGCATAAAACAGGTGGAAAGCAACCTTTAAACCATTCCCCCTCCTCCTCCCCCTTAGTCCCAATAGCATATGACTTACTTGTGTTTGTGGACAAGAGAAGAGGCAGAGTCTCCCTGCAGCCCTAAAGCTGTCAAGGCTCCTGAACCACCTGTTTGTTGTGTCTTGTTAAATGAAACCTTCATGATGCTGTAAACACAACTCAACAACGCTCCTTGGGGAAGGTGGAAGCCGGAGTCCTTAAGTGTACTCAGCTCACAGGTACTTGTAAGTGGCAGACAAAAGGGGAAACGGAATACAGAAGAATAGAAAGGCTTAAAGACAACTGAAAAACTTTGTGTGGTTATTTACAACAGACACTGTAAAATGGTAAATCTTCTATGATGCTAAAAAAAGGCACAGCTTTCCCTTTCTTAAATACACTGTAAACGCTTCATTAGGCATGCAGAACATTTCACTTTACAAAAAAAAAAAAAAAAAAAAAATTACCTTGTTTGTTTAGACAAAGATAGTACTTAAATAGTCTCCAGCAAAATAGAATTCTTTCAAAAATACTTTCCCATTCATCCTATTAACCATTAAAGATTTTTTTTTGTATGTGTCTCATTTACAAAAGTTCCTTACACCTTATTTCAGGTCCTTCACAATTTATACATACAGTAATGTACAGTACAGCAAAAGACTGCGAAAAATTATTTGTAAAGCCAGCACAATAGATAATATAAATTGAAACTGAAGCATTTGTTTTAACATCTTATCCATTTAATTAAATAATAAATGGACACCCAAGGGTGTGTCCACTGGTGATGGAGGATAACATGGGAGAACAAATGCCCCAGGCGGGGAGGTGATTATTCCACACCAAATGTTCCATTATTACACAAGAGGAGTCTGTATATATTTTTTCTCTTTTTTGTTTTTTTTTTAAATAAGAAAAGAATATTAATGCCCCATATTTGACTGTACGTTTTATGTGCAAACCAAGGGTAAGCTTTAAAAAGTTCATTAGTCCTTGAACCCTTTTACAACAAGCAAACAATACCAGAAACTACATGGCATATTGAAAACTTCCATCTGTTAAAATATCAAAATCAAAGAGTTATTGACTAGATATGGCTTTTCATCCAGAGGAACGGGATCAATTTCTAAGCACTGAGGGTAAGGAGAAGAGCTCTTAAATCATCCAGTTCTTGCCAAATCCATGTCGAACTGCTTTCCAGTCCCCAAACCCTTGATGTGATTTTAAACTTGAAAAACTGCTGAACTGTGAATCATCTCATGTTAAAAATGTGATTTCTTGGGTCCTTCATGGGTGTGGAATAACACGGGGAAACTTAAGGCAAAGTTCTTCCATTAAGACATTTTCCATCACTTCCTGTGGAAGTACAGGGGCTTGGCATTCCCGGATTCCACCTTTGGTAGCTGGTCACTGATGATCTCCACCAGCATCGCTGGGAACTCCACTTTCAGGGCCTGGGACTCTCGGAAGGTATAGAAGCAGAATTCCAACAAGTCACTCACCAGCTACAACACAGAGACAGAGGGGAAAAGGAAGTGAGCTTTATTTCAAGGTAAAATGCAGACATCCAGGGATTTTTATTTTTATTTTTTTTTAAGGAAATTACATAATTCTGCCTGATTAAATTTTACCAGTTGTCCTTGGATGGAGGAAGGGGTGGAGGCAGCCACAAGGTAGAGCATGATTAATTGAAATACAGATTTATAAAGTCGTCACACAGTTGTTACAGACTCTGAATTCAAATTGCCGTTTTTCTGAACAACATAAAAATACAATCCAAGATAATAGTAAATTGATGATTTTTCTCAGTCAATAGGCTGCTTGCAAGGATCACTTTACTTGAGTCTAGCATCAATGAAATATAATTGGTCTCCGTTTCAATGGGATATGGTGTTCTCATATGCTATGATGAGACTTCTATCAAAGTCTTATTCTGTTAAATTTTCTGGCAAAAGTACTCTTTAAAACATCTATGGCTCCAAGCTTTTTGTACTGTAGAGTTTTCAAACTAAGGCATGGATTTGGTCTTGGACATAGATTCATTTTTAAGCTTGGGCCACCCTGGGAGCCTTAGTTTCCCTATTTAAAAGATATTGGTGTTGATTTAACAATCTATAAGGTTTCTTCTAGCTTTAAGTTCATGATTTTATGAATGCAGATATGTGCTAGGGGTATCACATTTTTTTTTTTTTTTTTTTTTTTTTTTTTGCTTAAGAGTTGATTCACAGGAAATGATTTCATTTAAACTCAGATCTGTGCGTTTCAGAAGTAATGGTTCCAGTGTTACAAAGGAAAGTAGTAGGGGCAGAAACTGATCTGTTTTCAACTTGGCAATCATGTCTTCAATGGGCAAAACCCTAAGAATTAACATTTCTGTTAGAAGACATACTAAAGTGACAATGACAGTCTTCTGGCTGTTAAGAACTTCATTAGTTTTGGGTTCCCCACTAACTGGCTTTTTTGCTAATGAACCATTCAGGATATATTTCTTTCTTACAGCTTCAAAATTCCATTACTCCTCTATGCTCCTAGTGTCTAAGAAGAACTTTTGGATTAGTTTTTTTGTTTTGTTTTTCCCTCCCACCTCTCAAGAAGTCCTATAAAAAGCAATAAAACATAAAAACAACTTCTAGGAAGAATTTAGCACCAAATAGCACTACCCTTCCAGTTCTCCCATATTTTCACTACTACGTACAATTCAGTAATTTGGCCTTTGGACCTTCAAGGTACAAAGAAAATGATTTATATCATCAGGTAGCAGCGTTAATAAGAAGGGTCAAATCCTGAATCAAGAATCTGTCAATCAGAAAGGGGTAATCATTTGTCATTAATTATCTTTCCACATGCATAATACTCAGTTATGTGCCAAGAAAGTTCAATAAGCCTCCTCTGTTCCTTTACTGAGCTTATTTTAAAAAGACAAAATGATCAAAAAACCAGTTGTTTAAATACTGTTGCCCCAATATTATGACAAACATGACCTTGTTCTCCCAATACAAATGACCAATTTTAATTCCATCTCTATGATTTCTCAAGAGGTCTATTGACTAACCTGTACCTCTTCAAATGCAACATTTTATGTTTCATACTCATCAGAGTCAATTTGGAAAAGCACTTCAGAGATCATCTAATTCATTGTTTCTGAAATTGTGTTCTGTAGAATCCAGGGAATTTACAAAGCAGCCCAAAGGGGCTGCATAGAGAACAAACTTATAATGTTCAGATAGTCTAGAGAGGAAACAGCTTCTAGGTAATTTTTGTACCAGTGCTTATTATGGATAATTGGGTAAAATTGGTTAGGTCTGAAGGGACAAGTACGTAATAGTGTTAATAACCAAGACTAATGGTGGTAGTAGGGGAAATCATTAACCTAATTCAAGTACCAAATATGAAAGAAACAGACAGTGATCTTGACCTCGAGTTCATATCTAATGAAAGTGGTGGTGGCGAGCATTAAATAAAGCACTCACTATGTGCTAGACACTGTGCTAATAACACTTATAAGCAAAATTATATCATTTAATCCTCACCTAACTGGTAAATGCTATTATCCCTTTTTACATTTGTGGAATATAATGATGCAAACAATTTAAGTGTCACACAGCTAGTAATTATCTGAGCACACATCTGAACTTGGGTCTTCTGATTCCAGGTATCCTCTGCATTACCTAGTTGTTGATGTGCAATTTAAATGCAAAAAAAAAAGATCATTCATAATTCTAGAAGAATTACAAAATAAGATGAAACTGAATAGTGGGAAAAAACCCTCAAAATTTTAAAGTGACATTTTTTTGATGAAGTGAAATAACTTCCTCAAGTACTGGGAAATCACACTTTGGCTGAAAAAGAACTTTGTAATTTTCAAAGCCTATTCACTGATAAAGCAAATGGTTTCCCCAAGGTAGTTTATATCTTATTTGTAATATTTGGGTCTCAGTATTTATTGGCCTTTTTTTCCTTTAAATTTGACAGCAAATTTCTTGGACAATGGGAAAAAATTCAAAGCATAGTTCTAAAAAAGGCCCAATTTTGAAGGTTTCAGTTCTGAGTTAGACATGCCTAGTAAAGAGTATCCCTGTAACTTCAGTGGACTATCTCTAGATCTGTGCTGAGTTGTTTATGAATGGCTCATCACAAATCCATCAATGTTATGGGGAATTTTAACTCAAAATACATGTCCTACTAATGCGGATGAAATCTAAACAAGATTCAAATGTCACTGGGAAATGTTTCACAACAGAAATAAATATATAATACAGCATAGACAATGTTAAATTGTGGTTTCTTAAGTAAATAAGTGGCTTGCAGGGCCACTTTGCAGTTTCTATTTAACACTACTAGTATAGACAACAGAAAATACAAAGTTTAACTTGTTCTCTACTTGGCTCTAAAAAGACGTCACCAAGTCTGAGAATTCTCTTACTCTTTGGGTCTCACCAAAGGACTTAAGTAACCAAGAATCCCATCGTGGAATCAGCTGTGTCAGTGGATACAGATTAGGAATCCTCCTCCTCATTACCAGAGCTGTTCTTACTTATCCTCCAAGATAACCCTATTGCTGTCACTTGGGTAAAAGTGGAAGAATAAGGTAGAACTCAGAAACCAAAAAGCCTCTGCTCACATTCCCATGGTAAATCACCACTTTAGTTTCTACTTCTGTAAAATGAGGCTAACATCTGCACTCTCCTTGCATAGAAAGTTGCATTATATAAGTTGGGAGCTATTTCTTAAGTGGTCTCTACCACCACTACTCACAAAGCACTTTGGGGTACAGTATATTTCCTCAGGCTTCACTATTATATCTAATACTGTTGCTTGAGGTGAAAGGAAATTCAGTTACTTGTCTAGAGTCGCACATCTTCTGAGGGATCCTGTTTAATATGCCACTTGTTTGATGGTAATTATGGTTTGACTTATTCTTTTATTTTTATTTGAATTTTGTTTTACTTAAATAAGATTTCTATTGAGATATTTTTCTCTTTCAATCATTCCCTTCTCTCCCTTTATACCACAACTGCCCTAAATCCAGATTACTGCAATAGAGGCCTCCTCATGTGTTCCCCTACAGTCAATGTCTTCCTTTTCTAATCCTTCTTCCAAACAGCTGCTGGATTGACATTCCCCAAGCACCGTCTAATCCCATAGCTTTTCCATTGCCTCTAGGACAAAAGACATACATCTCTGGCAATTAAAGTCTTTCACATTTTGGTTCCAGCACACCTTTTCAGGTTTATTATATATACTTTGAGCCATTATCATCTCACAGACTACAATCTAGCCCAACTGGTCTCCCTGTTGTTCCTCCTTCATTTCTTGGTCCCTTAGAGATGCTTTGCTTCAGCCCCACCTCCACTAAAATCATTTTAAATTTATTTAGTAGATACCCCACATTTACATATCCATAAACAGTTGTTTACAATATAAACAGTACCACATGTGAAATAATGAAAAAAAAATTTGATTTTAAGTCTGAGAACACGGGTCCAAATCCCAGCTTTGCTGTGCATTTTTTTCTGGGCCTTTGAAGCCACTGCCAGCTCTAAATCTCAACCCCTATTCCAGGCTTTATCCCTCCAGTTGAAGGTAAGTTTCCCAAAGACAAGGATTCTCACTTTTGTATGTATAACCATGGCACATTTCATGTGCTTAATAAAAAGCTTATGGGTTTAAAAATTCTTAGATGCATTAAAGAAATCAAAGAAGTTAAAACTCACACTTCAGTAAATGCTCAGCACTACCTAATGCAAACTAACGCTTTCCCCTGGCCCTTGTTCAGAATTTTCCTTCAGTGCTTCATGGTACCAAACCTTGTCCCCATTTGACTTCCGTTGAAAGTTTAATTCATTTTCTTTCACCTCTTACATTTCCTGACAACTTAAAATGGGTCTCCTTTGGCCACTCTTCAGATTTTAAAATTTCAAATCATCATGTATTGTAGTAAGCAAGGAGCTGAGGCAGATGGTTCTGGTGCCCCCAACCCAAACCCTCACCCCATCTTCCTGCCACCTGGATGCCTTCAGTGCCATGAGACAAATGGAGGGCGGGGGGGAAGTCTGAAGCAACAGCATTGATTTCCGCAGTCCTTTACAGGCAGATCCCAATTTGAGAAGGCAAACAGGAGCACTAATTATAATCAGCAATGATACAGTATCATTAGACATCATAGAAAGATTTGAAAATAAATGGAGATTTCTGTCTTCCAGCTCTACAGAATGCATCTGCTTGGATCTAAGGCAAAGTCAGGCTCAGCCCCACGCATGAGTTCTCCCAGACTGACGGGCGACAGCTGGTGCTAAGTCAGGAGAGCCCGGGCAAGGTCACAGTGGAGAGCTGCGGCTCTTTGGATGTTCTAACAAACGAGAGCGTCGAGGCTCTAATTAGGACATTTCCCCCACTGCACCTCATTGAATCATTGCTCCCGATGGCCGTGCACAGCTGGCGTCCCCCACCCTCCCGTCTGGGTCTGCTGCTTTGCTGAAGACACGCTCGAGCTCAAATGAGAAGCAGGGGCCACGGGGTCCTGCCTTCTGTGCTGTACCTGGGTGGGAGGCCGCCAGACACTCCGAGTCCAGGGTGAAGGCTCCGTGATTCAGAGGATGGCGGAGCGTCAGACCTTATTAAAACCACCTCACGGAAGTCTGGCCACAAATGTTTGCTGTGTTGTACTAATTTCTCTGAAATGATTTGCTGTTCCCAAAATCTGTGCATAATTAGGATTGATTCTTTGGGTAAGATGAATCAGGGGTGGGGAAAGGAAAAGCTATGAGGACAACTTATTTTTAAAAGATTAGAAATTTTGCCAAATTTATTTTGGAGGGTTTGGAAGAATTTTTAAAATAGTTCTAATATTCTTATTTAGCTAGATATGGCCTAATATTATTAACTCCCATTAGTCTACAAATAGCATTCTGAACATTTGAAAACGACTTGCAATAATTAGAGAGTTTTTAATTCATAATCTCATATGAAATTTCATATGAAATTTGTCTTTTGGGCTGGAGTTTGCTTCTTGGTACTAATGAACCAAGGAAAATCTAAGTCTTACAAAAGCCTAAAACTTTATTTTCAGTGTTGGTTACTCTTCCAGATTCTCTCCTTAACAACCAAGGCCTGAATGTCATTTTATTGGGACCTGTTGCTAAAATTGCAAGCCTGTCTAGCTTTTGTTTGTAAGCATGCATTTCAGTAGGGCAGCTAGATGGCACAATGCATAGAGCCCCTGTCTAGGATTCAGGAAGACTCATCTTCCTGAATTTAAATCTAGTCTCTGATACTCACGATCTGTGTCATCCTAGGCCAGTCACTTCATCCTATTTACCTCAGTTTCCTCATCTGTAAAATGAGAAGGAAATGGCCAACCACTCCAGTATCTTTGCCAAGAAAACCCCAACTGGAGCCATGATGAATCAGACAGGATCAAAAATTGACTAAACTAAAAAAACAATATGTTTTAGGAGGCAAACTTGAGGTCTCTCTTCTTCCCAAAAGTTAAGGGGGAAAATGCAAGAAAGAATGTTATTTACTAATGGAGATGATGAAGAGATATGGAAAGATAAAGCTGCTATGATATTTCTTAGCAACATATTCAAATCAGGCTATAATAAACCTGACTGCCATCAGTGAAGAAGCTACATTTAGGACATAGCTTTCTTTTAGAAACTTGCCAACTATGTTTAACACAAGGATGAAATGACATTAAGACAATCATTGGGATTGTGGGACCAAAGAGTTGGCAAACTAGATACTCTCCCTACTCCTTGCTAAGTTTTAAAATGCACACACAAACCAAAGAAGCATTATCTACCAAATAAAATACAATACTGGGAGAGGATCCTGAGAAGATGTTGGAGTAGGAGGTCAGTAAATTGCAAGTTCTCCAGATTTCTCCGACAAACAGAACAAATTTGCGCCTCAAGGCTTACATAGACTGGTGAAAAATTAGGAAGACCTGGGGCAGAACAGGGGTCCTCCTGGCACAAGCCAGGAGACTCAAAGAAAGATGGTGGCCTAGAATTAAGCAGTGTGAAGCTCCGGTCTCAGAAACATCAACTGGGGAACCCTCAGGGGAGCTGGGTTTGGCTGGAGCGTTGGCAGGAAGCACAAAGACTTTCCCCACTAGGACAGTTTATGGAGTTGGGGTCTAGATCTGGGAAGACTGAGGGAATCTCGATTAATCAGGAACACCAGGCCCAGCTGTGCTGCAGAGACCCGGCCCTGGGCGAGAAGAAATCAGTATATCCCTGAGCTTAGAAGCAGTGGGGCAGGGGCTGCTGTCTGCAGGTACTTATAGGAGGGGGAGGGGCCTCTTGGTTTGGGGTTCAATCCAGATCAAGGGAGCTTGCTGAAATGAAGCCAGAGCTCTTCACAATTAGAAGTGCTTACACTAATACATATTAAAAAAAAAAAAAAAAGAAAGAAAGAAAGAAGAAAGAACCCCATCAGAGAAACTATGGGAACAGGGACGATTGGAGTTCATCTTAAGAGAAGGACACTGAAGTAAAAAACAAAAAACTGCTTCTACCTGATGGAATAATGTGAAATGGTTCCCTGCCCAGAGAGAATTTATAGAAGAACTCAAAGAATTTTTTAAAAAAATCAAATGAGAGACAATGAAGAAAAACTTAAAAAAACAAAACAAACTATCCAAGAAAAATAAGAAGATTCTGAAAAAGTTAACCAATTAGTAAAGGAGATAGAGAATCTTGAAGATGAAAATAATTCTCTGAAAATTAGAATTGAGCATATAGGAGAGACCAAGAAATAACAAAACAGAATAAAGAATGAAAAAAAAAAAGAACAGAATTTGAAACATAAGAAAAAAAAAAAACAGAGATGGAGAACAGTTCAAGAAGAGGAAGTACAAGAATAACGGAAACTATCTGAAAGCTGTGACCAAAAAGGAACTTTGACACAATAATGCAAAGAATAATTCAAGAAAATTGTCCTTGAGTGATAGAATGAGGGGAAAGTAGAAATGGAAAAAATCCTAAAAATTACCACCTCAAAGAGATCCTTGGCAGAAAACATAGGAATATTATTGCCAAATTCTTAAACCCCCAAATAAGAGAAAATTTTACAAGAAAAAAAAATATAGCATTGCAGCTGAATTAATAGAGGACAAAAAAGAGAAAACCCCAACAATATAAAATCCTTGTTAAGCAACAATGGAAAATAACTAATTCTTTTAAGATTCACTCAGCACCCTTCACTGTCTAGCCTTCACAGTCCTGCCAAAGTCAATACTAAAGTAGTGATATCTCCTGGAAGAAAAACAAAAGGCAATTTCCTCTCTCTCTCTCTTTTAAAAATGTGATCTCTTATAGAACAATTTAAGGATCCCATATTCCCTAGAAGAACATGACAAATGCAATGAACCGAAATACTACAAGAAACAAAGTAACTATTGAAAGAATCTAGATAGCTTCCTAAATAAAAATCCTCCAAACCTCAAGATATGTTGGTTAAATTTAACAATTCTAATAATAGGGAAATTCTGCAAGTGACCAAGAGGAATTCAGATTTCCTTTTCCTATATGTGAAAATATAACACTATTTCATGTGTACTAGATACTACAGAAGATAATGAGGATTTGAAAAAGCAAAGCAGTTCAAGCTGCAACTCAAAATGAGAAGTTTGCAGTCCCTCCCTCCCCAAGAATGTTCTTTTTAACAAACATTGGCACAAAATGGATAAAATAAGTTTAATTTCAAGGAAATAATTAATAATGGAATATATTACCCTGTGTTTATTAGTCATTAAAAAAAAAACAGGTGGGGGAAATCAAGATGGAGTGAAAAGTCATAACTTTGAAACCACAAAATTTCTATAAATTTGTGGGATTCAGCTAACAAAGTCCTTAGGGTAAAAATTTATATTTCTGAATGCTTACCTCAAAGGAGAGATAAACAAATTGACAGGTAAAAAAATCATGGGACTAATGAATAAAATTAAGAGTTAGTTTTGTGGAAATACAAGCAAACAAATAGCCATTTGATTAAAAAGAAAACACCAAACAAAAGCTACACATCACAAGACAATTATATCCCAATCTCAGGGCTACTTAGGAAGACAGAAGTTTGAGGATACTGATGTGGGAGCTAGCTAGAGAGGCACATTGGAAGAGCCTACTCCTCCCTAACATACCAAAATTTGTGGGATTAAGCCAACAGTCCTTAAAGAGAAATTTTATATCTCTAATACCTCAAAGGAGAGATTAACAAATTGAAAATTTAAAAAAAATCACTGAATTAAAATAACATTAGGAGCAGTTTTGTGGGAAAAACCCTCAGATAAAGAGTTGGCTAATTTGATTAAAAAGAAAGAAGAAAAATCATTAACTGTTTCATTTTTTTACACTGGTAATTAACAAATGAAGATGAAATGAAAGCAACTCTTAGGAACTATTTTTGTTCAATTTTATGCCAAGAAAATTAACAATCTAAATAACATGGATGAATATATTTACAAAAATATAAATTGCTCATATTAAGAGATGAGCAGATAAGATTATTTAAATAATCTTATCTTAGAAAAAGAAGTTGAATAGGGTACAAATGAGCTCCCTAAGGGGGAAAAAACTCTAAAGAGCAACTAATTCAAACACTATATAAACTATTTGAAAAAATAGACAAAGGATCCCTAGCAAATTCCTTCTAAGACACAAATATAGTTCTGATACAAATCGAAGAGAGCAGAAACAGAGGAAAAAAAACTATATATCAATTTCTCTACTGAACAGTGATGTAAAAATTGTAAATTAAATACTAGCAAGGAAATTATAGCAATCTATTACAAATATCATACACTAAGACCCACCTGAATTTATACCAAGAATGAAAGGTTGGTCAAATATAAAGAAAACTGTAAGCATATTATCAATAATAAAACAATAAAAAACCATGATCATCAATAGATGCAGAAAAGGCTTTTTGACTAAATACACTGTCCATTAAAAACATAGAAATAAATGTATCTTTTAAAATTATAAATACTATTGTCTAAAACCAGAGAAAACATCTAGGATGAAGATAAATTAGAAGCTTTTCCAATAAGATCAGGGGCAAAACATATATATATATATAATATATTATCATTATTACTGTGCAATATTGAACTAGAAACACTAGCTATAGAAATAAGGCAAAAAACAAAAAAGATTGAAGGAATAGAGAAAAAAACTCACTTTTTTGCTGATAACATAATTGTTTACTTAGAAAATCAATAGAAAAGTTAGTTGAAACAATGAAAATGAAAAACTTTAGGAAGTTTTCAGGATATAAAATAAACCTAAATAAATTATAAGCATTTCTTCATATTACCAACAAAACCCAGAAGGAAAACATAAATTTAAAATAATTGTAGACATTATAAAATACTTGAGAGTTTCTCTGCCAAGACACATAGAGAAACTATATAAATACAATTACAAAACACTCTTCACATAAATAAAGACATATTTATAGCTGAAGAAATGTTAATTGTTCATGGCTTGGCTGAACCAATGTCATAAAAATGACAGTATTAACTAAATCTATTTACTTATTGTGTGCCATACTAATACAAATACTAAAGAATAATTTTGTAGACAGAATGAAAAAATAATACTGGAGGAATAAAAGGTCAAAAAATATAAAGACAATCAATTTTTTTAAAAATGGGTACATTATTTAGACATTAGGGTGATAGAAAAAAATTAGAGGAGCATGGAAAAATGATTTGTAGTCACTATGGGAAGAAGTTATGACCCAACATATTTTTTATTTCATCGAAAAAAGTTTTTGCAGCCAAAATTAAAAAGAAGGCAGGAAACTGAGGAAAAATTTTTGACAAATGATCAAAAATAATGAATAGGCTGTTTTCCATATGAAACTATGCTGTAAATAACTCATAATTAAAGAAGTACAAATTAAAACAACTGTAAAGTACCACCTTACACCCATAAGCAGATTGGCTAACATGAAGAAAAATGACAAATGCTAAAGATATGGAAAAATATGTAAACCTGTGCAGTGTTAGTGGATATGTGAACAGATCTAACCATTCTATCTGGAACTATGCCCAAAGAGCTGTAAAATTGTATAACCTTTGACTCAGTAATACCACCAAAGAAATAAAAAAAGGAAAAAAGACCCATGTGTATAAAAATATTTATAGCAGCTCTGTGTGAATGTGTTGGGAAAGACTTGGAAACTGAAGAAATGGCTTGGGGAATGGATAAACAAATTATGGATATTATTGTGATGCAATGTTATTGTGCTATAAGAAATGATGAAGAGGGTGGTTTCAGAAAAAACCCTTGGAAGACTTAAAAGAGATGATATAAAATGAAGTAGGTAGAAGAAGGAGAACGTTTTGTCCAGTTAGAGAAATATAATCAGAATTGTGAAATTCTTATTACTTCTAACTGATCAATGACAGTGATCCAAGACATTTCCAAGAGACTCAAGAAAAAAAAAATGGCATCTACCTCCAGTAGAGAATTGATGTTGATGAACTCTGAGTGCAAAGTGATGCAATTTTTTTCTTTCTTCATTTTGTTTGCTTCCTCATTCCTATTTTTTCCCCCTTTTTTCTTTTTGCAACTAATCCACTAATGTGAATAAGTTGTATATGACTTTATATGTAAAATAAGTATTACATTTCTTACCTTGTCAATGAATGTGAGGGGAGAGAATTTGGAACTGAAAATTAAAAAAAAAAAAAAAAGCAAAGGAAAAACCCAACCCTGATATATAAAGTAAATAAAACATTTAAAAAAAGGATCATTAAAAGGGAAAAAAAAAATCTACCCTCTCACACAAGGAAAGAAATGAAAGAAATAGAAATTGAGAGGAGCATAAATGAAGTATCATGGACTAATTTCCATAATGCCCCCAAAGATGGATAAATGTAGTTTCTGAGTTAAAACTGTATTCTAGAGTTGCAAGTGATTTCTGAATCCTTTTTAACTCCATGGATAAGAAGAATAATCAGAAGAATAAAAGGTATAAAAACAGATTTTGTGATTTGGTGCCCAGTAATTCCAACCCTGAGGCATTGTTGCTTCTATCAACGTTATTTCCCTTAAGAATGGTGCAAAACATAAAAAAGGGATGAAAGATCTCCAAAGAAAATTATTTAGAAATCAGAAATCATCTTATACATGGTACTTCAGAAGCATTCACTCAAAGGAAAACAAAAGAGAATAAAGAAGGAACAGATAAAGGTATATTAAAAATTAGAACAAAATTTCAGAATTTCAAAATGGAAGAGAATTGATGAAGAGAAGAAAACAAAGTAAAAATTTAAATAAAAAGCTGCAGAAAATCTATATCCAAAAGTTGATGAAAAAGATATGTTCTTTGGCCCAGTAATAATATTAGTAGGTTCATACCCCAACGAGATAAGATCAAACAAAAATTTAAAGGACCTATATGCACACCAAAAATTTATAGCAGCATTTTTTTTAAAGCAAAGAACTGAAAATTGATGGAGATATCCATCAATTTGGGGAATGGCTAAATATATTACAATAAAAGAAGGTAATAGACTATATTGGGCTTTATGAAATTATAAAAGGGATGGATTCAGAGAAACCAAGAAAAACATAGGAAATGATTTTAAATGAAGTGAACAAAACCAGGAGGATACTTATATAAAAGACATACCACTGTAAAAAACAAACAAAAAACAAAAAAACAACATTAGGGAAAAGGGGATTCCAAGATGATAGAGGTTTGTGATTTATATGTGATCCTTTTATAGGGCAAAGGGTTACATTTTTGTCAAGTTCAGAGCCAAAAAACAAAAATTATTTCTAATAGACAAAGAAAACTAACAAATATAAGAAATTGGAGAGGAGGAAAAGAGGGAATATTTTGAACTAAACGTTTAACTGAGAGGAGGGAAAGAAAGTAATAATTAAATAACTAAGTAAATAAAAGAAAGAAAAATAAATCATTAATTTAAACAATGCTCTAGAACTAAGAAAAGAGTTGACAAATGGGAGTGGGGAGCAAGGGAATGTGTTGTATCAAAGTAGTTTAAACAAAATATCATTAAAAGGATCAGATGAATCAACTGATAAAAAATATTTTCTTCCTACTTTCTCTTACTTTCTTTTACTAAAAGATTTTTTTAAAAGTACATGTTAATTGATTTAGTTTATTCCTTCAAGGTATTCTTAAATTCTGGTACTTTTAACATTAAAAGAGGAAGGAAATTAAAATAAACACTAAACTAAAAAAAGAACACTAGAAACACAGATGGAAAAACAAATCTAACTGTTATAATTGTAAATGTGAATGGACTAAAACAGAAAAGAATCTAAAAGCCCAAAGTTATTTATATACCAAAAAAAAATCTTAAAAGCAGACTCGAAATTGACAAAAAAGACTCAATTGATTCAAAATGATAGTCTAGAACTAAATTTACTATGTATCATGATAATTAAAAAAAAAAAGAATAAAACCATATAAAAAGTACAGTATCAAGAGATAAATTAGGAAATTAGATTAAGCTTAAAAACCAAAGAACAGATATGAAAAATATATGGCATAACATCTAAATTTATAAGGGAAAATTTAGCAGGCATTAAAGTTAAAAAGATATGTAGTAACAGACAATAACTCAGTATTCTCAGACATGGGCAAATCTAACAGAAATCTAAACAAGAACGAAAATACAGAACTGAATAAACTTGGAGAATTTAGAGCTATAATTTATAGCATTTTCTGAATGGGACTGTTAGACAATTTCTTTATTTCTAGGCTTCATTTAGCACTTTCACAAAAAGAGATCACATTTTATACTACAGAGAATTTGCAGATAAATTTGAAGAAGAAATACTGAACATCTTTTACAGATCATAACACAACAAAATTAGTAATCAATACTGGGCACACAAGCAAAAGAAACACATATAAATGGGGATTTTCAAATGAATTCCTAAACAATCACAGAAATAATTGCTAGTATGTGAAAGGCAATGATGAGACATAAAAAGAAGTCACGTTCAGAGTTGTTGAAAAATACATAAAATATCCAAGGTTTAATCCACAAAAGTTCATTCCATTCTCTGCGTAGGTATAAAATGCTTGTTAAAGAAATAAGGGAAAAAGTTAAGTAATTACAGAAAAATTCAGAGCTGGACTATGCCAATATCATAAAAATAGCAATATAACTATTAGTTACTAATATACCTACTGAAATTAGTGCACAGCTTTAATGCTATGTATTGGTCAAACTACTGAAGTGATAACTTTACAGAACTAAGCAAAACAAGAGAAAATTCATTTAGAAGGACAGAAGTTCTAGAAAATCAAGGTCAATAATGATAAAGATATTAATGAAGTAGAAATAGTATAGCTAGAACGCAAACTCTGTAATAATATAATCAATTATAATATATAGTAATCATCCAATCCATCTGTTACTGGATAAAAAGATTAAAAAAAAGTTTATCAGTAGAAAAAAATATACAAGGAAGAATCAGAAATAACTGAACTCTATAACCCAATATTTTATAAATTCTAAATCATAGATTGCTTAGGAAAGAACTTTGTTTGACAAGAATGAGTAAGAAAAGTGGAAACGTTCTGGAAGAAATTAGGTTTAGAACAGTATCTTATACCATATACTATAATAAATAAAAAAGTATATGTGGCTTAAATATTTAAGCTGATTCTGTACAAAACTGGAAAAGAAAAGTATATGCATTTTACAGCTATAGAATGTATTCTTAAATAATATAGAGAAGTAATTACACAAGTTAAGAAAGATAATTGTGATTAAATGCAAGTGAACAGAATCAATGCAACTAAGATAAGAAATAAACTGGTCAAATGAGGGGAAAACCTTTGTTTTTTGATAATGGCTTGATATCTATAGTATATAGAGGAAGAAGAGAAAGATGATCAACATTTTCCCCACAGATAAGCAATGAAAAGATATAAAACAACCAGTCTCAAAATAATTTTAAAATATTAACAGCCTTGTGAAAAAAAATGTTCCAATTCATTCATAGCACAAGAAATACCAATCAAAACATCCCTAAAGTTTTGACCTTATCATACTTAGCAAATTGTCAAGAATGATAAAAAAAGGGGGAACAGTAATATTGGAAGAGTTATAGAAAGAATTCACACTAATGCAATATTGGTGGAGCTTCAAATTGGTTCAAGCATTCTGAAAAGCAATTGGGAATTATGTGAAATGAGTGAATAAAATTTCTCTACCTTTTAATTAGAGATCCCACTGCTAAGTTCCCTATATACTAATTATAGTTATAGTTAGTTAGTATAACTAACTATACTTATAACAGCATTGGGGGGGGGCGTTCAGTAGCAGCAAAGAACTGGAAAGAAAGTAGATACATTTTAATAGGAAAGACAACATGTGTGAATATTGGTGTATCTACATACAACATATTTATACTATTAATATATATTATTAGATATATAGATATAATAAATATGTAATAAAATAAATAATAAATTAATTAGAATAAAAGAGACATACAAGACAAATAAAAGGTAACCTTAGAGAAGAAGGAACTAATTTGGAAACCAGGAGAATTTTCTTGCAGAACAAGCAAAACAACATATACACACATGTGCGCATACACACATACACAATACACCATATGTATGCATGGCTATATGTATACATACTGTATATAAGTATGTATATATACATGTGCACACACACATTGTATACATACACACATACACATGCCTCAACAATGTAGATGGGGAAAAACCAACAAATTAATTAAAAATAATCCCAAAGAAGTGATCTGAAAATTCACCTGTAGAAATTATGGGCTGTGGATATACTTAAATCAGACTTGTGCTCCTAGGACCTAATACTGTCTTGGTTATTAACATATTATCAAAGTGAAAGCACCCTTACTTACTTCAATGAATAAACTGTATAAGTGGAAAGCTAAAAATACCATCAAATAACAGTTACACTTTTGGATCAGTTTACTGAACTGTTCTTTTGAAATAATTCTTTTTAGGGAAACTTATTGAAGTGGTTGTTGGGAAATATCCATTGTGTCAAAGCAAAATATACAAATAGACTTTAAGACCTAAAACAAAATAATACTTACTTTCCCCTAATGTGATAGACTGCCTTCTTATGGTATGAGGCTCAGACATTTAATCAATTAAAGGTCATGTGAGTTGACATAATGAAGTTTGCTCACAAGTTTTTGCCAATTATTTCTCAAAATTACATGATAAGTTCTCAAATAGAGTAGTTCCTTTTCAAATCTAGTCTAGATTATGACAGGCATCAGGAATAGCACAAACTTCCAGTACACGGAGCAGCAAGAGCATGCCTAATAAATGGGATATTTTCACTGCTGCTTTTAAGAAAGATCCGAAAATGATAGGATTTGCCAACTAATTGGATGGAGAGGAGGAGAGTCACAGAGGATCCCTGATTGGGATATGGCAATACTATCAACAGAAATAGAAAATTTGTGTTATTGGTGTTAAGTTGATGAATTCACTTCAATTTAGTTTAGGTGCTGGAAGGGGCAAAAAGTAGAGAATATATGCATTTTGGAATCACTTGACATCAAATAGAATGTAAGCCCCTTGGAGACAAGAGACTATTTGATCTTTGTATTCTCAGTGCTTAGCACAGGGACTGACATATCACTGATGCTTAATAAATGTTTGTAGATGGACTGATCTGACAAGTGAAGCCATGGGGATGGATGAGATAAGCACGGATGAAGGAATAGGTGGAAAAGGGAAAGCAAAGTCTTAGGGAACAGCTATTTGATGCTAAGCTACAAGACAACAAAACCAGGACAAACAAGAATAACAATTCACTCTCAGGGAGTATTCTGATAGGAAAGACAAGATGTATGAATATTAGTGTGTGTATGTGCAATATATGATATGTATATTATATAGATAATATATGTAATATATAACACCATAATAATATAATATATAAAGATATATACAAGATAAAAATCAGGTGACTTTAGAGAATGCACTACAGTTTGAGAACTAGGAAAGCCTTCTTGCAGAAGATGGCATATAAGCTGTTGTAAAGGAAACCAGGGAGTTTTTGATGTAGGGATAAGGAGGGAGAGCATATTCTAGTCAAAAAGACATCTAATGAAAAGCAGGGGGATGGTGCATCCTATGTAAGGAACAATAGGACTAGTATGGATGAATCATTGAGTGGATGGAAGGTGTTTCCCTTCTCTACATCACACAGTCATCATCTTAGTTCAGACTAACCTCCTTACTAATTTCCTTGTCCTCAGTCTCTTTCTCTCCACTCTATCAGCTCTCAAAATAATCATCTTGAAAAAAAAATATATATATATATGGATCACTATGGCCAACATTGATAATTTATACTGAATGTTCAGATCAATTGATTAATTTTCAAGAAGAATAGAAAGGAAAGGAGTGATCAGGTTACAAGCAGCTTTAAATACCTGCCAGAAAAGTTTGTGTTTGATTCTAGAGTTAATCGTGAGGTCATAGAGTTTACTAAGTAAACTCACTTTGGCAGCTATGTGGAAGATAGATTAGAAGTGGTAAGCTTACTGAAATAGCGCAAGTGATGAGGATCAATACTAGGGTGCTGGTTATGTAAGTAGAGAGAAAGGAATGCATATGAGAGATGTTAGGCGAATAGAAGAGACAAGATTAATCTCCGTTTATTCTGTTGGGTTTATTTATGAATCAGATTTCTTACTCAGGCAAATTTCTTAAGAAAATTTGATATAAATCAATTACTTCAAGGAAGAAGTCAGCCAGGCAGGAAATTCCTGACCTCTTTGACGAATACATGGCAACCAAGGGCAACACTGGTTTATGATATGTTGTTTGTAAAATCTTGCAAAGATTTTGATGATACAAGATTATAAGAAGCCTTGATCTCTTAAAGGAGAAAAAAGCACTAGAAGGGGACATCTTTACAGCTTAGTAAAATACTGCAAGAAATTTGATCATCCCGAATATATTTAAGGATGAAACTTAAAGGACAACAAATAGACGAAAAGCAGTAAAATATGTGAAGATTTCTACTACAAAATCTTATCTCCATCAATCACTGGAAACTATCACATTTGGACTTGAATACAATCTCTCCAAAATGCTGCATGAGAAAATACAAATGGCACTTAAGAAAATGAAAATGGGAAAGGCAGACAAAATAAATCAAGTGCCCAAAAAGAAAGGTGTGAGCTGAAAGGAAGACAACTATGTCATGGAGATATAGTTGTCTCAACATATCTAAAAGAGGGAAGGTTCATCAAAGGTTGCAAAAAGAAAAACAAAAACAAAAAACTATAAAAATTTATTAATACCTCCAAATAAGCAAAAGAATATAACTACCAACTCATGTGCCTATTCTGTAAAATTTATCTGTATCTTAATATATTTTCCATGATAATGCTATCCTTCATAAGGTATGAGAAGGGACAAGCATGCTTTCACAAAATGCCTCCTATAACAAACAATTTTAATTTCACAACTGATGGAAAGATTCAGAGACGATAATATCCCATTACACTTACTGACTATATAAAAAGCAGCTGCGTTCTACAGCAAATTGTTGTCTTTAGAAGTTTTCCTCCAACAAAGCATTCCTATGAACGTGTCAAAAATCACACCATATACTCTAAATAATGTAACCATAGAAATTGTCTGACAGCCCTCTAATTATTTATTTTAATAGAAGTATAAAATAATTCTGAGACATATACTCACCAAAAGGGTCTGCCTGTGTTGTGGGGGATGTCAGTCTATACAATGACTATACACTTAGAAAGTCCACTCCCATAATGTTGGGTGGACCTCTCTTGAAGTCATGGGAGAAATGAACAAGAGTTGCATGTGTTGATAAGGAACCCTCACTGATCAGATCATAGTCCTGAAGAAACTATGTACAAAAGTCCTGAATTAGATGCAATTGATACAAAGACAAATATGAATGTATCTGTCCTGGGGAAGCTTATATTTTTACTGGGGAGTCAATAGTATCAAATTCAAAAGAAAGCCTAAGAGAATGAAGAGGACCTAAGTTTTTAATGCACCAGATGTTCACCTGGTGAACTATGGGGTTTGGTCTTAGACCTGTGATTTCATTGACATATGGAGTTTCCAGGGAGGAAACTGCCTTTGCTAATGCAAGTTAGCACTCCTCTCCAACTGTCGGCTTTTGAGAGTTGTCTAGAACACTGAATGGTTAAGTGACTTGGCCAGGGTCACCCAGCCACTGAATCTCAGAGGTAAAACTTGAACCTAGGTCCTCATGATTTTAAAACCAACTCTATCAGTATGACACCATGCTACTTCTCAGTGTTGCAGACTCATGCCAAATTTCTTAAGAATCCATGTCAATCTAAGGTGTGTAAAAAGTGAAAATCATTTCTAATGATCTAACTGTTTAAGAATGCTGTGCTAAGCAAAATGGACTAAATTTCTTTTTAAATGTATTTTTTTGGTAGTTAAATTTATTTAATTTCTACTTGTGTTTAAGGTTCCTTGTACACCAGCTTCACTCGAGATCACAGCTCCACCTCCTTGTGAATAAGGTCTATTGTACATGTGAACCACACAAAGCAAAATGACACAATGGGAAAAAAAAGAAAGTAGAGCTTAAAGATAAAGGGATAATTAGGACATTGCTGAACAAAGAAAACCTAATGAAAGGGTTGAGTTGGGAATGCATTGACATGTTACTGTATATAGAAGTATGAACTTTCTCTAATTTTGTTTTCAATATTTCTTAGATCCTCCTTGAAAATATGCACTGAATTCAGTACTGTACAAATCTGAAGTGGTATGTTTACAGGTAATCAGCTTTCAAGATCAGATAAGATTTTAGACAGAATTAGTGAGTCCTTATTTCAACTCACTCCAAAAGCAAACTAACTTACAACTGGCAATGGATAAACACAGTTTGTGTCAGAAAAATCTGATAGCCTTTACTGACTCAAAAATAGGTAAAATTGGCCCTGGTGAACTGGATTTGGGCATTAAAAGGACTTCTGATGTTATAAAAGTTGCTTTGATCTTAAATGTTACAGGGAGGATTCCTGCAATGGGTGGGGAAGCTGCACAAATGACCTCCTGGATGACCACTTCCATCTAACATCCTGTTCCTTTACAAAATAGCACAATTCTTAAAGAACCACTACTGTCCCTATCTTTCATGATTTTTCTCAGTGTCTTGACAGATAATTCTCACATTTCAAGCATAAGTTTCTTTTTCCATGTCATCTGTAATATTGGACACTTTTCCACAAGATCCTTGATGAACTCATGTCTGGGCTCCTGGCTTCTATAATCTTTTACATTCATTTAAAAACTTCGGTATTCAGCTACGCCCAGAGAAAAAACTCTGGGTGATGACTAAAAATCATTACATTGAATTCCCAATCCCTATATTTATGCCCACCTGCATTTTTGATTTCCTTCACAAGCTAATTGTACAATATTTCAGAGTCTGATTCTTTTTGTACAGCAAAATAATGGTTTGGTCATGTATACTTATTGTGTATCTAATTTATATTTTAATATATTTAACATCTACTGGTCATCCTGCCATCTGGGGGAGAGGGTGGGGGGAAAGAGGGGAAAAATTGGAACAAGAGGTTTGACAATTGTTAATGCTGTAAAGTTACCCATACATATAACCTGTAAATAAAAGGCTATTAAAAAAAAATAAACTTCGGTATTAAAAACCTCTTTCTAACCTTTTACTTAAGCATATCACTTGCCTTCTCAAATCTGTTGACTTTCTGCATCAAATCATGCATCAACATTGAGGCTCTTTTCACCATCTACTTGACTGACACTGTTCCTCATTTCCCTCAATTCTCCCCTTCCTTAGCTTCAAAATAAATTGTTCTGCTTTTAGCTTCATCTTTTGCTTCTTTCCTTCTTTTCTCTGTACCTGTATAAGCCTTCCTGCCCCTCTTCATCTACAACGTTTATCTTACAGTAAAGATGAATACCAGCTGTTATTTCTCTTCAATAAGAACATGAGCCAACAGGTTTATAAGGAAATGTGTTCAAGTGAAATAGGAGGTTAGTCGCCTGAATTTTCTTTGCTATTGTCAAACTCTGAGACCTGAGAAAGCGCACTTGAATCCACTGTCTTATTTTCTCAACCTCTAAAGAGAATACTATCACCTCATGTTCCTACTTCACAGGGATGTCAAAAAGATACTGAAGCACTTTTGGTTCTTAGGGAGAATACAATTATATAAATCCAAGGTCTTATGTTGCTATTGTTATGCTGAAAGGACAGAGTTCTTAAGACACTGATATGCATTTGTAAGAATCTTCCTTACAGATACTTAGAATTAAGAATAGACAGATACTCAATCAGAGAGGCAGTATGCTACAGTGAAGAAAAAGTCAGGATAACCTGTTGCACACCCTGTCCCTGACACATACTGACTGAGTGAAGCTGTTTTTGTTGTTGTTGTTTTTCCTGCCTAGCCAAGTCACTTAGTACCCGCATTGAGTGTAAAGTTCCATAATAGGAGCCACTTTACAGTGGTGGAGAGTTCCTTACTGGGCATACTAAGAAATCATAGGTCAGTAAAGAAGGGGAGAATGTATGATTTTAGTATATTCTTGTCCAGAAGCTTGGCGCAGATAAGCTCTAAAGGTCCTTTATGGTTTCTAATTCTATGATATCTTTTCTTTCAGGAATTTTTTTCAGTGATATCATAAATCAAACAAGAATAAAGTACTGATTAGGATTCTATTTCTACCATCTACAAAGTAAAGGAAATAAAAGCAGCTTCATAACTGGTCTTTCTAGCCTATGAATTTCTTCTTAGGATAGATCTTTTAATCAATTAGCCATAAGCAGCCTCCCAACATTCTTCTGATACATGTTAAATGTTAAACAACAGCAGGGTAAAAAATGACATGTGAAAATGGTTAAGAGGAAGTCAGCTTCTCCCATAAGACCACCATTTGAAAAAACATACACACAAATATATGTACAAATGCAGTATACATATACGCACATAAATATACATTTCTCCACTTCAAGAAATGCTGTCTTAAAACTCTGTTCAAAATGATTTAGATAAGCTCAACTAGGCATTCATTTCAACTACCTAGTTAAGTTGGCTATAGAAGAGTAGAACCAAAGAAGACTGGAGAACAGTAGTGATATAGAGATGCTTGGATGAACAGAGAAATTAATTATAGTTGCAATTAAATGTGTAAGCCAAAGTTGATGATTAAGATGGGCTATGAAAATATTTACACTAATGATTGAGAAAACAAGCTCAGCTCTTCATTTATTACTTTTGCCACTGACATTGAAATATTTATTTCATATATCTAAGAAGGTATATTAAATTTTTATATAGATTCCACAAATTCATCATTGGCTAAGGACTATAGTAAAATTTACCTTTGTATCAATATTTAGAATGAATTTGTTATGCAAATTAAAAATACAACAAGAATATTAGGTATTAAACCTGCTTAAAAGATACATAAAAATTGTGTAGCAAATCACAATTATTTATTTCTATAATAGACTATCGTTGTTCCTTAATAACAAATATCAAAAATTCAGACTTACATGAACAGATAAAGTATGAAAAAATCAGGACCAGGAAAATATCATATACAATGAGTACAACAATGTAAATGAAAATACACCAAGCCATCAAAATTCAGATGAAAAGAAAAGATCAAAAGAGGGTTTCAAGGACACTTAATGAAATCTTTTCTCCTCTAGATAAAGAGATGGCATAACACAGGTATGGAATAGTACACTATCAGAAAAAGTCACTATTGGCTCATTCTGCTAAACTGTTTTTGCTTGTTATACAGGAAGGCAATATTAATGGTGGGAGAGGCAGGCAAATTACTGGAAAATGACAATGTAAACAAAGCATTAAGAAAACACTTATCATTATCCCTTCATTTCAACAAGTCTTTAAAGATAGCTCTCAATATTTAAAACTCTGAGTTCTTATTACTTGATTCACTACTACCAACACTTCAAATCTCAATGGGTTTACTCACTGATTTGTAAGTGACTATAGCAGGAACCCATGAAGTGGCAAATTATGGAGCCAGTGGAAGACAAGAAGTCATTATAAACAGGAATAATCAAGTCCTAAGGCTGTCACATTCAACATTCAACAAGGTGATATTACCAAAGTGAAAGATTGTGCCAGCTTTTCCTCCCCTAACTTCCACATTTAATTTGGGAATTGCCCCTTTATGATTAAGGCATCCTCTCGTGGATGTCTTAATGTTAAAGACTGGAAGAACAGTGATAAAATGAACAAGATTAGATTCAAGAATGCTCCTGCATGATTGATTTCAGAAAAGCCTGGAATGACTTACATAAACTGATGCTAAGTGACAGGAACAGAACCAAGAGAACATCATACACAGCCACAAAATTATGTGATGATCAATTGTGACAGAGTTGGCTCTTTTCAACGAGGTAAATCAAAGCAATTTGACTTGTGATAGACTTGTGATAGAGTGCCATTCATCCAGAGAGAGAACAATGAAGTCTGAATATGGATCTAAATAGCATTTTTACCCTTTTTGATTGTTCTTTGTTTTTTTTTTTTCTTTCTCCTGTTTTTCTTCCTTTTGATCTATTTAATTTGGCTCAGTATGATGAATATAGAACTATATTTAGGAAAATTGCACACATTTAACCTATATCAGATTGCTTGTTGTCTTGGGGTGGAGAGAGGGGGAGAAGAGGAAGAAAAATTTGGATCACAATGTTTTGCAAAGGTAAATGTTGAAAACTATCTTTGTATGTGTTTAGAAAAATAAAATACTATTAAAAACATAAAAAGAGAATGTTCTTTCTCACTGAATTCCTTAGTTATGGCTTCTGCTATTTATATACTACCATAGCTATTTTTTAAAAGAAGATCCTAAATTTGAGTCTACTCTAAAGTCAATAGATAATGGCCTTATTAGTTATAGGAAAAATTATTCAGATAAAAAAGCAAGAGTTAAAACTTCACCAAAATATTTTTTAAACATTAGAAGGATATATGAAGAGGAATAAGGTTTTAGAAAATTGGAGATGTAGAAAGAGATAAGGGGAATAGGAATAACCATTTTTATAGTGTTAATACATGCCAAGCACTTTGCTAATACTCTGTAATTTCTATCTTATTTGTATCATGCAGTAACCTTAGGAGTTGGTGTTATTATTATCCCCATTACACAACTGAGGAAACTGAGGCAAATATAAATTTTTTTAAAGTAACTTGGCCAGGGTCACAACTACTAAGAGTCTGAGATTGAGAGTGAACTCAGATCTTCCAACTCCAGGCCCAGTGATTCTGTGTTACAGAAAGAAGACAATTTGTGAAGGGCTTTGAATGTCATACAGAAATATATTTACATTTGAACTCAGAGGTAATAGGGAAACCATGAAGTAGATGGAAACCAAGAGAGAGGGAGGGAGGAAGGGGATAAGCAAGAAAGAGAGGGAGAGAAGAAACAGGGAGTGAGAGAGAAAAAAGGGGAGGGAGGGAGGGAAGAAGAGAAGGAGGAAAGAAGAGAAGAAAAGAGAGAGAGAGGAAGAAGAGAAAGAAGGAGGGAGGGCAAGGGAGGGAAGAAGAAAGGGAAGGAGAGGGAGGGACAGGGAAAGACAGAGAGAGAGAGAGAGAAAGAGAGAGAGAGAGAAAGAAAGGGAGGGCGGGAGGGAGGGAGAGGGAAGAAAGGAGGGGGAGAGAAAGAAAGGAGAGAGGGAGAGAGGGAAGGATAAAGAGGAGAAAGTTTCAGTTCAATGATAAGACAGGAACTAGATTGTAGAGATTTAAGAAAAGAGGAGAGGAAAGAAAAGTAGATGGAGATACCAATTAGCCTTTTCAAGGAATTTAAGCAGAAAAAAAGAAGAGATAAAGGATATTAGCTGGAATATGGACGAATCAAAGGCATGTTTGTAGGCAATAAGGAAGCAACCAAAAGAGACTGACTAGTGAGAAAATGGGAATACAATTATTGGTAATTCAATGTTTAATGGATATTGACTATAATTGGCATAATTGCTTTAGAAAGGTCATGTTTATTATATAACTATGTTTTAAAATAAAGTATAACTATCTTGTAGAACATTAGGTAGATTCCCCATGGAGGGTTTAGGGGAGAAAATGGATAAGAACCGGACAGGATGAGAAGGCATACTTGGAATATGATTTACAGAAGAAAATCTATATGTATAGTAACGAATAGATCATAGATTCAAGGAAATTTTAAAGTATATATATGTTTATATTTTATAGATCTGGTGGGAGCAATATCCTAACATTTTCTCCTCTCCATTCTTCTTGCCATATGCCAGTTGGCTTAAGTTTTTCTTAAAAGGTATGAGACTGTTTTAGAGATGTGATTCATTTAGGGGAATAAGGCTCAGAGTACTGATGTAGCAAATGCCACATCACTTCTGGATTTCTGCCAAGAGGTCAGATGTGACTGGAATGACTGAACAACAACAAAAATTTATTGAACTTTTATGAGAGAGAGTGTGGTACAGTGGGAGGAACATTGGACTAGGAATTCTAAATCTTAATCCTGAATCAGCCACCAATTAGTTGTGTAGCCTTAGACCAAATTGGAACCTCTCTGGGCTATAAAATGATGAGGTTAAATTGTATGATTTCTAACATTACTTTCAACTCAAGTTCTATAATTCAAATTCTGTGATCTGGAGAATAATTTTTCATATTTAAATAAAGGCTTATAATTGTAACTTGGCTTTCATGAAATATTACTGTTTATATCCATTATATTTTTATTGAAAAGTAAAAACTCCAATTATAACATTATTCCTGTAGGAAGCTATGATCTACTTTAAATCAATCTACTTTGTGAGATTCCAGGAATGTATTTGGTCAAAAATCACATATTTTCTATATTTGAAGATAGAAAAACATTTTAAAAAATAACCCACAATTTTATCCTAGTTTTGATAGGTTTTTCCACCATTTTCATTTGGAGGAAATTTCCATCATACTATAAGACTTGAACTAATTCAACCCATAATTAAACAGAAATCCCTTCTTCCAAACTTCAACAGCATATCTCATATCTGGGTTCTGTCTTTTATTCACAAGGCTATACTATTCTAGTTCAAACCTTCATTATTCTTAACTGAACTATTTCTAAAGGCCCCTAAATGGCTTCTTAATTCTAGTTACTTTCTCTATGCTCTTCAAACCTGTTCTTGACACAACTATAAAACTTATATGCCTAAAGACATGAATCTGTCATTTCTCTGCTTTAAAAAATCAGCTGTAGGGAACTCTGAGAACATGGCAAAATGAGACATAATTTAAGAGATAGTTTTCCCATTAAGTCACATAAATATACCCCCTAAATGCAGCAAAAATTGGTGATTATATGAAGAAGAAAACTGCCAAGATTGTACAGAAATGAAGGGCTGGTTATAACTATTTAATGCTGCACAAGAAGAAAGAGGAAGTCAGCAGGAATGAGAGAGGTAGAAGGGAGACCTTATTGTAAAGGCTTCTCAAAGCTTCCTTTTCTTCCAAATAACTACCTTGGGGAATCTCTGAGTAAATTTCTTTCTAAATAGGTTTCCGAGGTCATCCTGGAAATGGAAGGAAACTACCTTGAAGAGAAGGATGGAGTTCACAAAAGTGGGATTATGAAAGGCAACCAGAGTAACTTTTTGGCAACTTTCTGCAATTGGTCACTTTTACCCCTTGAAAGGTCACAGATCTCATCCAGTCTGGTAGTGTGAGATAAATAGGAAAAATGGAACATTCAACAATGACTGATAGAAAAACATAGTGTAGGTTCATTGAAGGAAAAAGTATTGGTGGCATAAAGCATACTGACAATAAGCAAAGTAAGAAAAATAAGTGACAATTGCTAAAGGTGAGCAAAGTTAATTGAGAAGAAATGAACATTGAAAGACAAGAGCCATCTCAATGAACAAGTACTTTGCAATAAATGAAATAGAGTAAAAAAAATCCCCTAAGGAGAAATTGCAACAAATTTTGTAAGGCCCCCAGAAATGATAATGGAGCCATTCCAAGAACACCCAAAATGGCTCAGTAGTACAAGGATTGAATACAAATATAAAATACATAAGGACAGAAATTAGAGTTTTTAAGGAAATATTCAATAAGGGTGACTAGAGACGAGAAGCCAAAAGACAATCTCCACAAAAGAATATTCTTTGAATGAATCTCTTCTAGAAAACGCTGCAATATTTTAGAATGAATACAACCACAATCAGGAACATCTGGAGTATTCCACCTTAGGAAATCCCTCAACTTAGCCTTTGTGCTGGACCTCCAACATCACAGTGGTAAAATGTCATGGGCCAAAAAACATCTCTCTTCTGTGCATATTTATAATTAAAGTGTAGTTTAGCAAGATTATTTCTGTTCTTAAAAAAATTTTTTTTAATGATTTTAATGTACAGGAATGAAACACTTTGTTGGAAGAAAGCTCTTAAGGCTGCATTTTATTCTTCCAAATCAAATGAATTTTTAAAAATTAATAAATAATAAACACACTGGGCTCTTGTATTGTCTACATTTCCAGGCCATTATATGAGTGTAAAAATATAATCTACCATCATGAATATTACTTGGTGAAGTCTGCCCTTCCATCATTGAGGATGTCTTTAATATGTAATTATTCTCATAAAAATTTAATGATGAGAATGTAGGACTATAAGTGGATAGTTGCTGATATTTTCTTAGTCACCTTTTTGATTTAGTATTAATAAAGTCTGAGATTATTTCTATGCCTTTGCTCTCTTGCTCTTCTTTAAATAACCTGTGATCTCTCAACCCTAAGAGTTGCATGATTTTATTTTAGCATCGTTATTCTGTTGTACACTTGGTTTACTGAGGCTGTTTTCTCATTTTTGTTTATTTTAGTGTCACTTCTTCCTATTCTGTAAAAACATACTGATATTAAGAAATTACACTTGTGTCTCTTGAGGGTGAAAAGAATTTATTATAAAAAGCAATCTTTTCCATTTTCCCAGCTTATTGTCTTCCTTCCATTGAATCCTTAAATGCCCTTGGGATGACTTAGTTAAATCTTTCACCAAGATTACTTTAAATTGGTCTTACCCTCTCTCACTTATTCCTGTTTTATGGGATTATACTGCTATTAATCTTCTACCACAAGACTTTATATAATTTTACTAAGACACCATATTTTAAACTGATATTGTCTTTGGTGGCTCTCTCTCATTTACTAATTAAGGTGTTTAAGGCTCATTGATCTTATTGTTATGGCAATTAATTTATATTATTTAGATGTATCTATGAAAGTGTGATAATTCATGTGTGTCCATTCTTCTATCTACTAGTTATTTTTCATTATTGATAACTTAATTGAACAGATCAGGATTGAGTTGGTTCAATTACTTGCCATATTCTTTTTTTCTTCTTATCTTTTCCTCAAGTGGCATATGAATTCTGATCTTTGTAAAAAGCCAGATACCTAAAGTATACAGACAGCTGGTTTAGGAATGATTTTCAAAGTAGTAAGTTGTTTCCTATACGTTCTTTCTTCCTCTGCATGATTTCAACCAAGTGTTACAATTTTCTGCCATATTGATTTTTCACTTGTTTCTAATTTTGCTATTTTGGTCATGAGGGCCAACACTGAAATGCAAGAAAAGGCAGAAATCCAAGTAGCCTGATTGTGATGATCATAGAGACCAGAAGAGGAGAGATATGGAAAGTCAGAATCTGGGCACATCTGGCTGGCCTTCATAGTTGTTACTCTACACATGTCTCTACCAGTTCTCTTACCTGATCATGTATTCTTATTTTTGCCACCAAATATAGGACCCTACCATCTTTTAAATCCTTCCTAACACAGGATATTCCATTTTTAATGTAATGTCTACACGCCTGAAATCAATCATTTGCTATGTGCCATGGAGTTTCTTGATATTCTAAAATTATTTTCTTTCTTTGTGGCTGAATATAATACATAGATAATATATCATCTTCGTTGGTTGAAAAAAAGGGGAACAATGGAAAACAAATTAGCAACTCTAAAAGAAGTACAAAAGAAAAATTGAAGGCAAATAGAGAAACAAAAATTTAAAATATCATGGAACGGATAAACAAAACTAAGAGATGTTAGGTATTTTTGAAATGACCAAAAAACAAGGTGAGTTCAAAACAGAGATGGAATTTTCAAAAAAATTCAAAATAAATTTTCAAAAACTACTGTACACAGTTATGTACCAACTAAGCTGAGAAGTCAAAATATGTTGATGAGCATCTTCAAATAAAAACTTCAGGGATGCTTTTCTTTATAATATATAAAACACAAACTCCTCAGTCTTACATTTAAAGACTTAAAAAATTTATATCCTTTCCTATACTCTTGTCTAATCACATAGATTTGTTAGAGCTTCTCTGAATCCAACCTATTATGTATTACCTAACTTCTGTGCCAGGTGCCCCCACCCACCCAATGCCTCAAACAGACTTCCTCATTATCCACACCACAAAATACCTTATTTCAAGGTCAGCCCAGGAGTATCTTCCTAACATATCCTTTTGCACTATAGCCTCTTTCTATCCTCAAACAACTTTGTGTTATTTGCTCATTTGTGTATATTGTGTACAATGTATACAGCATGTATTCCATTGCTGTATACCAACTCAAAAGAATGTGGATTACTTAACAATAGAGTCTCCTTTGTTTTTAGCTTTGTATACTCAGTGCTTTTTATATCTGATAGGACTTAACTTTAATTCAAACTTAATACCTCAAAGTTGCTGGTAATAGTTAAGCAAATCTGTAAATTCTTTCAGTATTGAGGGATGTTGTTTGTCCTGGTTAGGGGAGTTAGGTTCAGTAAGGTCAACAAAATGTGCTTTTAATTTATTGATCAGATTAAGTTAGTGTTTAATACTGGAAATTTTAAGGGATTAGAATGAAGAAAATACCAATTAATACAATTTTCTACCACTTAAAGGTACTGAGAGATAAATCATGCTAATCCTGTCAAATTTTCACTTCAAAGCCATAATATAGAAAAAGAAACAGGAATCATAGTAGAAGATAATGTTTATTACATCTTCTCAATCAATGCTACTATGTAGACTATATAGACAATTAAGCTCTTTTGGAGGTGTATTTACTCTTTCAAGGTTCATCTAGTATTCTAAAAGTTCTTGCCTTATTCTCCACGAGGAGTTTCAAACTGGAAGAGGGCAAGGTTCTATGAATGTGGCAATTTAATTCAGTCTATGTACTTAAGCAACATAGAAGGGCATGATTTCAATTTTCTTAGAACAGGAGATAGAAAATTGAACAAGATCGCTTCTGAAATCCTGTCTAGGTCTGAACCCTGGGATCCTCTAATCAAACTTTCACAAGATGTTATAGGGCCAATAACCTTTTTTTTTTTTTTTTTTTTTTTTGTAATCATTTACTGAAGGATTTTAATCCCTTTGAAATGTTTATTTTATCACCAGAATTTTCATGTACTTTTATTCTGTTAACAGTTTTCCAATAGTTACAGGTCAAAGAAAGGGTCAGTGTAGATTGCCCCTCTCAAATGATCCTAGCTGCTGATATGAAAAACAGAAATATGCCCATGCACTGGAAGGGGAAGAATGTTGCAAGTGTACAGATCAACTGATAGATAGAAAAAGGAATTAAACTGAAATTTTAAAAGATCAACAAGGCCATTCTATTGTGGTGCCAATGGCTGCCCATTGCTTTGTCACTAGTATTGCTGTTTTTGTATTTATCCATCCATAGTTTTTCACCCTGGTTTACCCTGGAATTGGAGACATACATGTGAAGGATGAGTTTAGGGATGCAGGACAGAACTAAGCTGAAGGGAATAAAAAGAAGGCCATGGAGTATTAGAGACACATTCCTTGTGGATAGGCTGAAGATCTTATTTTAAATTGTCTCTGAAAAGGACATGGGGAGAATAGAAAAGAAATGTGTATTTACAATATTATGATCATCTCTGTTACCAATAACATGAAGGATCCCACCTTAAGCATGAGGTGAAGTAAGCAGTGAAGTAGAACCAGCAATTGGGGGAGAGGCTGGGAAAGATGGTGGGATTAGAGAGAAGTTTTGAAGCAGTTACAAAAACTAAGAGGCGGAGAGAAGGAGGGAAAATGTTTGACACACAAGACAAGAGAGGAAGTGTCATGTGTGAGGAATGGCAAGTAGGGTGTTACATCTGCCTTGTAGAGGGCATGAAACAGTAAAGTTTGAGACTGGAAACACAGAAGGAGTCAGGTTGTATTGTTCAGCTTTTTTCATTCACGTTCAATTCTTTGTGACCCTGTTTGGGTTTTTCTTGGCAAATAAACTGCACTGGTTGGCCATATCCTTCTCCAGCTCATGTTACAGATAAGGAAACTGAGGCAAACAGGGTTAAGTGACTTGCCCAAGGTTAGACAGCTGGTAAGGATCTGAAACCAAATTTGAAATCATGACGATGAGTCTTCCTGATTACAAGCCAAGTGCTCTATTGCCCTCCCAAGCTGTCACTAAAGTCAGTGGAATTTATATTTGATCCTAGAGGTCATTGGAGTTTCTCTCTCTCTTGCTCCTCCCTCCCTCTCCTCCTCTTCTTTCTTTGCTTCTCTTTCTTCTTCTCTCTCTTTCTTCCTCCTTCCCTTCCTTTTCCCCTTCCTCCCCCCCCTTCTTTCCTCCCTCTCCCTGCGTCTCTCTGCATCCCTGTCTCTGTCTGTCTGTCTCTCTCTGTGTCGATCTCTTCTCTGTGTGTCTTTCTGTCATACACATATACACACATACAAAGAGAGTAACAGTGAGAGAGAGAGAATGAGAGTGACAGAGGAGACACACACACACACACACACACACACACACACACACACACACACACAAGCAGAGCAAAATCACTTTGGTAGTTGGGTAAAGGACGGACTGGGCAAAGGAGAAATGATACAGAGATACCAATTGGGAAGCTGTTGCTATGGTCTAGACAGGCGATGAGTTCCTGAAGTAGTGTCTGTAGGAACATATACGGGGAACATACATTTTACAAATGTAAAATGATAAGACTGTCAGTGGGTAAGACATGTGGAGTGAGTGCTCTTGAAGAGAGGAAGACACCAAGGCTTTGAGTATGTGAGATTGTGGGAAGATGGTGCTATCTACAACAGTAACAGGGAAATTTGGAAGAGAGGAGGAATTGGGGGAGATATTAAGTTCTACTTTGAAATTGTGTGATTTGAGACGCAGAAAAGGCAGTTGGTGGGGTGAGACTATATCTGGGAATCATCTTGAGGGAGATGAGGACTGATTATGGCCAGGACAGTGCAGGAGATCACCAAGTGAACAAGCATAGCAGGACAAGAGAAGAGGATTCAAGATAAGCCTAAGAGGAGCCATGGTTAGTGCAACTGATATAGATGAAGTCCCCCTAAGGATACTGAGAAGAAGTGATTAAACAGACGGGATTAGAGAGCCAGATAGCAGTGACAAACAAACAGAGAGGGAGAGATGTTAACTGACAACGTCAATGACTGCAAAGAAAAATGAAAGCTGGGACAAAGCCAATACGTTTGGCAGTTAAGCAATACGGGGTGACCTTGACCGAAGCTTTTCACCTAGATGAGCTCTGGTTCTCCCATTTATAAAACTGACCTAATAATACTTGTTTCACCAAGTCTGTAAGGCTGTTGTGAGGAAGGCCCTTGGATGCTTATATAGCAAAGGTGAGTTTTTCTTCTTGTTACCTTCTAGTGATTATTCTCTTCACTTCTACCAAAACACCCATCCTTTCTAAACTCCAGATTTTAGAGGGTCAGGATTACTTTAGTTATGTAATACTGAAGGACGTTACAACATGTGTCTGAGATGACAGACTCCAATACAAAATAATCTTTGTTATGAGAAGTGCCAAGTTATTAAAACTGTCTCTCCACCAAATGTACAGTCAAAAACAATTTAGTTATTACCAGGATATGAAAACATATTAGAAATTGAAAGGTAGCACTCGATGCAATTAAAGTGACTTATACTTAGTTAAAATTATAGTAGGTTAATTCTACAATGACACTGACAAATTGTCAATTTGGTAAAGAGAAGCTGAAATAACTTGAAAATGTAACACTTAACACTCTGCTGAGTCACAGGTCCCTCATTTCTGTGTTGGGCTATTGTCGTAGTTATCTCAACATAAATAAAATTCGAAAAGCCAATTTTCAATATGGATGCTTTTGTCATCTAGGAAAGCCTATGAATTCACTTCTCAGAAAAAAAATGAACCTTTTAATGCATAAAATAAAATATATAGGATTATAGATGAAAACAATTATTTTCATATAAAATATGTTCATATAAAAACAAAACAAATGCTAGTTCTTTGAAAGTTTATATAGGGATGCATATGAAGAATAGAATAGGCATAAGGGTTAGTAGGTGTTAATATCCCATTGCTCATTTTTTTTAGGTAATAGTAAGATTTATCAAATAGTTTTGGGGGAGAGAGAAGAAGGGAGGGAGAGGGACAGAGAATAAATCCACAAACTCTATGGTAAATCCACTGATTTAATAGATTAGAAGAGTGTTAACGTGGCTAACCAATGCTTCCTCCTCTCCCTACCATATAATTTTCAAGTGCCAAACATATTATCCAACATGCTCTTTAGGGGAAAAAAAGCCCGAAGGCATAGAACAAATAAATCATTTTCACACATATTTCTCCCAAATGATATCCTTTTGAAATGAGGCCTTTTTTTTTTTTTGACAGAAACATCAATGCAGTATAGTTGGAGTGCAAAGGCCTTTACTGTAATTAATCTGTGCTAATGAAAGCACCACTGATTTCATGAGTGAGAGAAGTGTGCCTCTTTGCCAACAGTTATTTATTTATTTAAAAGCCATTATACACTGAATTGTGCCTCTGACCCACATTGGCTCTGTGACCCTGGGCAAGTCACTTAATTTCTCAGTTAAGGAAAGTCAAAGAGTTAGCATTAGAAAGCTCTTTAAGATGATAAATTGCAGAGAAGGTGCTGACCTGCATTAGTAAATAAAGATTCCTTACCTGGGAGTTCCTTATAGCAATAAAATCACAGTTTCAATCCCTAGCTCTACAGACTTATAAAATATTAGAACTGCAAGAAGGCTACCAAGGTCATTTTATTGAACACCTCTATTTTACAGATGAGAAAACTGAAGTCAGAAAGAACTGATTGACATTTTTTCTAATGTACTACATGTTTGAAGAGGAAGATATTTAAAATTACATGTGCTGCCTATGATTCAAAAGATACAGCTCAGAAAACTTACCTTCTTTCTTAAGAATCCTATTTTGTCATGCATGGTCCTGCAAGGGAAAAAGCTGCAGAGCCCTGCTAACAATTCAGTGCAGCAGAATCTGTACCATAGTATGACCCTGAACTGTCCTACATACAAGAGTGGTGCCAGAGCTGGGTATTTTATTACAAAGAACAAAACAATTCTATTTTGATATTACTTGAACAATAAAAAGAGAAAGAAATGTCTCTCCACCCAATGAGTCAGTTTTGACAACTTTTAAGAAAGATTCTGATAAGGTTCCTAAGCAATAATTCTTGGTTTACCATATCAGTTGTTCATGGTTGCCATCTAACTGGCAACTTGCCATTTCACAGGATAAAATATTACTTAATCTCCTTGCCTAATTAAAAAATGCCTTACCTACATTTCCAATTGGATTTTAGAATATTCTGGCATTTAACAAGTAAGAAGACTTAAGTGATTTATGAAATTTTCACATAAAGACTGAGAGGACCTATATCATTTTTTTTTGTGTTCAATTTAATTCTTCTTAAATAACTGGTTAGCTCTTTGCTGGTCTACACTTTCAAAATAGTGTTATTTCTTATTATTCAATTGACATATAAATGATATAAGGAAAGAGCATAGCATAAGATCAAAACTCTAAGGTCATCATCATCTCCTAGTCACATAATCTTGGCCAAGCCATTTGATTTCTTGGAGTCTTTACTTCCTCATTTGAAAATGAGTTTAACACTTGCCCTACCAACCTTATAGGACTAATGCGAAAAAAATGCATGGTTGTAGAAATGTGAACTATTATTATTTGAAAATATAAAGTCCCTGAAAGTGAGAACTACATGTGTGTTGCCCAAGAGCAGAGAAATAGGAAGAGGCAGGGCAGGGAGGACATGATAAGGTAAAGAAAATTGACTTGAATTCAAAATCTGCATTCACAGCTTTATTATACAACATAATATTCATGTGATTTTGGCTGATTTCTTTAATTTCTTTGTATTTCAATTTCCTCATCTGCAAAATAAGGGGGCTGAACCAATTCAACTTGAAAGATTTATTTAGTGCTTACTTTTTATTCATAAGATACTATCAGACACTAGAGATCTTGCCCTCAAGGGACTTTCATGATTCCCAAAATCTCTTTCCTATGATCAGAGGTACTTTTATATGGTGTAGAAAACACCCCAAAACTCAGTTTGAAGGCCATATTTTCAATTTACATCTCAATTTAAGAACTTAAAAAAATTCCAGAAGCTGAAATTGAATCATATCTTTTTAAAATAATGTTTTTGCTTTAAAAATTGATTTTTATTGATTTTTTTTTTTTTTGCTTTTTACATCACCTAGATTTTCATTCTTTCTCTTATTCTCAATTTCTAAAAGAACTATCCCTTAGGACAAAGACATTTAAAAAAATAGAAAGAGGAAAAAGTGAAAAAAATTAAGCAAAACTGATTTCTACAGGAACAGAATAAAGTATTGCATGCAATGTTTCACAACCATTGATCTCTCTAACTCCTACCTACCTCTTTAAAGGAATAGGGAAAGGTATCTTATCATATCTCTTCTTTGGGGTCAAATCTGCAGTTACTAATTTTGCAAAATTCATTTTTTTTTAAATTCTTGGTTGCTCTTTCCATGTATATTCCTGTAGTGTCTGTGCATATTGTTTTCCTGGCTCTGTTTACTTCACTTTGATCACTTTCTCGACATTTTATCATTTTACCACACTCATTATTTCCTACAAATTAGTGATATTCCCTTCTATTTAATTAACACAATTTATTTAACCATTATCCAATCAAAGCGCATCTACTTTGTTTCTGTTTGTTACTACAAAAAATAATTTAAATATTTTAGTGTATATTAGACCTTTCTTTTTGTCAATGGCTATGTTGGGTTAAAGATATAGGAGTGGAATCTATGAGTCAAAGGGTGTGTTAGTGACTTTATTTGCACAATTCTAAATTGCTTTCCAGAATGGTGGTACATGACCAGTAAGTCATACCTTAAAGTACACAAACTACTTGCTTTAGGCAAGATGAATCAAACTTGTGACTTAAATTTTTATCCCTTGGTCTCTTAAAGTAGGCTTGTGACTCACTCATCTCAAGTCTACGTGCAATATAATCATACTTAAAATCATCACAACAAAGGGCACAATTGCATAGGATTAAAATCATCACAATGAAAGTCACAACTTCACAGGAAACAATTAACTAAATGAGCAATGAGAATTCCAATAATTGCATAAAGACTGACTTGCTTACAGCATAAACCTTGAATGAATCTCTCTATTGTTAGCTAATTGTATCACTGAAACTTAAAACTTCCTTGTCTCCAAACAAATATATAACTCTTTCCCTGTGCACTCCTGTAGGATCTACAGTGTGATATTTCTGTACTGTACTTCACAGTTCGAGTTTCACCCCACCCTTTAACAGAAGTGACATCTTCACTCAGAGATTTCACCCTATAGAAAAATCATTTCACTGGTTAAGTACTGCCTTCAGAAGCCTGAAGAAAGCTGTTATTCAACAAGAAGATCCTCTCAGGCAGAAAATGGCAACCGAGTCAAGCGGCAAGCAGTGCTGGCTGCAGCCCCGCGGCCTCAGGGTAGGCTAACAGAACTGAATGATAACATGCTGAAACAAAATCCCTCCTAACGAAAATCTGTTCAGAATCAGTCATGTTGAGGCTGACTTAAAATTCTGTTTTGAGAATTGCTAAACATGCATTTAACTTTCATGCAAAACCAAGTTTTTGCTGACTTCAAGATGTAGCCTCCCTCCCCCCCCCACGAAACAACACATTCCAGAAGATGTCAGGAAAGATCTGAATGAAGCTTTGGAGAGCATCTGTTTCTAATGTTCCTAGGCGCTCGTTCTCTGATCACCAGCATAACACAGTCCGGCATAAAACAAGCAGCTTGTCTCTCTCTCTGAACGTCTACAATAAAGTGATAGAGCAGGAAAAGGTCATTCTTTGTGCCACTGACTAGCTGGGCTAGGAGTGTCACCTCTAGGAGATTCCCATTATAGGGGGGCAGGGAAAGGGCTGGGCCAGATGACCTTTTAGATATAGATGGCTGACCATATTGTCAAGTGGGACTCAATCATATTCTTCTGCCTTTTTTGTATAATTCTTCATAAATACTATCTCTCCAACCTGACTGGAAGTCCCTTGAGGACAGTAGTTTATGTAATTTAATGCTAGATATATGTAATATAGTGAGTTTTTATAATATAGCTTACTGAAATGAATTTAAATATAAGGGTATGTTCAAGGTGGAAACGATCATAGGAGGAACAGAACTTATATTTATTATCACGATGTTTTTCCTTCGTTTCTGAAGAATAACAATAACATCACGGGCTGATGTCTGAGTTTGAGAGTGAATTGGACTTGAGTTAGGCAGACTTGCACTCACTCTCTCTTCCAGTTAATGTAGTCCAGTGGTAGGACAAAAGTCAGGAAAGATGCTAAGGGATGATCTGGACATCTTCAATAGTGACCAGGCTCTACGTGCTCCCTCTCAATGGCTGTTGGGACAAATCGTTCTTATCTGCCATTCTGCCAGAGGAAGCGTCACCTGTTCGAGACAGAGAGTCCCTTAACTCCCTGACAGGTTGCAGGCTGGTGGTTATCCAGCCAAGAATCTTAGTGGGGAGTGGCTACTGTACATGCTACAGCTTCTTGGAGCCAAAGATGGGAGCTGGGTGAATCAGGTAGACACCAAAGGTGAGGAGCCTGAAAAGGATGTGGTGAGCCATTACCCACAGGTTCTGGTCCTCCCTAAAGACCCCATATAGTTCTATTACCACTTAGCATTTATTAACTATACTGGCCACTCAACAAAGCACATAAAAAATAGAACCTGACTCCTGTGAACAAACGAAAGTAGCTAAGAAATAGCTAAGTAATAGGACTTTTATAGCCATGAAAAATGAAACTTGAAACCAAGAGTTAGAAAATGATAACCATGTATCAGATGTATTTTATCAAACTAACATTTGTAATGTTTCATACATGATACACAGTCACACTTCTGAGAACAACTGTTTTCTGCTTTTTGAAATTTTTGGGTAAAAGATAGATATTCAGAAGCTTTGTTATGGTTGATAGATTTGAATAGTACCTTTTATAGAGTGTCTCAAATAAGGCTCTATACAATATTATGAGGTAGGTTCAACAAGAGGATATTACATATCAGATTTATTGATGAAGAAACTGAGGCTGAGAGTAACAAAGAACAGGAAATAGAGTAGATGCCCACTGATTGGGGAATGGTTAAATAAGTTGTGATATTTGAATGTAGTATCACTGTGCTATAGGGAATAATGACTTGTTTATGAACCCACAGCTGGATTCTGTGGTCATTTACAAACTTTTTAATAAAGTGGTAAATCCCCTTCTGTTGAATTGTCTATAACTAGCATGAAAAATTCCTAGAGTATACAAGTTTCTGCCTAAATAACAACCATAGCATGAGAAAGAATTGTAGTATTTCTAAACACATGAAGTTTGGTACTCTCATCCCTTTTTCCATATAGTAAATATCTGTGTGTGCAGAAAGGGGAGAGCCCACGTGAAATTCTCAGAAAGTCCTGGGTCAAGGATTTGATTAGGTCACAGCAGCTAAAATTGTTAAATAAAACAACAGACTTAGAAGCTGAGAGATCCCAGGTTTGTACATTACACTTGTAATACTGAGTAAATAGGATCCTTAGAGAAGTCCCTTTAGATTTATACTGCATTTCCCCATATTCTTTCTGTAGTAAGTCAATAAATAGAAGACTCAGGATAACTTAGAAGACCAAAATGTATTTTTGTTTCCTTAAAATGACTTGGATTTGGAAATGAGATAGCTCTCTTTAATTGTCCCAATTCATATCACAGAAATAAGAACTGACATGCTGATTCACTCATACAAAAGTTCTGCAAGATTTGGGGTTTAAGAAGGAGTTACATTTCTCAGTTCCTGCGATTAGTTTAATTAAATGCAAAATTGCTTTGTTATATATCATTTATTAACATATTAATTGGCTCTAAGAATATAGTGCTATTTACCTGGAGGTATGTAGCTTAGTTTACAATTCACTTGTGCTGGCACAAAGAAGGAATGAATTTCTGAACATACAATAAATTCATCCTGAGATACACTAAAAGGAATTTAAGCAATACCCACAATAAGAAAATTCCTATAACTAGACAATCTGTTGTTTAAACAACATTCTGACTGAACAATATTATTTCCCTCCCCTTTGTTAACTTTTATATGAACGCAAAAATGTACCATGGAGAAAAAAAAATTATTTTCTTCCAGAAAGCTGTTTGCCATCATCTAGCATAAAAATCTACCATTAAATCATATTCTTTGGAAAATAATTTACCAAATAATTACTAAACTTTTTATTATTTATTACTAAACACATTTCTAGCATTGTAATCATGTTATATATTAAGTTGAAAGGAAGCAAGATCTATTCAAAGTACCCTTGAATATCTGGCATAACTCGATTGAAATGATATTGTTTCCTTTCATGATGCTCTGCACTACTCAACTGAAGTCATCTCCCTGGGAAAGAGAAACCTCCCTTTTAAAGCAAAAACTACCAGTAGTAATTTTCCATGCCTATCACCAAGCTTATCAACACTTTAAAGTAACAAAAAACCTCTGGGAAAAAATTCTCTGGGTAAATAACATAAACAGATTTCAGTTTGTTAATAGATCTGAAATGAAATCTAAAAAAAAAAAAATTCCAAGGCTTCACCAATAAGAGAAATTAAATGACTATTTGTGCACAATTTTTAAAAATCATAATCTAAGGATCAACACATAAAGTGAAACAAAAATCATTTTTAATACCACCTCTGTTATACTGAGTAGATTATTTTAACTTATAGTTAGTCTTTTAGGAAAACTAAAGCTCCTGATACTACAGATGTGATATCAAAAAGGAACCAAAATATACAAATCAACCTTCCTACCTCTAGAAGACAAAGAAAGTGGTCAATATAACAAGTGAACATAGGATTCAAAATCTGGCAAAAATGGGGTGATATAAGTTGGCTCCAAACCATTAATAATGTTTTTTCAAAGATTGAGTTATAAGATTAATAGTTGCCAGACCATCAACTATTTATTCAATGTTAAAGCAAACATTTTTATTAACAAAATACTCCCTAAATTGCAAATAAAAAATGTGAAATTTGATCTAACACCTGTAGCAAATGTGAAGGAGGTCCGTGACCAAGGGCACTCTGTGGGTCCGAACACTGTGGAGTGTTCTCTATCTGATCTTGTTCTAAAGAGAACAAAACCGCACCCACTGCTGTCAATGTGGTTTATTTTCCTTCAAATTTATCGAAATGAAAATTTCTTAATCAGCATTTAGTATTTGTGAACTGGTCTATTCCTACATGAAAAATTATAAACTCGATCCTTCTACAAGCTATTCAAATGTCTCCAAAATGTTAATATAGCACCAACAGATCACTACCAGCTTGCTGTTTTAAAAGCCAATTAATGAACTAAACTTACATCATGCATGGAGTCCAGTAGCTTAGTCAGCTGATAGAATCTTTGCCAGCTTTGTCCAGAGTTACTTGGACATTTTGTTACCATTTTCCGCAACTCTTTGATGTAATTTGTCCTCATTTCTTCAAATGCAACTTGGCTTTTGAGGCCATCCTTGGGAACTGTGTTGAAAAACACGGATATGATAAAACATTACACTGTTTTAGAAGTTAACAAGTTAATATATGTAAAATATTAATTAATTCATATAAATGCTCTAAACTCTCTGGGCACTCCTTTTTAGATGAATATTGAATATTATGAATGATACTGAAGAAGAAATATAATAGATACTTCAGATTCATATACTGGCAATTATTCAGGATATATAAGAGCACACACACTGAATCACATTATTCTTTATTTTCAGAGCATTTTACAAATCCTTGCCACATAACTGAGTGCCCATACTTCAGAGGTTAAAAATTTCTAGTTGTCCTATTGAGCTCCACCCCTAAGAAATATATTTATTATTATGGCTGTGATAAGCATGTCTTCTCAGAGCATTCCCTTTCCATTCAGTGATTGATTTCACGATATGTGGGAGGATGCTGCAATCTCTCACAAAGACACAGCTTAGCAATCTTATGAACTGGCAACAGGTATGTTCATGAGCCACAGAGAAAGAGGGTTTGGAGGAGGATGAACCACTTGCTCAGAAGGTGTTTTTTTTCCTCTGGAAGCAAATTTAATAATGCAAGAAAATTTAAAAAATCATAGAATAGTACATCTTTGTCAAAGTTCTGAATATAACAGGTTTTTGTTTATTTTTATACAATAGTTTGAATGTAATATAAAATGCCTCATTTTAAGTGATGTTTTGTTTTCATGATATCATTTGAGTTAAATCCTGAGTTTAAAAAGTGACTAACGATGGGTTTATACACATATGTATTGACTATATAGGGTCTGAAGACCTGTTATAAATTCACTTATATTATCAAATATATACTAAAGACTAGACACATTTTAAGCATGTGAGATTGGTGGTCAGACACACCATGAAATTTCCAAATAAAATCAGTATCCTGAATATATATGGGTGTTCTGTTGTGAATATATTTCTGCGACTGTTAATGATTTCATTTCTGGATGTAAAAACACTATACTTTTGATTCCTGATTAAAGTTAATTCGTGTTCTGCCAGTGAAAGGAGGGGAGAAAGTATAGAGAAATCCTTTAATAGTAACTGCCCATATTGCTGAAGGACTCATGAACAATATATTAAAAACCTTTTCATAAAATTAATACTTTTAAAAATAAATTCTCTATTTCTTTAAGTCGTTCAGTCAACAAGCATTTGTTAACAACATACTCATCAATTCTGTGGTTACTACTGAAAAGTAATAATGGAGAATGTCGGCTGACTAAAACTGTAAAGCCAATTTCTATCCAGAATTCTAAAATTAGGTCCAATCTTCAGAAAAGCACTGTGAAGTTGCACAAATCAAATACTAATATAAAAAGAATCTTGAGGTCTAAATCACACATGTCTGTACTAAGGCTTATTTCTTCATAGTATAAAATTCCACTAGCTTTCCTTCACAGGTACATTAAATGTAACATCATCTGGAGAGAGAGGGGAAAACCTTACATTTTACTACAAGCTTCAATACTATCTTTTAGGTCATTAACACTTGCCAAATCTGCTTAGATCAAACAGGCATTCTTCTTAAGCCATTAGATTTTTGAGGGTTGTTTACTTGGATTCTGAAGTTATTAAACTTTATGCTAAGTATTGCTACTTATGAGTGGCAGCATAGTGTACTGGACAGAGTATTCAGTCTCATGAAGCCCTGGGATTGAGTCCTCTGACACATCCTGAGTGACTCCTGAGCAGGTCATTTGAGTCTCAGGCAACTCATGCCTGAGGTCCTGATCTATAATGGAAAGGAAGAGTCCCTTCATTGGGGATTGCCTGTACCCATGAAATCACAGGTCTGGTCTCATTCCCACACCCATTATTACTTTTATTTTATGGCTAAAACTAAAATGTATCCTATTTCTCAGCCAGATTTTTCCAAAAATTGAAATAAACCCATAAATAAAGAGGACTTGAGCAAAACATCACATTCTGGAAGTCAGCCCAGAGTTCTGATTTTACTTATTAAATGCAATGGGACTTGCTTTTGGAAATCTTCCAAAAATCTATGGGCTGGAGAAGAGCATAGAAGAAAAAATTGAGGTATAATATCTGCTTCTTTCTACATGCAGAAGAAGCAAAATGATGTCATCATCAATAAAATGTTTCTAAATGTATTTTACATTGCTATGTGATTTCACTATCTCCAAATCAGAGGAAATGTTCTCATACTTTCTTCCATAGATTATTATGAAAAACTTTGTGAAACGTTTAATGTCATTTACTTTTATTTATCTAAAAACTGTGATACTTAAATTTTAGGAAACAAAAATAATAATCATAGTAAGCATCACAAGATAGTATTGTCTATTCTTAACTGCATCGGTTTATATAAGAAAGCAGCAAAGGCAACTCACTCAGACTAAATAGTCTAAGTCAAGGAGCAGACACAGCACACACAGTGAAATTCACTCAAAATTCAATTAATCTATGATGTTGGCATTTTTCCCCAAAACCTTTCTTATAACTGGAAGTTAAAAAAACAAATGAATCAATGAATCAGAGAGGTGAAACATGGCAGGTTAAATGTGTGTATGTATGAGAGAGAGATGGAGAGAAAGACGGGAGAGACAGAGGAAGAGAAAGAGAGGAAGAGAAAAAGAGAGAAATAGAGACAGAGAGACACACAGAGAGAGAAAGAGAGAGAAAAGGGAGGGAGAGAGGGAAAGGAAAAGAGAGAGGAAGAGAAGGAGGGAGAGAAAGAGATAGAGAAAGAAAGAAAAGGAGGGAAAGAAGGAGGGATGCAAGAGGGAAAGGAGGAAATAGGAGTAAGTAATTTGAGAGGGTGTAATCTTAAAACTAAAATCAGCATGAATCATAGTTCTAAGACTTTGGCACTACAGCTAGATAAAATGTCCACAAAATTATTGCATTACCAGACAGAGTCTAAATAACATGAAATTTGATTGTAGAAGTTAGAAGACTATCTGTCCTTGAGGCTGACATGAAACATCATGGAGGGAATGTAATGTTTTTCTTGTATGAAGAAAAGAAAAAAGCCTAGATTTGGAATAAGAGGTCCTGAGTTCAGATGGTGACTGTTGGTTTATTGTGACTCTGGGCAAATAAATTACTGTTGGGACTTCTCTTCATCTGCAAAATGAGAGACTTAGACTAAATGATCTCTCAGGGACCTTTTTTTCCTTCTAGGTCTATAGAAAAGACCATATGATTTATTTAATCCAATAGTTTTCAAAGTTTTTGGTCTCATTGCCCTTTACAGTCTTAAAAGTAATTGAGAAACCCTAAAAAATTTTGTTATTGTGGGTTATTTCTCTAGAGATTTACCATATTAGATTTTAAAACTGATACATTTAAAAATTGTTGATTTCATTAAAATAACATATTTTAATAAAAACTATATTTTCTAAAACAAAAAATGAAGAGTGGCACTTTTTAAAAAAATGCATCTCTTTAAAGTTTGGCTTAATAAAAGACAGCTGGATTCTCATATCTGCTTCTTCATTTAGTCTGTTGTGATGTGTCATTTTGGCTGAAGCGTACGAAGAAAATCTGGCCTCACACAGTTATGTAATTGGAAAAGGGAGGCGTATTTTAACAGATAAATAATGCCTTAGTATTATGAAAATAGTTTTGACCTCATTGTTTTTCAGTTGCGTTGGACTCTGGGACCTCATGGACCACAGCATGCCATTATTAACCATGGGGTTTTCTTGCTAAAGATACTGGAGTGGTTTGCCATTTCCTTCACCAATGGATTAAGACAAAGAGAGTATTTAATGACTTGTCCAGAGTCACATAGAAAACAAGTGTCTGAGGCTGGGTTTAAACTCAGTTTTCTTGAATTCAGGCCCTGAAAGGGTTCTAGGGATGATACCCAGAGAATAATTGATTAAGTCCAAATGTCCATTTTACAGATTAAAAAAACTAAGGATGAGAGGGAAGATGCTTGCTACAAATTTAGAGAGTTAGTAGTTGAGCTCCTGAGATTGGAATATTGAGGAACTACACCAAGTTACACATAATGCAGTGTGAAGGTAAGCACTATATTTTGGATCATACTAAACAGTAAGATTTCCTTTCTGTGCTCTAGCCCTATAAAAATGGCCAACTCATTGGATATTTTAAATTAAGTATACATAATGTTCAAAACTAACTTCATTTTTCTTTTTTCCAAACTTGCCTCTTCTTAATGACAGCTCTAATCTAATAACAGTGATCCACTGGACCTTCTGAATTGGATGTCCCATAGAGATCTCAAACACTACAAATCTTAAATCTTTTTAATCCTTCTTCCAATTTTCCCTATTTCTATTGAGGGCATCATAATAATAAGTCAATCAGGTTCATTTCCCCTCCTCACTTTGAAATATGCCAGTACTCCCTACTGCCTCTCATCTGACTCCTTATATTTTAAAAAATAAATTAAAATAATTTTTTAAAAAAATTGAGCAAAATGACAAGTTTATAAATTTTGTTCCATGGAGAATTGTATTAAAGAGAAGCAAAAAAGAAATTAAGAAAAAAGTCCTGGGATGGACACCAATTTACTTGTGCTTAGGAGAAGCAACACTTTCATTATGGTGTACTCTTCAAATGTAAGCTGAAGACGAACAAACTGAAGGCTGATTTGGTGCATCCCCTGGCACAACTCATACATGGCAGACTGTCGCATCTTCTCTCTGCAAAAGAAAAGAGGAAAAAAAAGTCTTTAGGATTTAGTCTTCATTATAAAACCCAGAATAGCAGGCCAAAATGTAACTAGCCAAGATAATGTCATAAATGAGTTCTGAGTCAGAGTTTTTCTTCCCATCTCAATATAGAGCAGATGAATCTTTTGCTGACAGAAGAGCTATTGTTTAAGAGAAAATTCTTTGCCATTCTCTTTAAAGACAAAAAATGGTGGTGACATCTATTCCTAGGCCTTGAGACAGCACTGAAAATCACCAAATCATTCTTCTTCAACTAATGCCATTATTTTAATTTATGTTGAACAATATTAACCTCTTGGCGTTCTCATTAATAATTCAGATTGTGCTACTGAGATGGTCTTATAAATTGGAATGTTGGGGGTAAGTGTAATAAGTTACACATGATGCAGACTGGGCATAAGCCCCATATTTTGGATCAAACTAAATAATAAGATCTCCTTTTTGTGCTCTAGCCCTATAACAATGGCCAACTTATTGAATATTTTAAGTTAAATATACACAATATGTCCAAAACTAACCACATTTTCCTTTTCTCCAAACTTGACTCTTTTCAATGAGAGTTGGATCATCTAGGTTCATAATCTCTTTGTTCCCTTTCATTCCTCACTTATGCCACATACCCAGTCATTTGCCAAATCGTGTCATTTCTACCTCCATAATATTTCTCACAAGTCATTTCCACCACTGTAACAGCTTTACAAAGCTCCTTCTCTTCATTCAAAATCAGGCCCTTATCACCTCTCATCTAGACTCCTGAAATATAATGTCCTAATTGGGTTCCCACCTCAATTCTCTGCCTATCCTAATTCTTCCTCCAAAATAGCAGACAGAGATCTTTCTAAATTGCAGATCTGATTATTCATTTCAAATCCCTTAACCATTATATCAACTCCAGTGTTGCTAACACTAGCATCAAATATAAACTATTTATATCTGTTTGTCACTTAAGGTTCTTTCCATTCAGTTCACATTTTTTTTTTCCAACTTTATCAAATACTACTACTCTCTCTGAACTCAAAAGCACAGCCAAATTAGCTTTCTTCCTATTCCTTACCACTCCCATTCCCTCTAGGATGTGTTCCCTTTCTTTCCACACTTCCTAACTTTTCCTTTCCCTCACCCACCTGCCAGAATGTCCCCTCCAACATTTACCTTGTACTAATCTAAAGATATGAACATTCTCAACCCTTTTAAATGGTAAAATTTTGAAAGGCAGGAGTTATTTTGCTGTTGTCTCTATAACCTTCAAGATACAAAAATTCCTGACATGGTTGATTACTTGTTAGCTGATTAGTATGGATTTAGAGGCACTTGATTTCAAAGAAACAGCCTATTCCTTGTTTATATTTAATCTCTTTCATTCTTTTAATGACCCAAGACATCATTGTGAATAGTAGAATAAAGTAAAAAGATGCTGACAGTAATGAAAGTAGCTATGTATAGTAATCAGTGCCATAGAAATGAATCAGGAGATCTGTGTTTAAGTACTCTAAGAAGCTGTGATATCTTGTATAAATCACTTTACATCCTTAAGTCTTAGTTTTCTCATATATCAAATAAAGAAACTGAACTAAATCGGAGATTTTTAACCTATTCTGTAATATGAATTCCTTTGGCTCCATTGTGAAACCTATGTACTTTTTTCCCCCAGCATCATCTTTTTAAATACAGAAAATTAAAAATATGGGATTAATAATGAAACCAGTTACACTGAGAGCTCTATCAGTCTCTCTCTTTTTTTAAAACAAGCTTAAAAACTTCGAGTTAAGAACCCCTGGACTAAATGATCTAAATTGAATTCTGGAAAACAAGCAAAAATTTTATGGCACAGTTTATAAAAAATAAAACTAAATCTATGACCACTGCAGATTTATGGCCTATATTATAAAGGAATTGAAAGATCAGTGTAGCAAAACATCTGCCTATTAAAGAGAGTAGCGAGTCTGAAAAAGAATGAAGGCAACTCTCTGCTTCTGAATGACCAACCACATTTTCCCAAAGTAGCACCCATTCATAAATTTGCCATTTTGTATTCTGCAAATACTGTGTTCACTCTTGCTGAATGGTGTGTGTGTCACACATGTATACATATGTATGTATACACATATTAATAGCTTGATACATATATAACACAATAAAAGTCTATTGAGGAATGACAATTAATTACTTCTTACTAGATGAATATGTGCCATATCAACTTGAAATATATCTCTAAAAAGTTGGAGGCACTAGTAAATTGATATTATTTAATATTTTAAACTACCTCTACCCATAAACTTATTTTACTTTTCTCTTATTTATGTTAACCAAAACTGAAACCCCACACTGCCCTGAAGGTATCTGCTAATAACATCTTTTCCTTAGAATTTGAGCTCCAAAAGAACAGAAATTATGTCTTCTTTTTCTAATCAATTTCTGAATAGCATAATGTTCAAGATCATGAGTACAATTTTAAATGAATAATATTTGATGAAATTAAAGGGGAAGCATATGAAAGATCAACTAGAAATATTGAAATACACTAATTTCACATACTTTGATGAATTTTTTCTTTGTTAAGAAAAAAACCCTGGTCTCTGAAATAGCAAGATTGGCTCCTATATAAAGCACCTTAAGAGTGATTAAAGTCTGTGTTAACTGTTCCTATGTATTAATGGAAATATGTAACTGAATGTATTAACACATATTTAAAATTAGAATTTAGAGACTAATATCCTTAGGCTTTCCATATGATGCTCTTCCCATACAAAATGGACAAGGCTGCAAAATCCAACCTTTATAGCTGATCCTACAAACCTCATCATTATGTTTGAGTAAATGAAACATTGTGTTGCACGGTCAGTATAACAGATGGTCCCTGTCTCTAGTTTGTTATGTTTTTATTTTACTTTTTAGAAAATAATATGCACACAGCCTCATGGCTTATGATAAAAATGACCTCAATTTAAACACTGAAATCAATTCAGCTTACTGATTTTTGACATTTTAAAATGTCTAGTAGTCCTGCTAGATTTTTCTTCTATTGATGAAGCAAAGCATATCAGAAGGAAAAGCATTATTTATGCTCATTTAAGCTCTGATCTTGTTATTATTTCTGATAGTGTTTACTTTATCCATTCATAGTAAGGACAGGATTCTGGACTTTACTTCCAGGAATCACTTGTGGATGTTATTTTATAGTTCACTTAATGGGGCTAAAGATTTGTTAGCCAATAAGTTCTCCGACATGCATCAAATCACTATTAACTTTGTGCAGTACAATTAACTACTAAAAACTAATTCAGTGTTTAGCAGCTACTTTAATTGGTGTTTTAGAAGGGATGTTTTTTGAATAATATTTTACTTTCCCCTAATTACATACAGAAACAATTTTTAACATTTTAAAGCTTTTTATTTTCAAAATACATGCATGGATAATTTTCAAACATTCATCCTTGCAAAACCTTGTATTCCAGATTTTTCCCTTCCCTTTTCCCCACCCTCTCCTCTAGATGGCAAGTAATCCAGTATATGTTAAACATGTGCAATTCTTCTATGTATATTTCTATAACTATCATGCTGTACAAGAAAAATCGGATCAAAAAGGGGAAAAAACTGAAAGAAAACAAAATGCAAGCAAACAACAACAAAAAGAATGAAAATACTATGTTGTGATCCATACTCAGTTCCTACAGTCCTTTCTCTGGATGCAAATGGCTCTCTTCATCACAAGATCATTGGAACTAGCCTGAATCATCTCATTTTTAAACATTTTTTAAAAAGTGCCAATTTCCAATTTGAGACTCAAATTTGAGTCCCAAATTCTATCTCCTCTCTTCCCTTTTCCCTTCCCTAAGACAATAAGCAATACAATCATATAAAACATTAGATGGACGTATTTCTAAAGAATTGCAACAGGTCTTTAGCACCAGAATTTCCATCGACCTTAAAGAGTTTGTCACATGTTATTTCTTTATGCATCAATCCGGAAATCTAAAAGAGGTAAAAATCACAAAATAGATAGTCAGGTGGTAGGGATATTGCAGACATCCTTTGTGTAGTAAAGTTTTATCTATATATTAGAGACTCAGCAACTAACAAATCTCATTGAGTCCAACTCCCTCTATTTGCAGACAATGAAACTGAGCCCTAGAGAAAAATGATGTGATTTGTCCCATATCATACAAGTTAAGTAACAGAGCCAGGTTATCTATCCACTGCACCATGTTGTCTTTATTAGTTAACTTTTAATTATCCATGTCAATAATGGGATATCTGGGATATCCTAATACTGGCCTACAATAATGTGGATTGGTGAAAATCATAGATGCTGGGGTGTATTAGAATTTGGGGCCTGTTCTCTATAGCACAGTGTCTGATATCATGTGCAGTGTCCATGGCCCTGCACCAGCTTGGGGCCAAGGGCTAATGTGGATGTGAATTTAGAATTAGGAATATAGCTAATTGACTGTACAGATTATTTCTCATTTACGCTCACACATTGTACTCATGTATTTCTTAGGATTTGTTACACACTCCAATGTAGTTTATATTAATATTTTATAAATCCAATTTTTAAAACCAAATTGACAAGCAGGCTCACATAAATTTACTAAAAGACACTCTACAGGGATTTTTATAGAGGAAAAGGGGCCACTGCAGGTGGCTGGTGAGCAAATACATTATCAAATTAGATAACATACGTAGGCAGAGATTTTGTGAACCTTAAAAATGTTATATAAATACCATCTATTAGCGTCATCATAATGTCTCTCTTTATCCCCTGACCTACAGCGAAGCACTACTATAAATGATTGTTTCATTTGCCTATGTTTCCTGAGTGTGTAGGCTGGATATCCTCATGCAGGCCTCAGGTGGTGAAGGCCTCAGCTGCAACCTCTGCTTTTTCTGTATCTTAAAGACTGTCTGTTGGAACTCTTATAAAGTCAGAAGGAGATGATGGAATCAGTAATGAATCCTAAGGCTTTTTCTTATGAAATAAAGATCTATTTTATGTCCATTCAATAATTTATGCACTAACGACTTGATACAAAAAAGATACTCTCTGTTGTTCTAACTTAGAACTAGGATCAGTGAGTGTAAATGGAATAAGTAAACTCAAAAAGGGAAAATTTTTTTAATGCTGAATTGTTCAAATGATGGAATGGACTTCCTTGAAAACTGTTCAGCTTAAAAGGTTGAGAAGGACGTTAGACAACAACCTGCAAGGATTGCTGTAGAGTGAATTCCTGTATATAATGAGCAGTTGAATTAGGTTGGGGGATCTCAATCATTTTTGTGTCATGGACCCTTTTGGCAATCTGGTAAAGCCTTTTCTGAACAATAATTTTTTTTTGAGTGCATATAAAGATAGTTTGAGACACTCATTTTTATGAGATTTTGATGAACAATGTTTTTAAAGGATTGAAGGAAGAGGTAAATTTGTTAGAGATTAATGAAAATAGATAATTTCTCCATCCAAGTTCCTGAACTCCCTCAACTCTATCCAGAGTCACTCTGGTAGAACGTGGACTTCAAGAAATTGGTCATTTCTATGCTAAAGTCCTCTCTATTTTTAAGACCTTATGTTTGTCAGGGTTGCTCAAGAGAATGACAGGCTTGGAGTCAGAAAGACTCATCTTCCTGAGTTCAAATCTCAGAATTCAAATGTATATTAATTTAGACTACATTTTAAAGGGAAAAAAAACCTAGTTCATTCTTAAAATCCACTTTACTGCTCACTTTTAAAAAATGAATTTTTATTACTTGGGAAAATATTCTCCCACCAAATATATAAAAAAGTAATTCCTCCCTCAGAGAATGCCATTTTTCATTGTCACACTTCATGTCTAGTGTCTTATTTCATTTAATACTAGAACTAGAGTTTGAGAGATGAATGCAGTCTTCTTTCTGTTTCAGTGGGTAAGTAGCTCATGAGGAGACATGAGAACACGGAACTATTCTAATTCCTACTTTCTACCACTTTAAGTACCTTATTTAATTTCAGGTAACTGCCTCACTTATAAAGCTGGGTAGTTCAAAGAATCCTTAATATGGTATTTCTGAAATATACACAAGACTTATTACTTAATTCCTATGAATAATACCCTGGTCACAGAAAGAGACTGCTACTTTGAGAAGGGGTAAAAGTAAATTGTTTTTCCTCAATTAATTACAAATAATGCCCCAACATGTAATAGACAATTTCTTCCCAGTGCTAATTTCAATTTCTTGGAATTTAATTTGCAATTTGGTTTCATTTTTTTCAAAGAAGTACTTTTATTCTATCATTTAATGCATTTAAGATGTCAGTAGTCAGTGGGAAGATAGGGAAAGAAGTTAAAGAATGTGACTATTTTCACAGATTTGCAATTCCTCTTGTTAAATTCAGATGACTTGTCCATGCTAAGAAAAATATCATTTAGGGATCTCATAAATTTCATCATACATAGTTTTTTGATATGCCTGTGTTAAAAGCAGCTTTTAAAATCTGAATAACAAACTTAATAAAAAACATAAACAACTTATAAACTTCTATTTCAATCTAGAAATAATGATTTTATAATCTTCTCCAGGACACTCCAAACAGAGTCCTATCTGTCACAGATTTTCATAATCATTTGCCATAAAGCAGACATCTTTTCAGCCATCATGAATAATCACATCACTTACCATTGCTCAGGATCTATATTTTAACTCTTGCCTCATACTTTCAAGGTATCTAATTTCTACTTTTTGCTAATGTTGCCACTCAACAAATACAGGCATATATAATGAATACTATTTAAAATTAATACACAACACATTTGTTTTATTTCTATGTTAAATTTTTCTGATATTCCATATGCTGAGATAAAATGGTTAGTAAATTTAGTTGAGAAATAGAATAAATCACCCTGCTCCCATCCTAAAATCCTTAGGTCTTTTGATCATAAGGTTGATGGGTTAGTAACATAAGAGTTTTCTCTATTAAATGTATGATTCTTTCCAGAGTGTGTGCTCACTATCTGACTTGCAAATATATTCATGGAAGGAATTTTAGAATCTTAACAAGTCTGAACATCTTATTTAAAGATTAGGAAACTTGAATTACAGAGAGGCTGACTTGCCCACAGTAAGCACTTGCGTCAATATATAAACCCAGTCTTCCTGACTTTGTGTAGGGCCCTATTCATTATTAAATATGAAATGCTGCATTTGCTCATAGTTGTTCTTTCTGTGTCTGCCTTTGTTTCTGTGTGTCTCTGTCTCTTTCTTTCTCTTTACCTACTCTATAGGAGTATTCTTACCTTATTCTTCATATCTTTGCTTTATGTGTTGCCTCTCCATTAATATATAAGATCTCTAGGATTTTAGAAGCTGCCTTCTTTGCTTATATTTGTATCTCAAGTGTCCCAAACATATTAAATACTTAATAAATTCATATTATTTATTTTTCTCCATGGTGTCTGAGTTCTATTCATTCTGAACTTCTATAAACTAATCCTCTGCTAACTATTTTGTTTGTATCGAAAAAAAAAGAAGTAGAAAAAAGAAAATTCAATTCAAATTCTAGTGATCATGTGCCTTCTATCAACAATAGTATTTTCTGAAACAAAGGCAGCTAAGAATAATCATGAAGATAAAAAAAAGTCCCTATTTTAAAACCTCACTTATGAAACAGAAATTTCAATAACTACATGTGAAACAAATAAGTAAAGCATGGATAGGGGATTGTTTTGTTTTATTGTTAAGGTCTTCCCTTAAAGTAGTCAAAAGCAACTTTATTTAGTTGTTCTAAAAAGACTAGTTTTTGAAGAACTCAGTCTATCTAGTTTTTTTCTTTTTCTTTTTGGTTGAGGCAATTGGGGTTAAGTGACTTGCCGGGGTCACACAGCTAGAAAGTGTTAAGTGTCTGAGGCCAGATTTGAACTCAGGTCCTCCTGACCAGTGCTGTTGCTCTATCCACTGTACAATCTAGCTGCCCCCATCTAGGTTTTTTTTTTCTGGAGAGACATTTAACAAGGAGGGGGAAGTACTAAATAAATACAAAAATTCATTTGAAAATATACTGCAATTTCATGTTTTGGCCAGCAATGGGGATAAGAATAAGAAAGACAAAAAAAAAAAAAAAAAAAAAAGAAAGGTAAAGAAAAAGAAGTGAGATATGAAAGAGAAAACAAATGGGCAGAGAGAGGGGGTTGGGAGGGACCTGTATTCCCAAAAGGGAAGATCATAATAGGGGAAAAAGAGGGGGAATGTAAGAAAAGAAAAAAAAACCCTCAAGTTTTAGAGTCAAGGTTATATACATATACACATATATGTGTGTGTGTGTATATATAAATCTATATATACACACATATACATAGAGGCAGATAGATAATGTATATATGTGTCTATAGATGCACAATAGACAGAGAGAGTGAAAGCAAGAAGGCGAGAGCGAAAGCAAGAAGGCGAGAGCAAGAGCAAGAAGGCGAGAGCAAGAGCAAGAAGGCGAGAGCAAGAGCAAGAAGGCGAGAGCAAGAGCAAGAAGGCGAGAGCGAGAGCAAGAGCACACTTTGTAATGTTTATATGTTGATGAGCTTCCTCTCACTCCTTCTTGCTTGCTAATTCTAATGTTCAATGTTACTTAATTTAAATAATCATTCATTTAGGACCAGCAATGCATAATTTGTTTAGCTACCACATTCCTCCTTTTCAGGGACCTTTGCTTATAATATAATTATGCCTCAAATATACTCCCCTTTTTCCCACCCTGCTCATCCAGGCTTTAATTCACCTCCTCCTTGCTTCAGCTCATACCTCACACCTGTAGTGCTTTCTTCCCTTCTTTGAAACTCCTATGGCACATTCAGTCTTACCATCTATTTTGCATTTTTAAATAAAATTCTGCCTACATGTGATTTTACCACCCATTGCACAAACTTTACTTGGAGCGGACCTGAGAGAATATCTTTCAGACTCCTCATTTTAAAGATGAGGTACACTGACATACATAGATGTTCAATAACTTGCCCAGAATCACACAGGTAGAAAATGATGAAGTGTGAATTTCAACCCTGACCTTCAGACTCCAATCCAACATTTTTTATTGTACCACAAAAATTTCTTTAAAATATTAGGTCCTCTGAATATGGAAATATGTTTAGAAGAATTGTATATGTTTAACCTCTATCAGATTGCTTGCTGTCTTGGGGAGGGAGGAAAATGGTGGGCAGGACAAAAAAAAAATTGGAACACAAATATTTGCAGAAGAGAATGTTGAAAACTATTTTTTACATATATTTAGAAAAATAAAACATTATTTAAAATGTTAACTCCTCAATATTTCTGAATTGACTTTTGAGATGCTAATTAGATGGTTAACTATTATCCATAGACACTTAGTGGCTCAAGATCTTTAATTTTTTTGTTTTTGTTGAATTGTTTCAATGACACCTAACTACTTGGGACCCCACTTGGGGTTTTCTTGTCAAAGATAATGCAGTTATTTGCCATTTCCTTCTCCAGCTCATTTGACAGATGAGGACATTGAGGCAAATAGGGTTAAATGACTTGGCAACAGAGAGACAGTCTATGAAGCCAAATTTGAACTCAGAAGAATGTGTCTTCCTGACTCTGGGCTGCCACTTTAAACACAGTGTCTACAGCAGCATTTTTTTTTCTTTTGAATGAGAGAGCCAAAGTAGTTCATTTGTCTCAAAAGACTGATATTGTATAGGGAGAGATACAATTCTGACAAGTTGCAAAGTGTCATGTAAATAAAGTTAGTTATTCAGCTTGATTTTCTTTATGATGTCTGAAAAGACACAATTACCCTTAAAGCTGGGTTCAAGACCTATCTCTGACACATTCACCATGCAATTCTAGGCAACTATCCGAGATTATAAAATACAGAAATGGTGCCAACTTGCCTGGGTAGAGGGGGTTTTTGTATCCAGGGGTTACCTGTACCACTGAAATCACAGGTCCAGGCTCAAATGTAAATGTAATTGGTTACTCGTTTTCCTTTTAACTTTCAATGATCTTCAGAGAGGCTCAGACAATGTGAATAATTTAAGAAAAACAAATTCTTTTCCATCAATTTTGAGTATATTAAGTGATAAATAATTTTAAAAATTATGTAAAAGGCATTTATGTACTTCTTTGATTTGTCTTTTATTTCTTTTTTATCTTTAAAATGAAGTGATTAAAATCACTGCGAACTTAATTACAGTTTCTTTAAAAAAGTATCCAGGTTTCAAGGACGTCCTTTTAAAGAAAATATATATTTTACTCTTTTGAGTAAAATATTTATTTCCCCCTCCAATATAGTGTTATCTTTGTCTAACTATCCACCACTAATAAGGCTTGGACAGATTTGCTAAGTGATTACTGAATTAAATTCATATGTAGTTAATGAGAACATTCCACTTGCAGTCTTGTGCTTGTTTCTACTTTATTTTGTAAGGTATTACCAGTTATCTCGCTTCATTAAATCTTTTGGAAAAACCTCAAGTATACTACAGGACATATTGCATGATTAAGAGTTAATCACACACAGTGAAACTCAGTGCACCTTGTTTTTCCTCTTTTAGTAGTAATTTCCAATATTAAATCAATTTATTAAGCTAATATGCTGAACCTCCAAGATATTTTATGAAAATATCATATATCTGTTTCCCCACATGAATCAGATGAATCATGTGAATCAATGGGCCAATCAATATTATTTCAATCATTTATCTTGTATGTAACCTCTTTGAGAAATTTGTTGTAAATATTTTCTTTCCTAGTTAATTTTTCTACTTCAAATTCTAACAGTATTAATTTGGTGCAAACTTTACCAATTCTATGCTATCAAATCAGCCATTTTACTTAGACTTATTTCTATCCCTTATTTTGTCAAGCTGTCTCCCCCTATCCACAGTTGTTCCTCTAATTTATTTATGACAAGACTTTTAAAAATCTTGTTATTTAGAACATTGTAGACTATGGGGTGACATATTGGTCTAAACTTAATTTCTGAAATCTTGCTTTATAGTTTTTCCATCATTTTAGTCAAAGAATGAATCCTTACTCCAACAGTTGAAGTCTTTGGGTATTCTGCTTCTATGTCTTATTTACCTAATCTATTTTAATGATCAACTTAAAAAAAAATTTAAACAGTATATGCCAAATGGTTTTTTTCCCTGTTACTCTGCAGTAGTATCTAAAATCTGATATTGCTCATTCTTACTTTCCTTTACTTTAAATTCTTGAGCTTTTGTTTTTTTCACCTGAATTGGTACTATTTTATCTCACTGTATTCATGGTTACCACCTGGGCTACTATAATACGTACATCAGTTCTTGTCCCCAGCTTTTTACTTTAGTTGGAGTTGCTTGATTTTTAAAAATTTCATAATTTTTTTTAGTTTCAGTTCCAATTTCTTAATTTTATTCTCTCCTTTCTTTTTCTCTTAATCTCTCTCCTTTTTAAGTTTCACTTTTCTCTTACTTCATTTCTTGAAGTATTCATTAAGTCATTCTTTTTCCTGAGGCTCTATTGGTATTCCTTGTGGAATTACTTCTTTGAGTTTACCTGGTGGGCTTCTCTTATCCTACAGGATTTCTTCATTGTATTTGGCATTTTCTTTTGTTATACAGCTTAATATTCTCAGTTTTTTTTTTTTATTGTACTCAGTTCCAGGGCAAAAAACTTTCCCTCTTCCTATGCTTTTGTATAGAGTGGATAAGTCCTGTCTATTCATTTTCCCTCTGTAATTAGGTTGCTGCAGTCAGTTCCTGACTTCTACTGCTATGTCTTGGTGACCGAACAGACCTCAAATCTATCTCTGTATCTGAGCAATTACTAACCAGGAGTTGGGTTTATCTTCTGAGAAGCCCTGACAGACTTTGACCAGTTGGTTGGAGATCAACTGGTTTGAAAGTCTCTGAATTTCAGAAAGTGTGATGCTCTGGGGTTAAGCTGGACCTCTCTTTTTGTTCTAACAAGGGCATTGGTTTCTGGAAGGCCCCTAGAAGTACACTTATCCAATCCCCCATTTCTCTTCCCAATGACCCATGGAAGTCTGACTCCATTCAACTACCTACAGGCCTCATTAACTAGGCATTGAGCTGGTTTTTGGAAAATTCCCACATACATTCACAATCTGCCTATTTTCTTGTATTGTCCCATATAGCATGAAGGAATTTACTGTTATTTAATTCTGGTTATACTGATCACTGTTTCAATTAATATTTATTTTTTTGGTCTGAGGAAACTGAGCTGGCTAGAACCTTTTGCATTTATTCAGAACTAATTAGTGCCAGGCAACATGCTAAGTGCTAGGGATTAAAAAAAGCAAAAATAACTCCCTTCTCCCCAAGTCTTCCCCAAAAGACCAGTCTCTGCTCTCACAGAGGTTATAGTCTAATGGGGAAGATAACACAAAAATAAATATGTATAAATAAGAAATACAAGATAAATTGGAGATAATCAACAACCACTGCAGCCAACATAATTACCTTCCACAAGGAATTCTGGGTTAATTTTAATACGATGTTATATTAGTTAATCTATGTATAGTATCTAATAATAAAGTAAATGTATATCAATTTAGGAAACAGGTTGTTTAAATTTAATAAAGTCAAGATCTAACACCATATATACACTAGCAGAGCCAGTGAAGATGATTATCAACTGAATCTACTCTCACACTATGGCAAGATCAGTAATTATATTTAAACAGTATTTACTGACATACTAGAGCAGCTAGGTGTGTAGTGAATTGAGAGAGCTGGGCCTGGAGTCAGGAAAATTTCATCATGAGTTCAAATCCTGCCTCAGAGACTTATGAGCTGTGTGACCCTGGGCCAATCACTTAATCCTGTTTGGCTCAGTTTCCTGATCTTTAAAATGAGAAGGAGAAGGAAGTGGCAAATCACTCCATTATCTTTGCCAAAAAAGCTCCACATATGGTCATGAAGAGCCAAACAGGAATGAACATATACTGGATACACTGATGCAGTAGGTATGTGATTGTACTGGAAGCAACAAATGTCTGGATAATAAATAATGACTTTATTTCTGTAAGAGAATACATATTTCTTCCATTACAAGATGAATTTACTGTAAACTAATACACTAATAATACGTTTTTGGTTGTACTAAGAAAATGTTAGTAATAAAAGATGCTTTAACCATGGTAAAAAAGCCACTAATTCTTACAGTAAATTTCCTCACTCTTGAAATTATTAAATATTCAAATAATTGCAACACTTCCCCCTTACCATTGTTACTACTGAAATCAGAACACTGGAAAAAGGCTAAACATCTAAGGGTCATACAAAGGTAACAGTGTTCTTATTTGTTATTACATTATTTTAATGGTTTCAGGTTTCATGAAAATCCCATGGAATACTGTTGGGCATATAAAACAAAACTTGGTGAATTTGCACTGTTTAACCAGGAAGATATATAGTATTCATTAACACAGATTCCTTTTACAACTAAACACAGTAGGGAACTACTTGAACTCAGTTCTATTCTTTCCCTGTAGAATTAGGATCAGGTTTGATTTAAGGATTACTATAGTGGTTTTAAAATTTTTTTAAGGTTCATAGAAACATAAATTTAGAAACAGATTCCATAATGGCTATCCATGGGGCAAAATCTCTCTATTGCAGAACATCTTTTTTCTTTTTTTCTTCTTCTCCAAAATACGTCATAGTGAGAGTTAGCGGTCCTGAATGGTGGCTATGAGAACTGAAAGATCTTGCAGTCAATGTACTTTTAGTATTGCATTAAGAGCTAATGTTTTTCTTCCTTTAACTTTTTTTTCCAAGTAAATTAGAGTATATTAGCAGCACAGTGCAGTGAATGATGCAGTCAGATTTAGGAAGAACTGAGTATGAATATGGCCTTAGACACTGAAAGGCTGTGTGACCGTGGGCACATTATTTAAGCTCTTCCAAGCTGAATTTTCTCTTCTGTAAAATGGGGACAATAAAAGCATTTTTATGGCAGGTTGTTATGAGGATTAAATGGGAGAGAAAAAAGTGCCTTGTGAAATTTATAAAAGCTACCTATGAAGATGATGAGTGTACTTAAGTTTAGTGTTTGGGGGATGCTTATAATATGGCTACCCTTAAGGGGCTTTCTAAAGGGAACCAAGAGGCTAAACGAACATTTTGTTTTAAGGATGTATCTATACATAAACTGATCAGGCAGAATTCAAATAATTTAGGTTGAGTTTAACCACATTTTATATTCCACATTTCCCATCATGTAAGAGGACATATGAATTGAAATAAACATCTAATTATAATTGGGTCAGTTATCCTATTCAACAAGAAATGCTGGGAAAACTGGAAAGCAGATTGGTTAAAAGATTTACTTCATTATTTATACTATCTACCACAATATATTTGGAATATAAAAGATCATATTGTTAAAAAACAGAGAAGGGAAGGTGGTACAGGTGGTACTTTTTGATTTAATTTTAAAATTTTACATTTAGGGTAGGACCATCAGCAAATTTGATTATGTATTATTAAAAAAGTTTTTATATAAATGTAATCAACATAACTATGAGATTGTTGAGTGGAAAGATTTGCTTCAAATACCTCTGTAAAAGTCTAAATGACATAAATATATATGATTAATAACAATTTCCTATGGATATGTTGTCAAAGAATATAAATAAAAGATTTTTTCTTATTTTTACTGAGGCTATATTTTTCATAGTCTCAATTGGTTGTTAGTCTCTAGATATGTTGAGAGCAATATCCAAATTCGTTCCCTCATCTAAATTAGGTTAGTTTTCCTTCGAAGTTTCCTATATTTGAATGGTTCAGGAGCCTAAGGCTCAAAGTTCACTTCCTTTAACCCCAGATTCCTATTAGTTTCTATTCACATAGATATAAAATGACTTACCAACAGAAGAAGGGCCCTTTAGCCTTAGCAAATGTACAAAGATTTAGAGTTACCACTCCCTGACCTGATAAATAGACGTGTCATATGAAAGTTATTGTTCAGTCTGACTCTTTGTGATCCAATTTGGGCTTCTTGCAGCAAAGACACCGATCTTTCTCCAGCTCATTTTACACATGAGCAAAATGGGTTAAACAAGGGATAAATGACTTGTGCAAAGTCAAAAAGCTAATAAGTATCAAAAGCCAGATTTAATGATGAGTCTTTCTGATATCCTCTCTGGCACTTTATCCACTGTACCACATAGCTGCTCCCACCTCCCAGATGGAGGTAGATAGCCAAATTTATTCAAAGTGCTGTGCTGTAATAATAATAACATATGTTAAAGCTTATTATATACCTATACACTAAGATTTATGAAGTACTTTACAAATATTTCATTTCATTTTTTCTCTGATATGGCAAAGTAAATTTTTGTTTTTAATCTACAGAATGATCTATGAGAGTTTAATTTCATTCTAACAATTACCTAAACAATCAAAGGGTTGTCTTGAATCAGGTCTACTTATTAAACTGGGCAAAACACTTAACTTCACACTATTCCATCAATTCCCTAAGATCACTTGTTGCTAAGTAGGTTGAAGAGAGATTCTCTATATGAAATTATCAGCCTCATCTCTGTCATGTTTTAAAATCTTTTTCAATTCTGAATATGTTCCTGTATCTAGTGGAAAGACAAGAAGGTTAGTGGAAATGACTGTGATATTTCAAGCAAAAGAAATCAATAAAACTTAATAACAAATAATTAACTTAGTCAACTCTTCCATTTCCCATGCTGTACAACTCTTTATACTTGGAAACCCACAAGAAAGGCTGTAAGTAACAGAACAAGAAAGTCATCATTCTGCTTTTGCCTTCACTCTTGTAACAAGTTATGGAATCAGGATAATATCAACATGAGAATTATGGAAGGCTACTTGAGATGCTAAAAGATTGGAAGACTAAATATACTTTCAATTTCAAACTATTTAGAATGATTTAGATAGTAGTATAGTGGATCTTCTCATTACTGAAAATGATTTTAGGAATTTTATTGAAGAGGATATTTTTAAAAATTAATTACAGGCTTACAATTATAGGTTGTGAATGGATAAGTAAATTGAATACTGTCAATGATCTCTAACAATTTTTCAAAGTAAATCAAACAGTTAATAATTATATGAATATGTTAGTGCTTTTGAGCTCCATAGAAGAAAGGTTCTAAATGCTAAAGTGTTCACTGTACCCTAATTTTGAACAGACTATTTCAAGAAAAAGCTTCTTTTGCATGATTCTCCCCCAATTTCCCTTACAGCCCCTAAAGGCATCTCCTTTGGAGTTTTAAGAGCATCAACTAGTTTCATTTCCGAAGAGACATAAATATCCAGCAATTCCTTGATTACAGTATTATTGTGATGTTTTTCAATAGAATAATATATCTGTTAACAAGAATGAATTTCAATGATACTTATTTGTTTGAAACTTCTTTATCATGTTAACCACAGAATAAAAGGCCTAAGTATATTCCAATATGTTAAAGGGTCTTAGGATATGAAAATATTACTAAAAACTAATTAAAATAGAAATAGAATCCCTGGTATAAAGGAAGGGAACTTTCATAAGGATAAGTTGGGTTGCAAGCATTAAAAGAAAACACTTTATCTTCCACAATTCCCGGGAAAAGGCCAGGAATCTAATAGCTATAGTCTGGATAGCTAGATCTCTCCTCCCCCGAAAGAAACAGGGGATTATCCAGGGTGAAGTTGTGACTTAAAGGATGTTTCTGCTCCCCTATATGTGCTTACATATGTTTGAAATTCCTTTCAAGAACTTTTATTTCACTGTTAGTGACAAACTGTTTAACATGCCAACCATATTGCTGGGTGAAATTTAATTATACTAAAAGCTGACATTCAGTCAACAAGGGTAAATGATGAATATTCTTATAGTTGCTCTGGTAGGAGAAGGCTTAGGTGAATGTGGGATTAGGTCAGTGGCCCCTTCTCACTAGGAAAATTCTTCTATGAATGAGAACCTGGCTTAAGTGTCAGCACTTAAGTCCAGAGTGAGGGAAGGGTTGCTTTCTAAATAGGATGTGGTGGATTCCATTCCTTCAGTACTAATTCCAGCAAACATATATTAAACACCTATTATGCATGTAGTCCTGTGCTAAATGTTGGATATATAAAGATGAAAAATAAAGCAAATTAGAAATAATTCAGTCTTACAGTTTCCCCAATATCTTCTTCTCCCTGAAATCTATATAAAAATATTGTATATGCTGGTAATCAATTTCTTGAGAGTACGATTATTTTCATTTTTGTCTTTGTGATTGTAATAGTACAATGATGTGTTGATAATTAAGTGTTTAAGAAATCTTTATGTATGTTATGTATGCATGTTGGATCCCTCCTTCCTCTCCCAGGAAGGAAATAAGAAGGGGAACATTTCCTTGGGTTAACAACCCAGATCTCTCCTAGGATTTGGAAGTGAAGAAAGAACCAACCTAAAGAATCAGAACAATTGATTTCTGTCAGGCTCCAAGCAACAGGTATCAGTGTAAGGAACACTGGAGAGGAAACCAAAGGACCCTTTAGTTCTAGCCTGAGCACTGCTAATAACTAACCTTTGAATAGGCCCCTTTACTTACTTCTGTCTCAATTTCTCCATATAAAAAGTAGGGAAGGATGGTTGCTTAGGTGCTCTTCTTTGCAATGTTAAGATTCTGATTCTATGAGGGCAAGAAGGGGAAAGGTACAGAGTTCTTAAGGAGAAGAGGATATCACTAGTGGGTAGGGAAGGGGACAGAAATGGGAAATTGCTGACAGAAAAATCAAAATTCAAAGATGACAGAACTTTGCCTAATTTACTTTCAAATGGGTAAATAGATGTGTTTGAAGATATTTTTGTCCTAAGAAGCTTATATGATTCATGTTACTACTGTGAAAGATTTATGATTTCCTTAATGTGATAAATTCTTTCACAGGTATAGTTCAAAATCCCTCCATGCCATTTCATCCAATTAGATTTTAAATCCCCATTTTACATACTAATCCTACTTCAAATATCTGTACAACTCACAGAAGGCCTTCCTCTTGTTCTTTCGGTATCTTTTAATACTTGTACCCAGGGGCCATCCTGATCTATATTTTGCCACTGGACCCAGATGGCTCTGAAAGTCTGGCTGGTAACTTTGCACAGTCCCTCCCTCCCCCCATTTAAAGGCAATTCCCTTGCAAATCATGATATCACCTTCCCGAAGCCATGATCCTCTTCAAGAGTGGAGAATAAACAACCACAATACCTGTACCCACTGTGGGTTGTCCATGAATGAAAGGGCAGAGTTTTATAAAGGTGTTATTTGATTCATTGGGAGCATCATCAAGTTAAACCACATTGTCAGAAATAATTTGTGTAAAAGAATTCCCATTAAAATATATCTAAGTGTTATTATTAAGAAGGGAGGTAAGATTGTCAAGGAACAGTGATCCATTTGAAATTTAGCAGTGTAAGCTGTTTTTTTAACATGCATTTTATTATTTAAAAAGTTCTATTCCCAGAAAGATTTGCTGAGGTATCATTCAGTTCTCTCATTAGGGAAGACTTTTCACCAAAAGCCAAATGCCAGGGCAAACCAAGTACCAAGAGTTCAGCAAGCAGCAGACAGCTGTGTCCCACTAGACAGAATGGACACAGGGGAAAGACAAGCCAGTCCTCACCACTCCATCTGCATCCAGCTGTCTCTTAACGCTATTTCTGCCTTCCTTTCCTCCCAACCACTTTCTCTGGGCTCTGGGTACTGAATTTGGGTAAGAAATCATGCTCATTATTCAGGTGGCTGGTGGTTTCCTTGAATATTTTTCTGAGGTTCTTTTACTTTCAATGAGTCACCAAGGCTGCTCCAGTCACTTTGTTTTCAATCTCCTGCATTAAACATGCTTTAAACTTTTTTTTTGGAAAGGAAGGTCTCAATTTTTGTCACCTTAGTATTTTCAGCAACTAGAATAGGGTCTAGTGCTGTTTGTCAAATTAAATTAAAACATAGACCATGTAAGAAAGGCCTAAATGCAAGTTTTGACTTGGCAAAGTGACAGCTTTGCAAATTATTTTGTATCTCTCCCCTCTCCCTCCCTCCCTCCCTCTCTCCCTCTCCCTCCCCCTCTCTCTCTCCTGTTTCAAAAATACTGTGAAACACATTTTCACATAGTTTCTTACTGTAATTCTTGAATCATTTTACAAAAACCTAAGGAGGGTAAGGAACCAATTCCCAGAGGTTTACATGGGCTCTCCTTACTCTATTTCAGGATGAAAATATTAAGGATAAATTAGAGGTGATACTAGAATTATTTGAATGATTAGAAAATTTATCATCAAATCATTTCCCACGGTTCAGAAATGAAACAAAAAAAGTTTAATTTCGTCTATATGTATTAAGTCTAATATTACTATGATACAAATTTACATACCAAAAACTCAGAATTCACAAGTTAAGATTATCTCAGTAATTAAAATATATTAAACAGAAGTAAAAGAAGTTTCTTGGTTCATTAATAGGAACCCTGTAAACTTCATAAATTTAGAAATCTGCTTGTCTTTCTCCTGGTTTCTCACAGAAAAAGGTTAAATAATACCATTTTTAATTTCATGATCGAAAGTATCATGTCATCATAGTTATACAGTTGTAAGGGCACTGAATTCCTATCACAAACATACTAAAACCTCCACTGAAGTCATTCTAACCACTGAAGAAAATTAATCTTTTGAATTGGATATTTGTATGGTTGGTTTCTGTCTACAGCTGTATGTAGCTGGAAAGGTTGGGCATCTGTTTTTGAATTAGAAGCTGTGTTAGTTTTTTTTTTTTTTTTTTAGCCTTCTAACACAAAAAAGTTTTATAAAGGTGTTATTTTTTAAATTACAGATAAGACATTAATTCAATTTTAATGTTGTTTCCTCACATTTGTATAGACCTTAAGAGTTGCAAAGCATTTTCTTCAGAGTGATGATGGATGTAGTACAAATTTCATTATCTTCATTTTAGAGGTGAAAAAATTCAGAGATATTAAATGAGTTGTTTAAGGTCAGATATTTTATAATGACACAGCAGGATTTGAATCCAGATTCCCTGCTGTCTCTAAGTTCATTACTCTTTTTTTCTGTACCAAGATGTTTTATGTTTTTGAAAGAATATTTTATCACTTAAAATTTTACTCTAACTAGAGAACATTTTAAAAATGTACTATTTAAAATTCAAAGAAATTTAATGTTTAAGGTAGAAGAAAGCCAAAACAAAAAAGGGTATAATTATGGAGACTGAAAAACTTCTTAATAAGTAAGAATGCAATGCCATTTATCATTATTTACATAATATATGTACATATATAGACACACATACAGACAACCCATATATATTTATAATGCATGTACATATATGTACATATGCACACACTACATATACATACATGAATATAAGGCTTTTTGGACTACATGACTATAATGTTTTTGAAATGTACCCTTTTGGACAATATCTTATCCAACTATTTTGTGCTCAGGGCATGCCTCCCCAAATCAAAGATTTTGTGGGGAGCTCAGAATTTGGTCAATTTAGTACAATTGTTTTTTATTCTTTAAAAAATGTAAAAAATACTTTTATTTATTTATTTATTTATGCCAAATATATGCAAAGACAGTTTTTAACATTTACCTTTGCAAAATTTTTCTCCCTTTTTCCCTCCCTTCCTTTTCCCCAAGACAGCAAGCAATCTCATACTGGTTAAATATGTGTAACTGTTCTAAACATATTACTATGTTTATCATGTTTAGTCCTGATCTTGAGCTAAAAGACAAATCTTGTTTTATAACACCTTGAATACACAGTCATCCAGTTTCCACTTTAAAAGTCTGAGCATGCGAGAAGCCAGCCACCACAATTCTCAAGGAAACCCATTGTTGGGAGGTTTTAAAAGCCTGTCTTTTTTTTTTTTTTTTTTTTTTTTTGCAAATCAATCTATTTCCTAGCACAGTGCTGATCTTTGGGACCAAGAGGATTAAGTCAAATCCCTCTTTGGCATGATATTCCTTGGTCATATTTTTTCTAAGCCTTCTCTTCTCTAGCCCAATTTTTACCAGTTTCTTTAAATGATCCTTGCATGTAATGGATTCAAGTTCCCTTATCATCCCAGTCACCATATCGTTCCTAATAGTTGTTGTCAAAAAGTAAATATAGGATTCCAGAACAAAACCTGGCTTTTTTGTTCTAGATATTATATTATCACTAGTAATATTACTACTACTACTAGTATTACTACTACTACTACTACAACAACATCTAATGTTATATTATACCATAAGAGTAATTTAGCTTTTTTGAATGTCAGGTCATACTGTTGTCATCACAAAAAATTCATACATTAATTAAATGACTTGCCCAGAGACAAAGAAGCAGCCTGTGCCAGAGGTCAGATTTAAACCCATGTCAAGATGGGTTTTTAAGTTCAGTACTCTACCCACTTTGTCCTCTGACATTTCATCCCCAGATCCTGTATGTGTTAAATATCATTTTTTTTTCATACAGTGAGTATTCAATAAATATTTGTTGATATTATTTGATCTAAATGAAAGAGCTACTATAGGATACAAATATGACCAATGAAGTGCTTAATCACCAAAAAAATCTAGTCAATTAATTAATTAGGTCAGTTTTAGGCTTTGTTCTCTGGATCTTAAAAATAGTCTGAAAATCAATAATATGTTTAAGTATTTTTAAAATGCCAGGAAATAAAGAATAATAAGCTATAATTATATCACAAAACTATTTTTTTAAAGAGCCAAGAACTAGGAAAAGAATCCATAATCTTTTTGGAACCTTTTGGCAGCATGGTGAAGAACAGATAAAAAAATAATGTTTTTAATTCATAAAACAAAAAATATAAAATTATAAGGTAACCAATTATATAATGAACTACAGTTATAAAATGTTTAAGAAAAAACAAATCCATAGACTGATCTGGAATTTATTCATAGACCCCTACATGGCTGGGGATGCCAGATTAAGATACCCTAATTATACTATTTTTCTTTTAACTGTTTCTTCTCAATTTCTATCAATTGCTAACCAATTACCACTCAGAGATCTGGCAAGTCAGCTTAGCTGTAGCAGGTGAACATGCTAACAGTGAGACAGAAGTCAACATATTCTAGGCAAGTCTAACCACGACTGTTCTCACTCACCAACCTGACACCATCTCCTCAGATCCTGTGAAGACAGCCTCGGACCTTAACCCAAAGGTCATGGGAAGAGCAGGGATCCCAACCCATCCTATGTCCTTCTAGCCCAACCCTTGTGGCCATCAATCAGGGGAGAACCTTCCTTACGACCACCAGCAACGATTACTACTGGCCAATTGCTATCAATTTGAAGATAAAGTCAGGAGCCCTAGAGGTGGAAGCATTCCCCAGGCTATAGCTCCAGCTTTTCAACAGCCTTTATGGCCATCATCTGGGAAGGCAACTCCACCGAGGAATGGGTCAGCAATCACAGCTCAGAACCAGCCCACCAGGGCACTCCGAACGAGGGACAAGTGGCTGCGAGGAAGGGGAAAGCACCACAACCTGATATACCTCTCCTCTCAACTGTCATGGAAAAGACCCACGATCCTGAATCCAATCACTGGAAATAGCCAGTGCCCTCAGCCATCATCCTCAGCACTGACAAATGGCTCAACCTCAGAAACTGAGTGAGAATGACATTCAAGAAGTCTCATTACCATGGGCTTTGCTGCTGAAGCCCGAGAACCATGGGGCCTTTCTATGTGGCTTACAGCCGAGACCTTCAGTATGAGCTGTCTCCCCCATTATCATATGAGCCAGTAGAAAGGTGGGAACGTCTGCTTTTCCTCCTCCCTGGCACTTGGTACAGTGGTTTATACAAGACAAGCACTTAATAAATGCTTGCTTCATTGTTCATTCATTCACTCAATCACTTTCTCCACTGATTTCAGAAACAGAAAAGGAAATATAAAGATCATGACCTTTTATGTCTTTCTGTTCCTTATCCTTATGTGTTTCCTTCAAGAAGACCTCAACAAGACTAATACTGTCAAGCGACCAAGGTTCAGGTGTTTCTCAGTTTCACAAAATTTTAATTATTTTCTTCAGCTAATAATCACCCTCCCAAGTAGAGTCCTTACCATTTTCAAAATGTCAAATGATACAACATCCAAAACAGATACAACTTTACTCATGGAAAGAACATTACATACTTTTCAATATCATCTTCTTTGCTACATGGATTGTCATGATTTCATATTTATTAACTTCAGTGCTTAGCATACAGTAAGCATTTAACAAACTTGTTAATAAATTTAATAACATACACTTAAACTTTTTAATTTTTCATTCATTCAATACCCTTCAGTTCATGAGTGCCTTTGATTTCATGCACAATTAAAAAGGAAAATACATGTTAATTAAAATAAAAAGGGACATAAAAATAAACTAAATGGCATCAAATATGACATTTTGATGGCACTGATATTCTATTGTGGAATAAAAAGCATGATAATGATCACTGATAAAACTATTATCACTTTTTTCTTTCAATTTATAGAAGCTATTTAAGAAATGTTTGCTGTTCAATGGCAGTAAATTTGTGCTTGTAAGCTAAACAAAACTCATTGAAAATGTCCATTTCTGTCATCAGCATATGTTTCTCTCTTGTTCATTCATTCACCATACAACCAATGTTGAAGCAGGCTGTCTCTTGGTTCATATTTTTGAGAATAATTACATATAATATAAATAGCAATCATTCTTATTAGTCAGTTCCCAAAAGGCAGGTAAAATAAGAACCATCAACTGATGGCTGTAATCCTATTCTGACATAAGGATATAAAATAGTAGAAAATTCAGGAGAATTGATGCTGTTTGCTTGTTTTTAATCCTTTGTGTTCACTTTCTCTTATCAACAATCCTTCTCCCTTTAGCTTCCTATCCTAACAAATCCATTATTTTCACATACCTCTAGAGAAAGCCATCTGTTAGGATAAAACTGTGGCAATATCATAATTCAAATACTTCTTTTCTTTTTAAGTGTTTCTTGACCCTACAATTATAGAGAAACACCACTGGATATAAACATAAATGAAATTTGCTAATGTGGCATGCAAACAATACTAAAATGTGAACTTAAAATAGGAAAAAATGCAAAGCCAAGGAAGAATCCATTATGATTCTTTCAATCTCTTTTAATGCATCATAAAACTGAGAATGTTTCACTACAGAAAAACATTTTGGCTTCTTTTATGATTTCAAAGAAGGATAATTATGATTGTCATGAAAACACATTGAGCAGCTGTATACTGTTAACAAAAGAGCCATTATATGAATGCTTATAAAAACTGGCAATTTAAACATTCAGATTTCCTAGAATTTAGATATTCTTCTCCAATAGAGCAAATACCAAAAAAGACTGTTTCTATTAATTGGGGCTGTGTGTCAGTCATATCTCAGAGCCAAATAGACCATCCTTATTTTGGGACATCTGCCACATATTTGGAAATATATATTATACCATTTTGTTAAAAAGTAGTTTCATGTTCTCAATTTTTAAAAAAAATACCTGGGTCAGTAGAATTTTTCTTATATAGACATATTCACTTAAAAATCATGAAAAGCATAATGAAGAACTATTGAGTTTATTATGAGACAGTTAATTAATAGATACTTACTCATTAAAGACTAGATCTGGAGCAAAATAGAGAAATTGGCTGTTTGTATGTTTGTAAGATCTCCAGCTCAAGGCAAATGATGATAGACACATCCAAGAATACTGGATTAGGGTAATTTGGTCCTCAAGAGGCAAGTTTTTAAATCCTGAAGAAGAGAACAATTAATTATAAAACTACTCTAGACAGTTCACATGCTGTCTATGATGAAACACCTCAAGACGCCTCCAAAATGCTCCTTTATCATTCAGTTCAATTCACCAAATCTTTAAGAAATATTTTCTACATTGTCAATGCCAAATTGCTTTCTAAACATCTCAGACTACTGTAGGCAGTAAAAAAAATAGTTGGAGTGGTTCAGCATCGGTACCATTCCAAAAAATTATTTTATTATTATTTTAAAACTCTGATAAATCTGGAAAAATTTCTCAAGCTCTAATTATTTAATAATGCACACAACTAAAAAACTCAACATTTATGATCATGATCTTATAAAATTCAGTCTTCCCTCTAAATTAGAGCAAGAGTAGATTCTTGACAAAATCACAAAGTAAATCAGTTATTTTTGGTGTACTCCTTCCCTCTTTTTAGTGTTTCTCTGTCCTTTTAGTATCACCTCTCAAATCTACTGCCCCTTCCTAATTTAACACACACACACACACACACACACACACACACACACAAAAGGTTTTCAGGGCAGTATCTCGACTTCTACTTTTGAACTTATCTTGATCCCATTTCTTATTTCCCTAGCCCCAATTCCTCAGGACAGTGCTCTTAGGTGATAGCTAGAGCAGAAATGCTTTTAAATAAATAGACTTTTTAAAATTTTAATTTAATTTTTATTCCGAACTTAAACACTAAATAAAATGAGTCATTTATATACACTTTGTAGAAGAGGAAAGGATTTGACATTGAATTGCATGTCACTATTAAATAGAGACATGCTTCTCTTTTAAAAAATATAATAAAATCAATATATAACTTTAAAAGCTTTCCCTACTTGTCTGTGACTTTCTGGCTACCATTTTTTGCTTTTCTCTTTTTTTTTGTTGGAGGGGGGAGGGGACTCTACCTCTATCTCTTTTTTCCCCTATCACTTCTCCTCTGTTGTAAAAAAATAAAAATAAAAATAAAAACAAAACCGCTATGATAAACCATAATTCTAGAATATAAAGAAATAAGCATGTAATTTACCTCATAACAGATGATGTCTTCAAGATGCAGGATGACTCATACATTTTTATACATAGTCAATGTGGAAATTTGTTTTCCATGACTATTTATTTGTTACAGGTGGAACTTTTGATATTTCTTAATTATACTATACAAGGCTGCTGCCTGCTCAGGCTATATTTGAAGTTCTTTTTAACTAAAAGAGAATCAAGCTCTATGTAAGAGAAACATGCAATTCCATGCATAATCTTTTCCTTTTCTACAATATATATGCAAATGTTCATTTTATTTAGTGTTTAAGCTTGGAATAAAAATAAAATTAAATTTAAAAAAAGTCTATTATTCAAAAGCATTTCTCACTTGTAGGGTTCAACATTCTTAAAAAATTAGATTGTTTCTGTTTATAATAACAGATTTTTCCATCCATTTTCATAATCAACCCAAGGAGTGTGTATGTGTGTGTGTGTGTGTGTGTGTGTGTGTGTCTTTGTACGTCTGTGTGAATAAGGATATCCATCTGTATTCAGCTGAAATTCACATTATACTCTATTCTCAATATATGTTTTTCACAATGGAAATCTGATAGGATTAAAAATAAAACTAAACTCATATCTATGGACAGACGTTACATAGTAAAGAAGATTGAAAATCATGGAATAAGGTAAAATCCTACCTGGCAGTACCTTTGCCCACTTTACTACTTGAATCATCTGCTTGCCAGCCAGGCGGTTTAAGGTAGAGAGCAAGTTCTCTGCCGTATCTGGTATGGAGCTATCATAACCTGCATATACAACTTCTGGTTCAATGCTTTCAAGGATCATAGAAGGTGAAGGTGTCAGTGCTCGTGATATAGTGGAGAGCTGAGGAACAAGTGCTGTGTTAACAGAAGGTTCTTTTACTGGTGCAATATAAGTTGTTCCTTCCTCTGGGCTCTGGGGTGGAGGTGGAGGTGGTGGAGCTTGTTGCTGAGGCTGCTGCTCTTCATGTATCCCTTTCAACTTTCCCAATTTCTTTGACTTTCGAGCTGAAAGCAAAAGGATCTTGTTAAAAAAAAAAGGTAGAGAAGACTTTTATTGGTAGTAACTGCAGGATACTCAAATTTAGGTGCAATAAGTAAAATTAATAAGGCAAATTACAATAAGGAAGCCCAAACATAAAAGGAGCTGAACCATTCACGTAAGAGAGATAAGGGGTAACAGATGCACCTCAAGTGCTGTATCAGTACTCACAAAGTATGAAAGACTTAGAGAATGCTGCTGTTGATCCTTTATGGAAGATTTAAGGACATTTATTTTGGGGTTGAAATCTATTTTAGGTAGAGGGAAATCAAAGATTCAAGAAGTATCAAATAACAAACTGAATCAAATTAATGCTTACTCTTAAGATTTACCATTTGAATACAGTGATTTAAAACATACATTTACCATCAAACCTCACATTATAACAATGTAGTTATCTCTTTAAACTCTAATAACAATATGTGACAAACTTAAAACTACAGGCTTTCAATTACACAGGCTCTTGGGAACAGAGAGTAGCATAGAGCTAACAAATTAAATACATGATAAACGAAATATATAATCAAAACACTCCCTAAAAGTCAACGGTTTCTGTCTTCTCTATTAAACTTAGAATTAAGAGCAAAAATAAAGATGGTATACTTTGTGCTTCTCTTTTTATTTTGCTAACTCTGATGAACTTTCCCTGATTCTCACTTGATTTTTACTGAGTAAACACATGGGCAATTACCAGGATGTACTTGATTAAATCCTGTAGTTATTTTTCTCTTATACTGTTTCCCTTGTTTCCTTGACTACACCAAAAAGCTTTTGAAGAGCAGGGATGATGTTTTCTACTTTTAAAAATGCCTCTTTCAACATCATATAATGGACAGTTTTTATTGAATGGATGATCATCAAATAGCTCCAAATCAGACAACATGCAAGAGGAAAAAATAAATGCAAAGACCTCTTAATCTATAAAATGGACAGTCCAACTAATGAATCTACAGAAGTTTTTAAAATGGGAGAAAATTAATGTCCTGTTCAGAGCAAGGTGTGATATTCAACCTTCTAACTACACTTGAAAATCTATTCTACGCTCTAGTCCCTCCATCCAGGACAATATATGTACCAAATTCATCTCTATTCATTGAAGAGAATGGGTAAATGTTATGTTAAATAAAATATTCTTTCAGGCATTTTAGAAGACAAATATTTTAAAACATAGAATCAACACATCTTATGGCATTTTCCCCCTCTTCATACTACTTCAAAGATTGTACATATGACTCTTTGGAGTCATGTAGTTCCAAAGAACAATGGGGTATTGTACATACTAGTTCAAAATACTTAACCCACAATTCTGAGTTTGTAAAAATATTTTGATAATTTCATTTCGATATGACTGGTTTTCTTTTGTAATTTATGCATCTTATTTTATGTATTTAAAATCATTATTTTGAGAAAGGGTCCATGAAGTTCACCAGACTGCCAACAGAGTTCATGACACAAAATAGTTTTTCTCATTCATCTTTATGCAATATAGCATAAGCCAGAAAGGCTATGTGTGTTTCTAAGTAAAGAAGATGAGTTATATTTCCTCTTATATTCTTGTTTCTCTTCCTATGATCCCCTGTTTTTTCCTAGTTCATGGTCAAAGTGACTTCCCCATCCCTATGCTTAAAGCATTCAGTTTTTTGTCTAAGTGAGAAAATGTAAGGAACCTGTTGATTGCATGTAGGAAAAGGCCACTAACTTCTGCATGAAGTTTTTCTGGATACCCTGCCTGCTCATGTCTTCCCCACTAAGTTACCTTGAATTTAAATCCTTTTGCATATGTTTATATATTTATCCACGTCATATTTCTACTATATAAATTTGTATATGTACTTATTATCTTCCCCATTAAAATGTAATCTCATTTTAAATAAAGATGGTTCCATTTTTGTTGTATCTATATATCCCTACCAAGTGTCTGGTATACTATAGGCTGATATTCTTCAGATGATCTTGCAGTGTACTAATCTTTATAAGTGTTATTCTGAATTATCAAAAATTCTGAATTACAAAATGTTTTTTTAAAAGAAATAAATGGTTACCTTTGAAAATATACAGTAACTGAAATAAGTCAAACAAAATTTGCTGGAAATTGCTATAGGGACCAAAGTGGGATTTATGAGAGTTTAACAATCTCAAATAAAAGGCAATTTCTAAAATAGTAGAAACTAGTTTTTGTTAAGTCATTAAATATTCTTACAAATCTTATTTGCATGGTGAATTTGCCTAACAAATCTTTCCCATCCCACAAAATTTAGTGTATTTCAGTTGTCAAATTCCATTATCCACCACCACTAAATTTTATGTAGTTCTTACTATATGCTAAGCATTATGCTAACGTTTTAGAACCATTATCTCATTTTATCCTCATAACCCTAGATGTTAGGAACTATTATTATCATACCCATTTTACAGATGAGAAAACTAAGGCAAACGAGGTAGAGCAACCTGCCCAGGACCACACAGTTACAAAGTGTCTGGGGGCACATTTGAATTCAAGTCCAATATATTTTACCACCTATTTTCCCATATATTAAAGTCTAAATAAATGAGGCTGTGCTATTTTTATTATTTTTTACAACTACAACACCCTATAGTCTTCTAAAGATTAAAGAAATCTAGTTCACAAAAATCTCACTCTTTTCAGGATTTAGAACAAATAGTAAGACCGAGTAAAAGTTGCCTAAACATAAATAATTGAGGGTACTATTTAAAAATTTTCTTATATAATAGCTAACATTTATATAGTACTCATACATAGTATCTGGCATCATGCCAAGTGTATTAAATTATTCTCATTTGATTATTTTGTGAAAAATTAAATTATTATTAATATGACATATGCTACATAATTATACATGATATTACCTTTTATATTAAAATTTTTCTCACATAATTTTAGTTTGTTTAAATTCTTTCTTTTGTTGGGGATTTTTTTGACTTGTAAGGCTACACTAGAAAGACCAGATATGTCATATAATGAAAAAAATTATTTGGCGCCTTGAGATATTCTTAAATCCTAGTTCACATAGTGTTTCATTCATACAAATACACACAGAGGTACAAGATTCTCTGAAAATAAAACTCATTTAAAAAAAGGCTTTTATGATATCTCTTATCTAGAGTTGTATGGGACTTCAAAAGTAGCCTCATTTACAGATGAGGAAACTAAGTCCTAGGGAGATTATACAAAGTTAGTAAGAGCAAGAGGCAGGATTGTGAACCCTGACTCTAGAACCAGTGTCTCCCTCTTCCCCCAAATAATTTGCTGCTTATAAAATTTATGACCTAAATTTGGAGCAAACCAAAGAGAAAAGAGATTTTTAGTTTTTCAGTTATATTTAACTTTATGAAATTCTTTTATAAATATATTTGGTGTGTTTAATGTTTAATAAATCCATATTTTTATATTTCTAATTTATTTGTATTTTCCACAGCTTACTGTTTTACCATCTCTTATGTTCTCCAGTTACTGCTTGATCCTGAACTATGAAAAGTACATTAATAATTATCCATATACTTTCCCAAATAGACTTTTAAAAATGACACTAAATTTATAAAACTCCTCTTGTATGTGGGTAGTCAGGAATCTAAATTGTGCTGAAATCAGTATGTAGTCAAAGTTTCCTAAATCTACTTGCTATTATGGATGCAAAAGTGGTATAATAATCTTATAAAATTTTCATTCTTGTCTAGGGAAATGTCTAATTGTAATTCATGGTCTATAGTCTTTTAAAGATTTCTAGACTTAACTCCGTCAGGGTTTGACTGGGAGCTGATCCTAAGAAGGCAAATTTATCTATTTCAAGATATATAGTAAAATGTAGGATATTTTGCATATGTGTAACAGGGACACCCAGCTCCATGTTGTAAAAGCATTTGTGGTACCAAAAGTATGTCAAGTATAGGACAGCTTTTATTTCACAACAGATAACTCAAAAAACTCAGGATTCTATTGAGAGATAGATACTCCTTGTTCCCTCATAAGCTTCTTCAGGTTAAGAACTATTTCAGGGTTTTGTTTTTGGGGTTTTTTTCTTTACAGCTACAGAGCATAGCAAGAAGACATTTAATAAATATTTGCTGATTCAGTGATTGTTTAATAAAGAATTACAGAGGCTGCTTCTTTTGGTAACTACAACTCCTGGTACAGTGTTTTGCACATTATTAATTTGTAGCTGTAAGAGAATCTAACTTTTAAAATTCATGCTGATTACAATTGTATTATATGGTGCTTTCAGAATTAGGGCTTATATATGATAGGATAGATACATAAGGCTTAGAGAAATATAAGATGTTATCTTAAAAAACAACACCAAAAACAATTCTCCTATAAGGAAAAGTTGAATGAATTGTGCTGATTTTTTTCTAGAGAAGAAGAAATAAGTAATATCATGATAATTTTAGATAACATATACAGGCCAATTAATAATATACACTTGTTCCTTATTCCACCAGAGGATATCACGAGAAGTAAAAGATTGAAACTACAATAAATGGAATTTAGCACAGACATCATGAGAATTTCCTCTAAGTTCTTTGGAATGCAGTACACTAAGACATTAGAATATATTACCATTAATAAGAAAACTCTCACTGGAAACATTTGAGAAAACAAAAGGTAGGAAACATAGTTTGAATATATTTCTACTCTGTGGTAGAAGAAAAGGAAAAAAGAATTTAAAAAAGGAAGGCATGAATGAATGAACAAGCATTTATTAAGTACCCACTATTATTCCGGTGCCCATCCTCTAGTACTTATTTCCAATGGTTTAAATTTGTTGTTAGAACAATATTGCTGTTACTGTGTACAATGTTCTCTAGTTCTCATTAAAATCTGTTTTTAAAAAAAGGTTCATATACTTTTAATAGTGGGTTGAAGAATATATGAAGAAAATGATTTGCAAAATTTAGGTTCTTTTGTAATATAGCTCTAACTTATCTTTATATAGTAAATTTGCATCATTCACTTTCTTTCACCCTACCACAGAATCACAAATCTAGATCCTGCTCCCATTTTATAGAAGATAAAACTGAAGGCTGATTTTCCAAAGGCCACACAGACAGTAAGAAGTACTGGAGAGATCTGAATCTTGGTCCTTAACTACAGAAGCTGAGCCTTTCTACTATATCATGCTGTCTCTAGCCTTACTGGATTACTAGCTACCCCTTGACTGTACTAGCTCCCAGGATTCCATCTCCTCTGTGCATCTGCACAAATTGTAACTCAAGCCTGAAGTGCTTTTTGTTGCCTTATCTCCACCTCGCAGAATCTCTCTCTCTAAGGCTTAGCTCTGGTGCTATTTTCTCCACCATATTTTTCCCAATTACCAGTTACTTGTGTCTACCATTTTTTCCAACAGCATTGTGCTTTCTGATTGATGTTTTATCTTCTACTATCATATAAACTCTGTGGATATCTTCATCTCCTAGCATAGATCTTTGAACACAGTTGGCACCTTTTAAATATTTGTTAACTTAAATAGAACTTTTCAGAATGCAGGTATTGATGTGTTTTTTTTTCACATGCACAAATTGACTGAAATAAATTTCTGGAAGCTGAATGAATCTTTTCCCCAAACTAAATAATGTATATAAAATATATAGAAGCCTGTTTTGCTTAGATTTGGCTAGGACCTATAGATATATAGGAAAACACAAGAATGTTATTTGTTAAGAGTCAGAGAAGAAGTCTCTTGAAATAGAAAATGATGGAGTAGAAAGTCTTGATAAATTACAGATGATGTTCATTTGAGTGAGGTAAAGAATTGGGGCATTGAGGATTAAAGGTGGCTGGGTCTCAACTTTTAAGTTGGGAATGGGAGCTTCCAAGAGCATAGAAGCTGCTTGCTCCATCACAATCAGCACTGCCAGAGTTATCTCTACCAAAGAACATTCAACCCTCTCCTGAGGCTCTGTGATTCTACCAAAGGAAAGAGTCTTTTTTTCTCCTACTCCTCCTTCCTAGTGGAATACCCTGATGTTTTTATATATACTTTTTGTCTCCAATAAATGTTGCTGTTTTCTATGATTTTCATTCTTTCCAACACTATATTTACCAGGTGTGTACCCTACTGTCCTTTCTAATACAAGTGAAAAAAATGCAGTGTATGATACCATAGTAATTTGTAATTTTTGTTATGAAAAACTCACCTAGACTTAAGATATTTTTGCTCCAATTTGTTTCTTTTCCCTAAGATAATGTCAATTTGATTATTTAAATGTTATCCAGTTTGTGGATTATACAGGCTTTTTTTTCTTCTGGCTGGTTTTGAGAACAGGGTAATCTAGATCTGTAAACATCCTATTTATAATTTTGAAGGATTATGGGTGAAAAGAAAAGAGAGAAAGAAATATTGGCATTTTAGACTAATGTAAAGTTTTTGTGTTATTCTTCATTTTTGATGTCAGTCAAAAAGCGTTCGTTTAACACTTACTATGTGCCAGACACTGTACCAAGTGCTGAAGACACATAAATGATACAGTTCCTTCCCTCAAGGAGTTCATATTCTAGTGTCTCATTAAGACAAATAAGTAATTGTCCAAAAAACAGCACTTTTAAGGAAAGAAGATATTTAAAAACCTACATGTCAGAAGTTGTTACTCCTGGGAAAAATTTATTCTCATTTGATTTGTGTAAATGTCCAAAAGTTCCAGATGTTGGTGTGACATTTTTAAAAATTAAAAACCAAGAAATGTAAAATTTGTATCCTATAAGGAAGTGCCTTTCTTCTAGTCAAAAGGTTAATTCTTCTAAAAGATGATGGGTCTCCTTTCTGAGGAATATGCTGGAGAAGAGAATTTATTATATATGGTACAATCTCATTAGGTATGCATGGTAAACAGTCTCATTAAGAATGTTGTATGAAGATACATTACTGTTTAAACAAGGTCAAAAGGGTGAATAAAGCAAGAGAAAGAGGCAGTGAACTGGAAAATGTATTACCTAGCTTATTTTTATTGTGCCTTTCATGTTCAATCAGTCAGCTTAACAGGGTTAGCTTGTTTAGAACTCACCAGACACCAAGAAAAGGCCTTGACTTGAAAGTATGCAGTAAAGTAAAACTAGTTGTGAGTGGCAAATCAATACAGAAATGACCTTTTTAAAACAAATACAATATGTGAAAATATTGACTTATATTACAGACACATTAGGGTGTTTCATCTTTAAAAAATTATTTATTAATAAAGTTACCATAAAATTACTCTTATGTAGTGAATTTTTTAGTATAGTTTATTTTTAAATTAATATTTTTCAGTTAAATATTAATTTTCTACCCTTCTATGCCTCCATCTAAAAGAACCAGAATAACAAAAAACAGAAAGAAAGAAAAAGAAAACCTAATAACAAAAAAAGTAGAATCAAGCAAAAACCAAGGAGCATAGCAAATAGGTAGAGTCAAGCAAAGCTTCTCCACTAGCCATGTCCAAAAATGTATTATATCTTGAGTACATCACCTCTCCATCATGATACAGTACATACTTCAACTGTCAGACTTTTGATATTGTTCTTTATCACTGCACTAATCAGAATTCTCAGGTTCTGGTATAGTGTAAATATAAAGTATAATGACTGTCATTTCATTTATTCACATCCTTTCAATAACATTCCTATGTCTTCCTTCTTTTCCCAATCTATTCAGTTCTCTAGGTAGTGTGCTCCCTTCATGCCTGGATTCCTTGATTCTCTGTCCAATGGCCTGAATACACTGGCTTTATGTTAAGATGATTTTTTCAGACTTAAATCTTGGGGATAAACAAAAGATCAACATTAATTATTGGAAAAGAAAAAATGAACGGGCAAAGCTTTTGCAAAGCTATTTTCCTATATATATGTTTTTTCTTTACAATATTTTACAAAATATCGGAGCTGGAAAATATCTCAGGGCCATCTTGTCTAATCTTTATATGAAGAAGAATTACCTCTACAACATCTCTGATAAATAGTCATTAAGTTTTCTGCTTGGGCCAATGAGTCAGAACTGGCAACTTTCCAAACCAGTCCATTCTGTTTAATACAGTAGAGTGTTGGGAAGCTTGTCTTTCCAACCATGCTTAAATCTGCCTCTTTGCAGTTTCCCCTAGTGTACCTCTTTTTGTTCTCTGTGGCCCAGCAGAAGGAATCTAATCTAAGTGACAACCTGTCAAATACTTGAAGATAGCTGCTTTTTCCTCCCAAGTCCAAGATAAAAACACCTAATTTTTTCTGCCCAAGATATGATGGTTCTTCCACTATCCAGAGAGCTTTCTTCTGGTTATTCTTCAAACTTATCAATATCCTTCCTAAAGGAGTGATCATTTTTTTCTCATTTGCAATAGCTTTTTTCCCTATCTAAAATTGGTTTTTCTTCAAGTTCCAAAATAGTTCTGGAAGTTTAAATAAATACGTTCAGGCAATACTTATAAGTACCTTCATTATAATTTGAATCATCAAATGGATCCATAATGTCCCAAATTTGGAAGTTTCTTCAGATACCGATCATGACAGATCCATGGTGACTCCACCCATGTGTGATTCTTTCCATAAGTTGACCACAGCTAATATACCCAATAAGTGTGAGATCTCCCTTGCTTTCTTCTGACATCCTGAGAATACCAATAGAGCCTACTGCCGATCCGCCATCATCCCTCGCTCTCACTACATCATTTCTGCTCAAACATTTTTAGATGGCAACTCTTATACCAGTTCTTCTTCAAAGCTATTGATTTGTCACATGTTGCTACCTGATACCCATTCTGTTCATCCACATTGTCTCTGTATGTTACTTGGGGAGAAATAACATGATTTTCAAAGAATAATTCTTAATTCTTCAGTGACTATAGTGTCCTATGATTTATGCCATGCAATCAAATGGTAGAACATTGGTACCAAAAAGATGGAAGAAGTATAGTTATTCAAAGAATTTAGTCTAACCAGCCAAAAAGTGTAAAAAAGTGGATGAATCATGCTTATTGCTCCCAATATGTCACCTAGCTGGTTAACCTCTTGAGCTTGTCTATCAAGACACACACACACATACACACACATGTGCTGAATTAATAATGGAATCTAATAATTATATACAATATATTTTCTAAGTATTAAGAAAGATTAGGAGATATTTAGATTTTATGAGAATAATTTTTTTCTTTCAATATTTTTTTCTTCTAAAACTTGACCAGCCAACATACTTTTCTAAATAATGAATTATTTAAAACCATTTAAAAATTATTTAAAATCATTTTATGAATGGATTAAAATTAAGGGGGGAAGTTTAGAATTATTAAAAGAATTTCTTTTTTTTTTTCTGAAGGTAATCTAATCTACCCTTCTACTATTTCTCTTTTATTCTGAGCTCAATTCACTGTCTCTAATGTACTATCATAATACACACATATATGTATATAAAGGTGAATATATGTATATGTAATATATATACGTATATGTCTTGCATATGCATGTACGTATATGCATCAATAAACATTTATGAATATATATGCAAAATCACAAATATTCAACAAGGAAAATATATTTGCATGTTAACATCAATATAAAAAAGAAATTTAATAAATTTCAAACAAATTTCAAATTTTTAAACAAAAATAGTTTAACAAATGAATCACAATAGGATACAACTGTTCAAAGAAAAAAAAATTAAATAAGTTTGAAAAATTAGAAAAATATTTAAAGTTTGCAGCACCAATATATTTAAATAAATACAATTCCAACATTTTATTCCATTATTACAGGCCGAGAACTATTAATAACCAATCATGCATATACTAGTGAATCTGCCTCATCTTACCCTCTCTTCCCAACACAAAACCCATACGTGATCTCTTTAGGAAACAAATCAAAATGATTTGGAAATTCCCAGTACAACTTACCCCTAGAGGTCCCTGAAAGCATTCCTTAGAAAGCACTTTTTCCTCAGTTTGTTCAGTTATTTGCTTCCTTGGCATTTCTAGCTGAAAGGGAGCTAAAATAAAATTTTGTCTACTAATGTGGTACATTAACTAAATGATCCCTGTGACCTCTTCTTACTGGGTATAGGGTCATTGCTAAAGAAATACACGCTAAATTCCTTAAGTCAAAGAAGGTTGCCATTACAGTCAAGTCACAATAGGTCTAAAAAAATAAACAAAAAATGGTTGAGAAGCAAATTTCATTTATAATTCTGGCTTCTACTTTTCATTTACTACTATAATTTGGGTTACTCAGAAAACAATCTAGCACCAAGTCCAAACAGTTTCCATGGAAGAACTTGACATTTCAAATTTCAGTTTTCAAAATGTACTTAATGATTTTCTTCTCAAATTATATAAAAACTTAAATAGAAATATATCAAAAGTCTAATTAAAATAATTATTTTTTCTTTTAAAATAACTATGAAATTCTCAATTTAAATGCCTTTTAATTTTTAGTTAATGGTTGCAATTTTGGCTATTCCATTTTGCCTTATAAAATTGAAGTCCAGGCACCTATTGCATACCATCCAAAAATCTCTCAGTATCTGCTGTGAGCTATGTGTTTGACACTTCTTATCTAAATGAGTGGGATGAAAATATGCTTTTTTATAATTAATTGAAGATCAACAAGGCAATCTCTGAAATTACTGCTAAGGAACTCAGAATCTACATCAATAGCAGTAATGTGGACACAAAAACAACAACACTGAAGTCATAATTAAGGGTTACACCATGACCAAAAGTTTGACCACTATTTTTAAAACAAAGAAAAAATGCCATCTCATCCATACTTGGCTCCTTATGTTTTAAAAGCAGGTATCCTTTTATTTAAGGCAAACACTGCCAGATGATCACCACTATTATAATATTCTTATGTAAGAATTACTGCATGAATGGACACTCTAAACAACAGAGCTAATTGATGGCATTTTTGATAAAGCAAATTCCATCCTAGAGTGATGGCTGCCCACAAACAACACATAAGAAATATGATGATTCAATGCCAATTGTGCATCATTCCCTCTTTGATGGAGCCAGTTTTGCTGTGTTTTTCAAGCTGCTAGACCATATTGTTCTATGTTACATACTACATAAAACATTTTTTGCTGCCAACTCTTTTGACTGAGGAGAGACGCTTCAGGCTCTTAGCTTGCCCCTCAGAGAATCTCAGTTATTAATATGATTCTTTAATCCACAAAACTAGCCATACAAATCCTGTAAGGGAACATACTCCATTCATGATGTGACTGGCCCAGAGAAACTATACCATCAGGATGTACTTTATTCTATTTATATATTTCAGTGCTATAATTATATCTGGATGTCATCTATCTTCAGAGTAAACTCTGGTTAAATGCCATAAATATGATGCTGATGGTAAAGTCTATGTTTCAGATGTATTAAAAAGGAAAATACAATAGTATTATAGAGTAAACAAGGATTGTAGGGGTTGGAACTCTGGAGAACATCTGCTCAAATCTCATTTTACAAAGGAGGAAATGGCCATCAACAGAAGTGAAGTTAAGTGACAAGAGCTAACTTTATTTAGCAGGATAATCGGGCTTGTGTGTGTGTGACATCTAAATAGCAGCTAGATGGGGAGTGCCAAATCTGGAATCAGGAAGATTCGTCTTCTTGGGTTCAATCTGACCTTAGACACTGTGACACTCACTTAACTCTGTTTGCCACAGTTTCTTATTCTATAAAATTAGATGGAGAGGGAAAGAAAAAAGCATACCTCTATCTTTGCCAAGAAAACAACAAACACAGCACTTATTTAACTTTCTTTCTGTACTGAGAGATTGACCAAAATAAAGAATAGTTTTGGGAAAGAGACCTAACAATTGCTTTGTACCACTCTAAATGAAAATTCATAAGCATTGAATCATTAAAATTCATATCTGAAATAATTATTATTAAGACACAGCCTTAGGTATCAAAGTATCATTGATTGACTATATTCTGATAAAACCTAAGCAAAATTATAACATGATTTTTAAAAGTACAGTTAATAGTAAGTGATTAACAAAAATTATTGCCCAATTTCAGGACTACTGAAATTTTAGAAAGGATACTAGAGTTTGGATTTAGCATAGCAGAGTAGATAGGAGATGGTCTTGGGGTCACTAATATTTGGATAAGTCTTACCTCCAACATATACTGGCTGGCTTTGTGATTTAGTGACCAGAGCTCTATGAAACTCGCTAAGTCAAAGATAACATTGGTAGACATTTCCTTAGCTGGTGATTCTCTGGTCCAGTCCTTATTATATAACTTTTATTTTTAGCTTATCCCTCTCTATAAAAGTTACTAAAGCTAAATGCATTGAAAACTAAATGAAAGGGATGTATGAATTAGTCTTGAGATAACTTAGTGAGGTAGCAAAAAAAGGAAATGAATAAAAAGCTAAAGTAGAGAGTACACAAAAACAAATAAAACAATTAACCTAGAATTTCAGAAGGGCAGAGATAGAGAACCTGAAGGTGGAAAGTTTCTTTTTAAGGATTTAACAAAATAAATAAAGATGAATTAAAAAATAGTATATGATAAAGAAAATCTTAGTTATTGATGGTGGTTGGTGGTCATAGGATTAGGTGAAAAAGTCATGAATATGTTCTCAAAATAAAGAACAAAAATGACAAAGGAATATTAAGGAGCACTGAAATTTGTTTTAAATTCTGAAATTTAATTGCAATATAGAAAAGTAGCTTCTATGCATAATTCTTAGAAGATACATAGATGTTAAAAAAATCACACACACACACACACAGACTCCAAGATCTTAGAAAATGGTTTCTAAAGTTATATTTTAAAATTATATGTGTGTATATATGTACAAAGAGTAAAAATATAAACACATGTGTACACACATAACACTTTGAACATCTATTTCATAGGATGAAATCATAAATTCAGGTATGGCAGGTCATCATTCAGAGGCCATCTAATTCAAACTTTCTTCTTTAAAGATGAGGAACAGGAAGCCCAAATTGTTAAGTAATTGATATGAATACAATTTAGGCACATTTACAGAATACTATGGAGAAACAACTAATTTAATAATGTTATATCTGGCTTCGAAAATTGACATAAGCAAGTTAATTTTTCACATCACCCCTGTGTTTGAATATTGATTAACAAATGTATGTCCTTATGAACATGGAATATCAGAATTCAGGATATCAAATCAGAGCCTGTGTAAGAATCCCATCTACAACATTACAGAACTTGGTGATCTAACCTTTCTTTGAAGATTTTCAGTGACAAACAACTCACTACCTTCCTGAATTGGCCAGTTCCACTTTTGGCTAACTTCAATTGTTAGGAAGTTTTTGCTTACATTAAACCCAAATTATCCTCTTTACAATGTCTAACCTTTATTCTTAGTTCTGTTCTTCAGACCAAGCATAAGACTAATTTCTCTACCAAATTATAGTCTTTAAAATACTTGAAGACTATGCTCATGATCTTCCTAAAATATCCAATTTTCTAGACTAAATTTTTCCCAATTCTATCAGTTAGTCTTATCTGGAAAGGACGTAGTTCAGTGGAATAGTTAACACAGTGGGTGATAGGGTCCTAAACAATTGTAGAGACAAAACAAGAACATTGGGTTAAATCTAACATTGGGTTAAGATGAAATTCAATAGCAAAAAATCTAAAGCTTTATATTTGTAAGCCATTTGGGCAAAGAAATTAGTGCAAATGGGGAGGTGTGCTCTCTACTCCCACAATTTCAATTAAATTCTTTGCAAGCAAGGAAGTTGTACAGACATGGGGCAATTGGAGTTAATGTTCCTTGGTAGACTGATCTGGGACTCAGCTGATGGCCTAGAGGCAAGTAGATTTTTTTTTTAAAGTATTTTTAGAGACTGTCAGCAAGTTCCTAAGATGCAAGGAATCTCTTTACTGACTGCTATTTAAAATATCTCTGCTGATAGTTTTAAAAAATATCCTCTGGACTGTTTTTTAAACAATTTTGAGAGCTGCTTCTACTTGTAGGAATTTGATTATGATTTTAGTGAGAGGACTATTTGTTTAAACCTGCTGGTTCTGAGTGATCCATTGGGCCAAAATGAAGGAGAGTGACCTTTACAGATTGGTTTATGAAAATGAATAGCACAGGTACAGATATGGAGAGCCATACCTAGAAAGTATTATCTGAAAAATAGCTGGTAACTTTAGTGGACTACCTAAACCTGAGTCAACTTTGTAATATGGAAGATAGAAAGCTAATGTAATCAACTCTAGGTATAATCAAGAGGATCATAATGTAGAGTCTTCTCAAAGTGGTAGAAAAAAATGGAAGCAAAATAGCCTATTCTTGTAACTATCCCATCAAGAATTTTTTTTAAGCAGCAGAATGAATAATGATCAAGAAATCCAAGGAAAATTATAGCAAATGCCTTTTTCAACTGTATTTTATTTTTCCAAATACATGTAAAGATAATTTTCAACATTCATCTTTGTAAGATTTTGCATTCTAGATCTTCTGCCTCCCTCCCTAACTCCACTCAAGAGAGCAAGTAATCTGATAAAGGTTAACTATGTATGATCCTTTTAAACATACTTCTATATTTGTTGTGTTGTATGATAAAAGACCAAAATATGGGGAAAAAGCCATAAGAAAAACAAAGATGAAAACATAATGCTTTAATTCACATTCAGTCTCCATAGTTCTACATCCTAAGTCTATTAGAAAGCAAATGCAAGTTTTAAAATTGTTTCATGCAAAAATTACAGAAGCCTGTAGATACCAGGAAAGGGGCCAGAGAGAAAATCTTGGCCCCAGGCTTCAGAACATCCAAGCCTTGCAGAAACAGAAGAATCAAGGTACACTTCGCATAAAGCTGTATATCAGAGATATGACATAGAGACAAGCCAAAGATGCCTGAAACTAGATGCTGCATTGCTTTGATCCTGAATTGAAGCTTAATAGCCTGCAGGGCTCAGACCAAGATGGTAATAAAAAACATAAACCTCAATGCACAAGCATTGGCTGGAGTCGTTCTAGATGTTCCAAATGGGACCAAAAAAATAAACCCATCATTCTTCTCAAAAGAGTACATAGCCTAGCCTTGACAAAGGGCTCCAATTCAAGAAGAATGAAAAAAAAATGAATAAGAAGAAAACTTCACAACATTTAAATTCATGAAAAACAATACCATGAATGACATAGCTTCAAAGAATGAGGCAAGAGTTTTAAAATATAATTGAAATGAGAGGTCTAGAAATAAAGAATGGGAAAGAAAATGAAATCACCATAAGATAGACTTGGAAGAAGAACAAATAACTTGATACAGGACATGCAAAACCTTACTTAAGTAACAGATTTTTGAAATATTAGATGGGATTAGGGAGAGAGAAATGATTCTCTGATGTACCAAGAGATACTAGATTAATTCAATATGCTAAAAATGAATTAAAATATAAGGTATGCCTACAATTAGTAGTTGACTTAGAAAACAGATTATGGAGAGATAATTTCTAACTGAGACCCTGACCATAAAAAAATGCTAGCTTCTGTCTTTGAAGGAAAAAAAATGAAACTTATATGGAACTATTAGGATTAGAGGGTAAAGTAAGAATAGAATCTACAAGTTGCTGTCTGAAAGAAACTCTAAAATAAAATTAAATTAAAAAAACAACTGACAGGAATGTCAAAATCAAACTCTAGAGCTTCCTAAAAAAAAAAAAAAAAAAAAAAGGCAATTAACCAGGGGAAAAAAGTTAAAGTATCAAGAAGAACCGGGATCATACAAGATTTAAATGCAATTACCATAAAAGAAAGAATAGCTTGGAATAGATTACAACTAACCATTTCTCACCTGACAAAAGTAAGGATAATTTTATTAGGGGATGTGGGAGAGGTTACAAAGATTAAATGAAATAGATGATTTATAAGTATTCCTGGTGAAGAGACCAGAGATGAATAAACATTTTTCAAATATAAAAAAGGAGTCAAAAAAAGTCTACATTTGAGAAATTGGAAGAGTCTTTATGATGATAAAAGGAGAAAAGAAATCATTTCCCTCTCAGAACCCTCTTTTTGAGCATCATAAAGAAAAAAATATTGCAAAGCTTGGGAAAATGCCATTTTTATAATTTCAAGAGAAAAAAGGGAAAGAAAATGCAATATTTAAAGAAAGAAACAAAGGAAGGGAAATTAAAATTACTATCTTACTAAAAATTATCTTACTACATAAACATAGAAGAAAGAGGGATAAGAGGGAAAAAGTAACTATGAATCATCTGTATTAGATAATTTATTTAAACCAAAGTTGAGCACATACATAGTATAGTATTAAACTAAAAAGAGAAAAAGACTAAAGCAGGGAGAAGAGAGATGGGGCTGAGTAGAGAAGAAACATTTAAGGAGGCATTAATCATAAGAAAAACACAAATTTTAGAGAATAGGAGGAGAATAAAAGAAAAAAAATTCAAAGATGGAATAAAAGCAGATAACCTAAAATGTAGAAGAATGGGATTAAGAATGTTTCTTTCTAATGGTTTTGAACTACAACTTTCTCTATTCTTTCCTCTGGATCAGGATACATAATTGAAAGACTATGAAAAATTTACTTCATCTTTCTGGACCTCAGTATCCTCATCTATAACGTGAGTTCCCATTACATGTTATCACCTACTTCATATCATTTTAATGAAAGCATTTTGCAAAGCTTAATCAAAATAATTTTATATTTCTAAAGTGTTTTCTTACTTCTATTAGATTTCACCTTCATCATATTTTTTGTTATAATTCTACCTTATGCAGTCTTTATCACAGGAGAGGTTATCTAATAGCAGATATCTAATAATATTGAGTGGAGTAGACAAACATGAAGTTATTTTTAAAAAGTTATTTTTCCTTTGAAATTCTTTATATTCTGAGTTTTTGTACTGTAATTAATAATATTTTGAAATATTTTATAACAGAATAATTTTATTTAATATACATACTCAATAGAACAGTAATTAATTGAAAAAAAGTCAAAGTTTTAATCTTTATTTAATCTAGACTGTAAACTCCTTGAAGACATAGCTTACATCTTCATCTTTGATACTTTGTGCCCCTAAGACATTTGGAACATTTAAAATATTTTATTAGTTGTAATGATCACAATAAAAACCACAATGCTTTTCAGTTATATTTAAAGTCATTACTTATAATGACATTTAAAGCTGGTGAGTTTGGGGGATGATTCATGAGTGTCAAATAAAAACTAATTTCTAAGGACAAATTTATAAAGATGTGTAGGTTGGGAATGAAAATGTAGAATACATTAGCTTATAACAGCTTTCTAGGATACTCCTCCCCCATAAGGAACTATATACCACATGCTAATTAGTGGTTTCCTCTTAAAATCAAAATGAAACTTTTCTGGATAAGGAATTTGAATGAAAAATTACTAAATGCATAAGGATTATTTCCTCATTTGGTATTTCAGGAAAAGCAGTGAAAATGACACTGTGATTTGACCATTTCTATTTTTAATATATCAAGCAGTCTGTGAACTTTCATCAATCCCAATAGAAACTGACTTCTGCCAGTATTTTAAATGAATGTGTAATATGAAAAGAATTTTTAGCACTAACCAAAAAAAAAAATGATACAGATTCTGTCAGCAGCCAGTTTTCCACAAGGACCTGGGAGATGTTTCCACAATTTATCTTTCTGTATTTATTCATTCTCACATTGTGCAGTGAAATCAAGTGTCTAATGGTTTATAATTGATGTTATTAAGAACATTCTAACTCATATAAAGATGCAGTTATTGACTTCTTCACTAAGAAAATAAAAAACAAGAGGGAGAAAAGAAGGAAGGTTTGGATCCATAACAGGCAGAGAAAGTAAATCACCATCAGCCCATTCTTTGGTACAGCACCTCCTTTTGCCATGCAGGTAACTCCTCCTTAACTAGCTTTTCTGTTCCAATTAATTAAAAAGTATGAACAATCACTATTATTAAAATAGTGAAAAGTAATTTGACTGACTCTGGTGAAACTTTTTTAGTTATACACAAATAGAAAAGATTACATTCTACTATGTTTGCTGAAAGTACTCTATTTGGAGTTCCTTCAAATGAGTTTGTTTTTTATTAAATTAGATTTAAAAAAATCCAGAGATTAAATACTGCAATTTATGAAATTTGAAAATTTTAGGGTTGGAAGAAACCACAGGATCATCTAGTTCAATTCAGAATGAAAACAGGAATCCCTTTGGAAACATCTCCTATAATTACATGGTCATTCAGTGTTTCTTTGAGCACCTTTAGAATACTTAATACTTAAGATATTCCCACTCTACTTTTTGTTAACTTTAACCAACCATAGTAACAATATTGCAAATAACAAATATAACCCCCAAACTCAATAATTTTCATCTTTTTCATTAACATTTTAAATTAATTCCAATAAAAATTCCTTTGGGGAATAAAAATGAAAGCCTTACACCTGGAATTTAGAACAATAAATACAAGATGCTAACTACCATCTGAAGATAATGAACATAAATATTGTGGTGCCAAACAAGCAATTAAACTTTAAAATCCAAAATACTAAAATAAAAAAACAAAATGAAAAGTCCCAAACAAGTATAAGTGGTATTGGCTCTAAAAATATCATTCCAATAAATGATTAAACCAGAGATTCAATAGTTCAACCAATTTCACTGGCAAATAATAAAAAGATAGGAAACTATTCCTTTTTCCTAATTCTATAAACAATGAACTGAATTAAAGGACACAACTGAATATTTTTGGTTTTCCTTAAAATACTTGAGTAATATCTGTTTGGGACTCCTCTTCCCTACCCCCCCCCAAAAAAAAAAAAAAAAAGAGAAGGCAAGGAGATTGGCCTGGATTACTTATGGAAAGTGCAATGGTTTTTTAATGACCACAAATTTCTCCTAGAAACAAAGAAAACACTTTTTAATATTAATACTATTCACATGTGAGAGAATAGATGTAAGACTTGAAACACTGTGGAATCCAAAGAACTGAAAATGAGCATCATCTACAATTCAGTGATTCTCAAAGTGTGGTCTCTGAAATCCTTTTAGAGGGTCTACAAATTCAAAATTAGTTTTTTTTCTATTTATGATAAATATCTATTATGTAACCTATATAAACAAAAACTCTTTGGACATACTCTCAATAGTTGTTAATACCGAAAAGATACTGAGAAAAAGAGTTTGAGAACCACATGGTGCATGGTGGGTGTGAATATACTGTGATATATTACAAGAAATTACAGACTTAAAGAGGAATATAAAATGTCATCAAAGAAATGTATGATGAGAAAACTGTGGTCTAGTGATGTTTTGAACATGAGAAATACTGATGGATTCATAGTTCATGTACTCTGCCAACTTCCTCAGGCTGTCAAAAACAGGGGCTTTCTTACCTAATGTGCTAAAAGTTATAAAACTGATAGACCAAAACAGAAGAGAAACTGAATAGTTTAGGTGTGATCAACCAAATAGTTCAGAAGGCTTGAAATCTTTTATAATTAGTTAAAATACATTTCCAGGATAAGTATTCTTTCTTGTATTTTATATATGTGCTCAATAAGTTCTAATGAAGATGATAATACCTTTTATGTATATAATATTTTCCAGTTTTTAAGCTATTTTTAAATGCATTGGCATTTCATTCTCACCAGGGACCCATATGATAATCCAAATAAATATTTGTCTCGCTATTACAGATGAGAAAAGTGACTTCTTAAGGCAACAGAGTACACTCAGCTATCCCAGAGTTCTTTCTACTCTTCACATATCACATTCACTTCTTGAAGATAAGAATATAAAAAGCCTACCGAAAAGAGTCAATGCTTTTCAACTAAGTGGGCGAGCCTTTTTAAATTTTAAAGTAAAAATAAATGAGCATACAATCATATGCCAATTTCCTAAGCTAATTAATGTTTAATTTCTCATTAGTATTTACATTTATTCTGTTTAATTTCCTAATGTAATCTATTTTATGGTCTAAATTTAAATGGAAGAGATGAAACTGAGGACTATTTTTTCAATTGCAAATTAGACCAATTTGACAAATAAGAAAGATGGTTAAAAAAACCAAGTATAAAAAAGAACTTTTCCTTAAATAAATCTTGAACAGATATTTAAAAATTCTAGACATTAGTGGCCTTCCTTCTTTGCCCTGCCCTTCCACCTTAAACCTAATTATGATAGTTCTATGAAGTAAATTGAGAGGATTTTCCTGGGGCAACCCCTAAAGGATGTTCTAAGAAAAGACAATGGACAGAGCCCTGCTAATAATTTCATTTTTCATAAGACAGAGAACACTTTGTAGAAAATTGCTGACCTGACCAACAAAGAGGAAGTGGTAGTTCAAATTGATAAAACAGCAACCTTGGGAGAAATTGGCTCTGGTAGCTTAGAATTTATATTAAGAGAGACATATCAGGCATGGGCTGATGGGTGTACTCTAGGCTTTAGGAGAAAATATCACAAATTCGGAGAAAAAGACATGATATGATAATGCAGCCCAAGTTCTTAATAAAGAAGCTGATTTTGCTGATGACATAATTTCAAATTATTTTGATGAAGAAAGGGAGGGGGCATTTAAAGGGTTACATAGAACATCTTTTGCTGAGTTCAGATTCTTATACATTGAATCTATAGTTATTTTCAAACTGCTAAGGAAATGTCAAGTTTGAGAAAAGACAAAGCTTGCAAAAAATGCTATAGACAGGAACAATGAGCCTTTAAAAAAGGCTACATTGGATTATGAGTAAAATAAGGAGAGGATAGGCCCACTATTATGAGAATAAAGAATCTAACTGTTGACATTGGCTGATGTCATAAATTTATAAATGAGATGTTGTTCAGCCTGGAAAAACAAACAAGCCTCAAAAATGGATTTAATACTTCCAACACTGATGGAATATATTGATCTTCCAGTAATTTTTCTGATTATTATTTCTGCAGATCACTAGTACATATCACAAGGTCACCCATGTTAGCACACAGAATGAAAAAAAGGGGGGAAATAACTCAATCCACAACTGTATAATAAAGATTCTAGAACATGAAAGTATACTGAAGCCCACCTCCCATTTTCCAATCTTTGAGAATTGAGAAAATAAGCATGGAATTTGCTGGTGCTGCTTCATAAGCCCTGGAACATAAGGCTGGGCAATGCCCATCAAATGAGTGATACCAATAACCAGAACCTGCCCATCCAGCTTACTTATTTCTAACAAACTGATTTCATGGAAATGTTGATTCCAGATTTAGTATTTTCTTCACATCCTTTCAGATTCACTTGAGCATTTCTTAATTACAATGATCAGGAAACCTGGATTTTAGAAGACTTCAGTCAAGTTGTTAATCACTTTTGACCCAAGTTTCCACATATGACAAATGAAGGATTTATAATAAATGATGTGTAAATTTACTTCAAGACCTATACTCTCAATTCCACAAATGTATTAGACATCAGTGTAAAAATCTGCTAAGTGCTGGGGATATACTCAAATGGAAGTCATTGCATGAACCTGGGAATTTCTTTCAATGATTAATATCTCATCTATCTCTGTCCATTTCGGAGACAACTTTTAATAAAAGAGCTTGTAAGACAGCATTTTGCTGAAATGAGTCAAATGCTTTTTCACAGTCAACAAACCAAAGAACAGTGGGATTTTGTGTTTTCGTTATTTTTTTTTTTTGATAATATGAAATAGTTAAGATGCCCATTATTTACTATCACTAGTGAAATACTGTTTCTTCTCTACTAATATCCAGGATATCTTTGATTCTTATATATAGATGATTCTCAAAGATTTTGTGCACATGGCATATAAACATATACATCTACTGATATGATATGATACTGATATTCTGTAGGTCCCTTTTTCTTAAACTCTGATCAGGAGAAGAAAATGTTTTTAAAAAGCAGTTAGCAAGAATAGTAACAATAAATAAACAATAAAGGCAACAAATTGAGTCAAACTAACCTTTAATTATCTAAAGAGGTAACTGAAAATCAAAATTGGGAAATGGCCAAGAGAAATGACAAACATCAATATTAATTTCATTAAGAGGTTTAAGCAAGATAAATTAATTGCTACAACGCTGAACCTAGAACATGCCTTAGTCACTAAACATCTTACTAACCAAACAGAGATGGCTGCCAAGGGTAACATTAGATCAGAATATAAACTCATTTATAAAATATTATCTACAAGGATGATGGAAGACAACGAGTAGTATCATCTCATAGATAAAGCTAAGAGAAACAGTGAAGAGCAAAACCTGGATAAAGAAATCTTAAACTAGCAGCTCAACAAAGTCAACTTGAGCTTTCAAGGATGAAAATAGGATTGTAAACAAGAAAAAAAATGGGAAGAAACTTACAAAAATGATTTAAACAAGCTGTTTTATCCATATGTACATATGTAGAAAGTAGAGATCATATGTACACACACAAAGTGTGTATACACACACACACACACACACACAAAGTGTGTGTACATAGAGAAACAGAGACACGAGATCCACACAGAGAGACTGATAAGGTAAAGACACAAAAGGAATAGAAAAAAACAAAAAACCCCTTGGATTTCAACTTCCTACTGGATTACCTCAAATATGAGACTAGCTTTGATTCAAAGAGGAATAGTATGTATTTGGATAAGTAAGACACAAGAAAAAATGAAGGAGGGGAAATAGGAAGGCTTTATAGAGGAAGTGACAACTGAGCTTAAACCTTGAATGAAGACAAAGAGCTGGAAGGTGAGATAACAGGGATTGAATTTCAGTCATTGAAGACTCTTCCGGTAAATAAATGACTGCTAATTTGGATGATTAGTTTCTGTGATCTTTTTTCATAATCTTAGAATAATATTAGAAATGAGTCTATACTATTTAAAGGAATTAAAAAAACCCCAAAAAACCCAACCAAACCTGATCCTTGAAACCTTCTCTCTCATGATTTAAAATCACAAATGTCTTTCTGATGTTACACTTGATTATCTTGTCAATGTAAAGTTTTCCAGAAAGTCACATTGCAAATCACATGGAAAGTCAATACTGGTTGTACTTTGTTAATGCTTAATTAGAAGGTAGTTCACATTTTTTATGTATATCACATGTTGAAGCAATATGTTTGATTTCTATCAATGTGACACTCAATTTTTCCAATTGTGCTTTTGGAAACTGAAAGCAAAAAGTTTTCTAGTTCTGTATAAAAGTTATATTTTCTATTTTGTGCTTTCTATCCTAGATGCTATTTAAGCATGACTACACTGAGATTTTATTTATTTTAAGCCCACAGGCTTGAGGGTGGGGTTAGGAAAGAGGAAACTAACTAAAGAATGGGGACTTATTCACAAAAATCACTACATTTGGGCTTTTTAAACACCCACAGATACCACAGACTACTGAAGGATTTCCTTAAGTGAATTTTAAGATAAGAAAAAAACGTGTCTTTGACTGGCTTTTTGCCATTTAATGAAGTTTTTCTCTAGGGACCAAACCTATGCTTTCCTTTACAAGAAGGATTTTTTTTTTTTTTTGCAAAAACTTGCCACACCAACAATTTCAGGCTAACATAGAGGTACTTTTCTTCAGTTAACACATTTCTTTTCAATTCACTGCTTTGCTTATGATGCTCTTATTCTTTCATCCCTGCTGAATATTTTGCATAGTTAATTCTAAGAACAATTGTTTATGAGTCTCTTAAGAGGTAAGCCATTGATTCATTTATTCAAAATATATTTGTTAAGTACTTATTAATGTGCCATGCACTTAGTTTGATCCTAGTAGAGATAAGACATATGCCCTACTCTCAAAGAAGTTATACTCCAACAGAAAAATATTTATAAAGGTAACCATAATAAATAATACATGATGAGTATGTTAGGGGAGTGTAAAGTAATATGTTGAGTCTGAGGATTAGACGAGAGAATATTTATAAAAGAACTTAACAAAGGGCTTAAAATATTATAAATGCCCTCCTTTCCCTTCCCTAAAGAGAGAGGGGAAGATGTTTTTGCCACTACAGGAAAGATCAGGGAACTGGTCCATGAAGTATATAGGAATTTGAGTCAGGCTTTAAAGAATCAATAGGAATTGGGGGGAGGTAGAAAGGGAAATTCTAGAATATGGAAAAGTATAAACAAAAGCAGTGAGAAGAAAAGCACAAACTAATTTGGGGCAATACTAGTAGTTTCATCTGAATACTTGTAGTTCATTATAACCTGCCTTATAAGGTTGGAGATGTAGGAGGTATCAGACTGAAGGGCTTTTACATGTGAAAATGCAATGCTTCACTCTATTAGATAAGGCTTAAATTAGATTATATAAAATTTTCATAAGAAGGTCCAATGGCACTTAAAGGCAGGGTTTCTTAACCCAGGGTCTGTGAACTTAAAAAAAAATGTCCACCCAATTACATGTAAGAATAATTTTTAACATTTATTTTTCTTTAAATTTTGAATTCCAAATTCTCTGCTTCCCTCTTTCTCCTCCTCCTACCTCAAAGATGGTAAGCAATTTGATATAGGCTATACATGTACAATCATATGAAACATATTTCCCTATTAGTCATTTTGTGAAAGAACAGTAAAAAAGAAAAATAGAAAAAAAAGTAGTATATTTATTCATCAGTTCTTTTTCTGAAACTGGATAGCATTTTTCATCATGAATTGTCTTGAATTGTCTTGGTATTGCTGAGAATAGCTAACTCATTCACTGTTGATCAGCAAACAATATTGTTTTTGGGTTTGTTTATTGTTATTGGTTTTGCTCAATTCACTCCCCAGGAGTTTATCTAAGATGATCAAAGTTTTTTCTGAAATTTGCCTGCTCATCATTTCTTATAGCACAATACCATTCCATTAAATCATATACCACAACTTTTTCTGCCATTCCTCAATTAATAGACATACCTTCAATTCTGAACTACCACAAACAAGTGGCTATAAATATCCTGGTACATATAAGTCCCTCCCCTTTTTAAATCTCTTTAAGATACAGGCCTACTACTGGTAATGTTGGCTCAAGGAGCATGCAATCTTTAAAGCCCTCTGGGCACATGAACACATTCTTTTATGAAATTTTTAATACTATATTTCAACATTATTGGTTTCCTTTGTAATACTCCGTATTTTGTTTTATGCATTAAAATATTCACCTGAGGAGTCTATGACACATGCTTATTGTTTACTCACACAAATATATTGTGTAATGTATGTATATACTTATTAAAAAGCTTCATAACATAATATGCCTTTCTTTTCTCTCTGCTTAATTCTTCCTCACTCGTCAGAATCAAGGTGGTAGACTGTTAAGGAGAATATGTGTTAGGCTAGAAGGCAAGAGTGTGGTGGTCACTGAAGACACTGATAAGAACAACACTTCAATGTCTTAACCATTCATTTCAAGCTTAGAAAAGAAAGTTTTATATTTATCTTGTCCTCTATCTTGGACCACTAAGAAAAGCCATTTAAAATAAAATACTCATTTCCCATCTATGGCTTATAACCAAGAGTGATATGAACCAGACCAAAGCAAATCTTTCAAGAGGAAATCTCTGCCTAGGCGAATGTAGAGACTGTGATGCAATATTCAAATGGGATCAGAAGGGAAATCTAATCTACATTAAAAAAAACACAAAACTGTCAAAAACTCCATATTAAAAAATTAACTTTATTTCACTACTTTCAGCAATTTTTGTCCTCTAGGCACAAACTAAAAATAATAAAGGTGAAGTAACAAAATATACCAAAAGCTTTCTATAAAATATTTTTAAAATTACACTTCCACCAACACAAGCATATTACTGAATTACTGTCATCAACATAAGCAATAGACAAAGGAGAAATAGGTCTTCAGCATGACTGAATTTTATTACCATAGACACTACACTAGAAAACACTGTAACATCACAATAGAATTGTTACTCCTATTTTCAATTTCTAAAGAATTTCTGTATATAATATGAAGTTTAAATAGGCTGATATGACCCATAATAAAGACATAGTGTCTGTTAAAAAGAGTATTCCAAATATTCTCTCATTTTAAATACTCAGAATAATTCATGTTCATAGAAACAAAGAAAATAATTTTAGATATTTTATAGAACTGAATATAAAAGAGCATATTAAATGAAATCTGTGATCACTCAAGAAGTCAGGATATTGTGTATATTTATATATATATACATACATAATGCAGACACATATATACATACATAGACATAAATATAGACAGACATACATATGTGTGTATATATGTGTATGTATATGTATGTATGTATGTGTGCACGTGTGTGGCTGTGGCTGTGTTTGTGTTTATGTGCATAGAGAAAAATCAAGAAATGAAGAATTGTCTATTGCTCAGACAAGTGGTGTCAAACTCAAATAAAAATTAATCTCTGAGGGCCATATATTCACAGCCTCAAATTAACTTATTAACAGCATCAATAAAAATACAAAACTTAGATAGATATGTTCCAATTACATTTTAATCTGGTTCAGGCTTCACATGAGGATTCTGTGGATTATGGACCAAGTGTATGACATTTCTGGTTCAAACTATAGCATGTAGATAGAAAGGCAGACCATTTATTTAGTCTGCTGGTATGGGTATCTTTTACAGACCCCTAAAAATTAAACAGCAAGAAGAAAGGTTGGACTACATTTGAGAAATTGCTTTCCATGATTTTAAGTTGTTCCTTGCTATCTATTCATCCATCCATCCATCCATTCATGCATTTATCTATCAATCTATTGCCAATATTCCCATGGTAAATTCTACAAAACTGCAAAACATGAACCATCACAATTTCAGAAGAATAAAAATAACAAAAAACCCAAATTACAAGAAAGGATGCATGATGGATACAAGTAGGTACAAAATGGAAGCAGCTAAGTGGAACATGAGAATTCTGTGCCTGAAGTCAGGAAGTTTTGAATTTATATGCTTTCTGAAACTCACTTATGACTTAAGACAAGTTACTACTTTTGGCTTCAGTTTCCTCAACTATAAAGCAAGGACAATAAAAGCTTCTATCTTCAGATGGACTAAATGATGGCTAAAAGATAATATTTATTTTTAAAGTGCCTAGCATAATGGCTGACACATAGTAAGTGATAAATAAATGCTAGCTATTATTGTTGTTGTTATGTTTAGCCAACGAAAATTTGGTTACTGGAGCTAACTTAAAGATACTAACAAGTGACATGAAAAGGAGGTGGGCTGATCACAAAATGAGATCAAGGGGGTAATATACAAATAATAACTTTAAGAATAACAATAATAATTGTTATTATCTTAATAATAAGTTTAAAACTTTACAAATATTATCTTATCATTACAATAACCCTGAGAGATGAATGTGATTGTTATCCCAGTTTTATGGATAAAGAGATGGACAGAAATCCTTCTGTCTGAGGTAAGTGTCTGAGGAAATATTTGAACTTGTGTCTTTCTGACTCCAGATGTTGCAGTCTACCTACCGTCAAGGCAGACTATACAGTGCATTGGATATTTTTTTTATGAAGGATTTAAAGAAGCTTATATACAAAAACTTCATAGATAAGAAGGACTCTATAGAGTTTAATCTTTACTAGTATGAGAAAAATTACAATTGAGGAGATTTTTTTTTCTAGGATGTTGAATGACTAAATTATGGAGTGCTGTTGTCACCAAAGTTTCTGCCCAAATTTACTTTTTTAACTTTACTAATTTACTTGCTAAATTCTTCCCTGAACTCAACATTTTGTACTCTATGTGCTTTTGTCGACCTTGTCCCCCTATGTGTCACTCCACCCAACCTCTGCTTCTTAGCATTCCTTGTTGTCTAGCTTAGGCACCATTTTTATGTGGTCTTTCTTGAACCCTATAGAGCTTTTAGCATTTCTCTCTCTCTTGGAATTTACTTATATTTCCTCACATACTTTCTCTTAAATTTACTTATATCTATAAAATAGTATATCTAAATTCCTTGATGACAGGAACTATTCTCTTTTGTGTGTCTGAATTTCAGGCTTAGAAGAATGCGTTCCAAACAAAATATGCTTAATAAATAAATTCAGAATAAATAGATTAGGAAAGTCACAATGATATATTTTAATCACCTTTACATTGTCTAATTTTTGTCTTGTTACCAAAGAGTAACTCTTAACTTTCATAAGCTCCATCTTTTAACTACCATCTTCAAGATGAGCAAAATAGTAATAGATAATATTTAAAGCCCCCATTAAGCCCTAGATAGGTTTTTTTTTTAAATAAAAAGCCCCATATCTAGTAAGTGCTTGAATGAAAAGTGGGCAGACTCTAATATAGATATATAGATATAGATATATATATATGAAAAATACTTTCTCAGAAATTAATTTCTATGTAGCTCATTTCCCACTCTTCACTTTTAATCATGAGTCAAATGAAACCCTTTCTAGTAAAACCTATTACCCAAACCACAAAACCTAAGCCACGTACAGCAACCAACATCAAATTATATGAATTTTAAATCAAACACTAATCCAAAGTCCAGTTTTAACTGACTGTACCTGAGCCTTACAGCTGCTATTGATACAATTTGAAAAAAAATTCTTAAAATGTGTTTTAAGCATTGCAGAGGTCTTGTGCTATATATGTGTTTGCATTTCTACAAGAAATATATGTGTGTGTACTTTAAAAAACTTACTAGCTTAATTTAGACCATATGAGTTCAAAAAATAGGCTTACTGTTCATATTATAAACACTGGTAATGTCACTGTGCCAAACAGATCTTAAAACTGTCAATCATTTCTACTAAACTTTCACTCTACACATGTAAAAAAAACACATAAAACTTCTATTTCCCCAAAATGACTGAGAATTTAAAAAGGATTATTTAACCCTTGTGTATTGTTTTTGCACCTTAAATGTGAAGCTCTAGATCATTATTATTCATTTTTCTTATTAACACTGAAATGTACAACTGTTAATACTCACCACCTAAATTCATTCCAGCTTGTAGACATTTCTGAAGTCTGCAGGCAGGACAATTCTTCCTTCGAATTTTGTCAATGATACAATCATTTCTTCCAGCACATAAGTAATTGTGTTGCCCTGAATTAAAAAAAAAAAAGACATGAAAACATGAAAAAATTTGTTAAACATTTCCATTCAGTCAACTGAAAATATGATTCCTACTTTCAATCAGAAATCAATTCAACTGAATTCAAATAGTAAAAACTACTTTCCATTAGATATTATCTCAATTCCTGAAAACTCTTTCTAAAATAAGTAAAAGTAACAACATAAGGATGGTATCCATATGGATATTTCATTCATCTCCAAGGCAGCTTTGGTGACCCACGGGCCAGAGCACTAGTCCTAGACAAAGGAATACCTGAGTTGAAATTCGGGTTCAGACACTTAATAGTTCTGTTACACTTGGTAAGGACTTCTATCTGCTTCAGTTTCCTTATCTATAAAATGTACATAACAAAAGCCTACCTCCAAAGGTCCAACTATATTACATATGTAATATGTATGTGCATCCATTTTATGCAAATATTTTACAAAACTTTAAATTTGTAGATTTGAGATGCATCATGAGGCAGTGGAAATTGTAGTGTGTGGGGGGAGGTAAGCAAAGGACATAGGTCCAAACTCTCACTCTACAACCTACTAACAAGTCTGGGTTTGAGTTTCCTTATATTACGGGACACAATATCTGCCAGATATGTCAAACTCCAAAACCGACCTTGATCCCCACCATCTCCCCTCAAAACTCAATGGACACAGTGTAGGATCCTAGATCTGAAAGCTTTGGGAATACTAATACTTCCAATTCAATGTATGAGCCTATCTATCACCCTGGCAAACTGTGCTTGCAGCTGCCACAGCCAGAAGAACCAGAAAGGAAAGTTCTTGCCACCAAAGTCCTTAACTCTCTTAAAAAATTAAATATCAGAAAATTATATTGAATCAGTGGAAATGACATTAACAAAGATCCATTAACATCTGCTTTGTCACTAAGGTCCTAGGGATTTTCCATCTGACTTAGAGCTGAAACTTTATGTCAAGGACCTATAGGATAAAGTGTAAAATATTAGGTATTACAAGGACAAGTCAAGCCACAGATGCTATAAGAACTGAATTAGGAGTCTAAAATTTAAAAGGAAAAAAAACCCACAGAATTTTAGAGCTGGAAGACCTCAGGACTATCCAATTCATTTTGCTCTGCATCTCTCTGTATCTCTACAGAACAAGTTTTAATCCTTTAGCTATTCAAATATATGCACTCCTTAAAACTTTACTTCTACAGGTTAAACATTCCCAATACTTTCAACCACTGATGAATCATATGATATGCCCACAAGCCTCCTTACTCTGTTGTTATTTCTTCAAACTTGTCACCATTAAAATATGTTATTCTGCTAAACAAGAAACTCTAAATTATGATTAAAATGGGATTATCACCTAACTATTTTGATAGATTAAACTGCTGGTTTCTATTGAGCTGCAATCAACTATGTATTTTCTTATGAACTTTTCTCCAACCAAGTTTTTTCATGGCTTTTTACTTATACCTATTGCACATGACTCTTAGATTTAGCTGATGTTCATATAGCAGCATCTGAAGGAACCAGTGAATAAATGAGAAAGCATTTATTTCTCCCCTCACTACTATGCTAACCCATCTCCACAGGACTTTTCTCTACTATGCCTTGCCTGATTCCTTTATCTTATTCCCGTTTTCAGCTTACTTCCTCTGCCTGCCTTAGTTCCCTCTTTTGTAAGAGTTTATATCATCTATAATCAGAGTTTCATTGGAATTTTTCTTAGACTATTTCTTACTCCCCATAACCAATCTGTTGCCATGGCCTGTGGATTTCATCTTGCAACATCTCTCAAATATGTTCCCTTTTCTTCTTCTTGCATCCTTCTTGTGAAGGACATCATTACCTCATACCAAAATTTTTTGAAGTAGCTTACTTGGGTAGTGGTGGTAGTCTATATGCTTAAGTCTCTTCCCACCCCCAACAGATTCTCCATTCAACCATCAAAAAGATTGTCATAAAGTACAAATCTGTACATATTACTTCTCTACTCAAGAAACTCTAGTGGCTCCCAATTACTTCCAAAATAAAATATAAAATCAAAGCCTTTCATTAAACCTGTCTCCCACATATCTAGTATTCTTAGAGATTACTTCCCCTGCCAAGTACTGTCTGATTAGTGACACTGGTCTCTTGGTTATTCTACAAACAAGATACTCCATCTCTCAGTTCTGGACATTTTCTTAGGCTATCCTCCAAGTCTGTGATGCTCTCATTCCGCTGCACTCCTATCAGTGACCTCCCTGGCTTTCTTTCAGCCCCAACTAAAATCCCACCTTCTACAGGAAGCTTTTCCAACCCTTAATTCCAGTGTCTTCATCTATTATTTCCAATTCTGCTTGGTGCTCAGAGCTCTTCATAAGCCAGACTCCTTCTTTCTTTCTAGTCTTCTTACAGATCCTTTACCAATCAGGTATTGTCTGATTCGGTTACAGCTTCCTGGCTGTTCCACTCCATCTCTCATCTCTGGGAATTTTCTCGAGCTGTCTCTCAGACTGCAATGTTCTTCCTCTGCTGTTATGACTACAAAACCTGATAAAACTCCATTTTAATGATCAAAGAACAGTCTCAAAAGAGGTTGACTTATTTGCCCATGCTGACCCAGAAATTAAATGTTAAAGCCAGAATTTCCAACTAGTCTCTCTGATTATAAGACTAATAATGTCCATAATATTTTGCTTTCTCTCAAACACTCAACACTTCTGGCTGGTACTTGAAAAAAAGCAGGACCTCACTGGGGAAGGAACTCTCAGCATAATTCCAGATCATAAACTTTCCACATATTAAAATATAAATTTTAATAATAATTAATAAATAACCATAAAGAGAAGTGGAAAGAAGGCCAGAGGAAGAAAGGAGGAAATTGTTAATCTGATCCTGGAGGGCAGAAAAAGGAGATATAGGTGGAAATTGTATAAATCTCATCTTGAGATTTCCACTAAATATGAAAAAAAGTTTCTGAACCATGGGAGCTGTCCAAGAGTATAATGGTCTGCCTTGTGAGTCATTGAGCATCCTTTATTTCTAAAAAAATCTCAATAGAAGAAGAAAATAGATGATCAAGTTAAAGGTATCACAAGACTATCCTTCCTCAGGTACACTTTTGCTTCAAAACTTTGATGTTCTTTCTAACCCTGAGTATCTATGATTTAGGTCCTAACTTTGTCCTCAGTCTTCAAGCTGAGACCCAGAAAACCCAATTTCATGCATATCTCCTAAAGCAATGAAATAAAAGCTCCTTGAAGGCAGGGATCCTTTCAGTAATTTTATTTTCAACACCTAGTACAGTACCTGCCACATAGTAAGAACTTAATAAATACTGTTTGGCTCATTGATTGATTGATTACCAGGTCTTTGTGGCATCAAAAATCACTAAGTTATTTCCCTATTACTGGAGTTCTTGGAGCTTTGGTGACCCAGGATAATGTTGTGACCCCAGGAACTGTGGAGGTCTTAAACATTAGGTCTCATTTGGTGATATAAAATCATCTTTCTAGTCTTTTTTTTTTTCCTGTTAAAGTATTCTACTGTTTTCTTTCCTCTGGAATAACCTTGCCAAAGAATTTTAAGCATTATATCTTATCAACTGTCATCTAAAGCCTTACTTTCATGGTTACTAGATTGTGTGAAATGTAATTATTTCCCCAGATCACTGTTTTGCAAAATGCTAAATGAAAAATATGTTAACACATTTAAAGTTTTAGAATCTAATGCTATCTTAATTAAATTTTGTGTATTTTGTGAAATTTATCATACATTATAAGTTACATCCTAATATCAAAACCCAAAATAATTCATATAGATGGGGGGGGGATTCTACTTTTTATAAGGAATCAAAAGTTGAGATTGTTTAGTGTTTTTTTTAGGAGGATCTCTTCACTAGGTAATCCATAAAATACTAAACAAGATTACAATTAAAATATGGCACAAACATTCTTGCTTCTAAAAGATTTCAGAATAAGAAATGCAATTTTCTCAAATCTTTAAAAATTAGTTCATTTTTCCTTTTCATTTTTAAAAGTCCATTTGTTGTGCTGCTAAAGGATTTTTTTTTAAATAGTTGACAACTGCCCAGCAACAGCAGCCTATGTTTGCAGTCACTATTTTGGGCTACATCACATGTCAATTACATAACCTTGTTTAACTGCTCTTGAACTGGTTCGAACAACCTGGGGAACAAATGAAAGCAGTCCTATTGAATTCAGCAGTGCAGATTCTGATGGACAATTTCCCGTCTTCTGTATCCCAACACCCACCTCCTGCACCCCCCTTATCAAGAACACTACACATCTAGTGAGTCTCTGACAAGAAATAGTTATTCATTGTTAGAGCCAACTAAAACATTTGATAATTAACTTCCTCTGCTCGGTTTAAACCAGTCTGCCCATAATAAAAGTAATGAACAATGATCCCTGCTACTGAGGTTTATGAGTGAGCTTGAGACATGAAAAATACATCCTTCAGAGATATACACTGCTTTTCTTTAAACTAAATTTTTTTTTGTCATTTAGGCTTTTACTGATCACAAGATTCATTTTAGACGTCAACATTTGACATTTTTTCAGAAGTTCTTTCCAAGTGGTCTAAAAAGGAATTTTCATATGAACAGTCTTGTTGTTTTGAAGTAGTATTGTTTATTTTAATATCTTTTAAGTTGCTAAAGTTGAAGCTGAAAAAGTAAGTCAAGATAATTAAATATTACAAGTCATTTTGTATACAAGTGTACAAGGAAAAGAAAATATTTCACAAAGGCAAGATGCACCAGGTATTTAACCTTGGGAATATTTATTATGGAATGCAACAAGGAAAACCATCAAGGAACAAGGAAAATTTTTCAGGTGGAAACAGTTAAGTCCCAGAACATTAAATGGTATTCACTCATTTAATGTTCTAAGAACATTCTATGTCACTGTACCAAGACTTCAGCTATCTAAGAGAATTTAAGTCATTACAATTAAGGAAATGTAATGCATTAAACAATCACGAGATGCTGAGACCATGAGAGACCCACAAGAACAATGACAAAATCATGGCTCATCAACAGTTGCAATAATAGGGAGATTGGTCTCAAGATGGCAGCCCCAAATGTCCTAAATCCTAACTGTCTCTGTTACTGACCAGATTGAGGTGTCTCTGGGACTAGATTTCTTCATTTAAAAAATAAGGGCCTAAATAATCTCTATAATCCTTTCTAACTACAATATTCTGAGACCCAGGACTGAAAAAACAACCAAAAAGATACTATACTGATTAAATTACAGTGTTAAATGAGTCCAAAATTGTCTAAAAAATAATCCCTGGTGGATTAAGTGAAACTTGGATTAATGACTGAGGGGGGAGGCAGCTTTTTCTATACAGGAATACATACTTAACCCTGCATAAAAAGCTAAGAATCACAAAGCTCTTAGAAAAAGAATTTAGAGGCATGTACTATGGTCTTCGCTAGGAAAGACGGTCACAGATTAAGGAAATTACTTGCCTTAAAATACTTCTCAGATTACAGCACTGAAATATATTTACACACACAATCTGTTATGTATATATACTTAGATAGATATATTGTAAACTTTAAACAAAGTGCTATGTTTCAAATGGCTAAAATACCAACTATCAGTGAAAAAGAGCTCAAACCATAGAATCATTGAAAATATGTCCTTAAAAATACATTCAGGCCTTAAGTTTTCATCAGGCCATAACATTTGATACATGTTGTCTGTCCAACTATTCTGCATATCTATCATCTAGGGAAAAAGATTGTTTACCTGGGTTCTATGAACTTGATTAAAATATTTTGCTAATGTTCAATTTAATTGGATTCCCTTGTAATGTATGTATTTTATTAGATGTATTTAAAAACATTATTCTGGAACAGAGTCCAAAGGCTTTGCCAGAATGTCAAAGTGATCCATGAAACAGAAAAAAATTAGAACTTAGGCTTAAAAAGAATTGTAATATGTTCATTGGCAAAAAATAACTTTTCAATCAAATGAAAATTATATTTATAATCTTTCAGAAAAATAATTTTAAATCTTTTCCTACCCCTAATTTTTAAATACGCTTAATGAAAGATTTTCTTCTGTAAATAGAATATATGTAAGGGTTAGGGAAGGAAGAAAAGTATAGTTAGCATTTTATATAGTTTAAAGCTTACAAAGTTCTTTACAAATTTACTTATTTGATCTCCACAAAAACTCTATGAAGTAGGTACTATTATTATCCTCATTTTACATTTAAGAAACTTAGTCACAGAGAGATTGATACTTGCCAGGATCACAAGCTAATGAAGAGTCTAAAGCAGGATTCAAAAACTCAGATCTTTCCGATCCATTATGTCACCTACCTCTGTATGTGCTGATATGGATATGTTTTCACTTTTGGTACTAGTTATTAGTGGGGTGCAGGAACAGAATAATAAAATAACTATAATAATAACTAACCTTTATATAGTGCTTCTATGTATAATAACATGTTAGATGGGTAGAAGACTACAATCTAAGATCCAAAAATGAGTATGGGGGTTCTCCTCAAGCCCCTTGGTAATAGTAGTAGCTGGTGGCTAAAAGGCATTATTTCCTTTCCCAAAGGCTGATGATTGAAATGCTCTCCCACATAGCAACCACCTCAAATAATGTTCAGAAATTCTGATAGATAATTGTACAGTATTTTAAAATTTTGTAAAGTGCAACTACACATAGAATATCTCATTTGAGCCTCTCAAAAACCCTATAATGAAGATAAGAGAGGCATCTACATTTTACAGATAAGGAAACTGAGGTTCTAAGAACTTAAATGACTTGTCTATGGTCATATAACTAATAAGTGTCAAAGGTAGGATCTGAATCAAGAACTCTACTCTCAATACAGCTTAAAGCACTGGACAGCAACATTCATCACACCAATATACATTGTATCTTGTGAGAGATGAATGAATTGGTCAGGAAGTTAAGTAATACCCACCTTAAAAACTTTCAGAATCATTCTAACACTTATACAGTAGGGGAGAGAGACTGAGTATAGATTCAAATTTTTTAACTAGGTGAAAGAAGAGATTTTTTTTTTTTGCCTCAACTGCTATGTAGCCTTAATCACTGAATAAATGCAGCAAAGTCCAAGGTCCCACTGCATCCAGGGCCATCTCCAGTTGTCCTGATCTATATCTGGCTCTGGAGGGGAAGGTGAGGCAGGTGACCTTGCACAGTCCTCCCTCACTTAAGTCCTATTCACCTGCATGTCCCAGCATCTTCTCTCTGACGTCATAGTTATCTTGGAGAATGGGAGTCAAACAACACCAACAAGTCCTTTATTGTAGGTAAATTACTAAATCTGAGTTTTTTCATTTATAAAATGGGGATGACTGTGAGAAGAGTGCTTAAACACTCTTATCTTAAACAGGTATCTTAACTTTACATCAAGGTGGTTTTAAAATCACTTTTTGTCTACTTGTTCTGTTGAATTCAGTTCAACTGTTCCTTTTTCCTCTTATTCACTGCCAATTCTTATAGCTGCTCCAATTTCCCAATGCCACTGTGTTGGCTGGGTTAGACTCAGTTTAACAGCTTAGAAAGCAGCTGTGCTTACTTATTACAACATTAAACTAGATCCAAAGGGCACCACTAAGCCTTGTTGGCTTCAGTGTGACATACCAATTAAACACCTTATACATACCTATAAATACTCAATAAATATTTAGGTAATTAATTCAAAGGAAATCTAGAAATGATGTGAGAAGATCTGATTGCACTTGTAGGAATATGAAGGCAAGAATTGCACAGTAATTAATGCTTTACATCATGACCATATGAAGTAGGATGGGGGTAAACAAAATACAGCTTGTAAGGCCAGAAATAGCCCTGTTTTTCCCAGCTCTGTATTCCATTTGTCAAAATAATGGTGTCTAACATTTGTCAGACACCAGTAATGTCTAGACAGTGAGACTGAACCAACCATTTTTCAGATGATTCAGGGTTTTTTCACTCACAAAATGGGCAAATATAAAGCAATTTAGTATTGTTTATCTAATTCCATCATTAAGAGGTTTACTTTGAATTAACTGTTATTTCAGTCATTTTAATGAGAGAACTGGTTTAACCAATTTTAAAGTCATCGCTCTACTTTTTACTTGGGGATCTTATAGTTAGTCATCTTTGTCTCCTTGATAAGACTGTCTACATAGTGCTAATACATAATTATTGTGAAGAGAGAAAAGCAACTTTTAAGCCATAAATAGTGAGTTTACGGTATTATTGAATAAAAAAAAAAGACAAGCCATGTAGCAATTTCTTCAATTTACTAAAAACAAAATAAAGCTATTGATTCTGTTCATACACTAAGGTCAACATCAAATAACATTAAAGAGAAGTCATGGTATAATAGTAGCTGAATATTGTAAGTCTAAAAGAGCATGGCTACTACACTAGGCTGTTACCAACTTTTAGTACAATACATTTTAATATATAAAGGATTTTAATTTGCTGATAAAATTTTTAATTTTACCACTTCAAAACAGATGACAACACCATTATGCCTCAGGGGATGTTCCCTGAAAATGCAGTGGCTTAAAAAATAATTACCCTGTGGCCAACATGGTGATGTCTCTCCAATGTGGTTAGGTTAGTCTTCTAACAAAGAAGTGTTTGGTCACTGGGGCAATAATAGAAATATTCCTAGTCTGGAAAGGACCAATTAAAGCTTGTGCTCAGTTGAGAAAGAGAGGGGCGTGTTCCATATAACAATGAGACTTTAGTGGATTCAACTAGAAGAAGAGTAAAAGAGTAGCAAACAGGCATCAGGGTGATTTTCTAGATTGACAAACACACTCCACTTTTCCTCAGGCTACTGCTAGAAAAAAATCATTGCCTCTCTATCAGAGACAGGGTTAGAAAATAACCAAACACTTTCACAGGGTAACATGTGGATGTATGTTATCTGTCCCTTGGATCATAGTACCTTTGGAAAAATTGGCAATTTTGAAATGAGTTGTCTGTATGTTCCAAAAGGCAAAATTTTAAATAGCTTCACTATATCTATGAAGTAGAAATTGAGTTTTTAAGGGATGGTAGAATCTAGACAAACTATTCCCATTAGAGAAACTAAGTCAAATACGTTTATAAACAAAGTGCAGTACAGTGATACCTATAGTACAGGAGACATCAAGTTTTGCTACCCATATTTCATGATCAGAAAATGTTACTAAAGAAAAGCAATAGGGGAGAGAGGGTATCTTTGAAGTATATTTCTTAATCACTTGAAGGAGGCTACTGTTCTTTAAATCTTTCAAACCATTGAAACCAGCCTGAACTGCATGAAGGATGGGGAAAAAGTACATTAAAGGGGCTGAATAACTCTCAGGGCAGTTGCTCAATCCAGTAATTCAAAAGCTATACATAAATAAGACTAGAGAAAACTATGCTCCTCCCCCCAATCTTCTTCAATTAGACAAACGTATGCTCTCAGAAGTTTTGTTTTGTGAGAATATATTCATCAAGTCTCTCTGTATAATATTTTTGAGTTATATAATTATACAATGTGTGACCAAGGGAAAGAATAAAAAAATTAATGAGAGTAGATAGGAATCCTTATCATTTAGATTACCAAGGAATTCTTTGGTAGCCTAGTGAAGCATTATGGGCCCATTCTCAAAATAGTGATTTTTAAATGCAAAAATAAAATATTACAAAGGAAACCAATTATGCTGAAATTCACAGATTTTCTCATATTTATCCAGAGAGCCCTTGGAACTCCAGCTTAAGAACCCTTGGTTTAGATGGAGAGAATAAGCATAGTTTGAAAATATTTTAATAGTATATATTATTAAGAAACCAAATGATGGATATCCTCTTAAAATATGGCATTTATTAAGTCAATAAAGTAGAAGAATTAATTTGAAACATCCCATGATGTTAGAGGAAAGTTAGGAAATGGTATTGTCAAGTCGCTTTTATTTGCTAGTCCATAGGGCATCTAAGAGGAAAAAGTATAATTTCAACATGACTTTTAATTGCTAAGAAATGTCAAAGGAAAATCATAAAACACAGATTTGGAGTTCTTTGAGTAGTAAGGTAAACAGTAAGATATACAAACTAACCCTTAATATAGTGATAATGTTTAATACTATATCTCTTAAAGATTAAAATCAGTTTTCCATTTCAAGATTTATAATATTTTATAATGAATGTATTTACCCCATTTAAAATTAAATCAATGCATTATACAGTATTTCAAAATGATATGCTCTTTCAACATAGCCAACCTTTAAGTCAATGTAATCTTACAATATAAGAAAAAATACATTAAATTTCAGTCAGCCACTCTAAAATATCTTAAATTATTTAAATTGAGTTCTGATTAAAGTTAAAATGAAATCCTTCTCAATAGGGCACACAAGGTTTCTAGGATTTATGCAAATGAATTTTTGTAATCCACTTTTAGACTAGTCTCAATGGTATTCATTACATTTCATGAAAGTCTATGGACTCCATGTTCTTGAACTCTAACATAGCAGGGTCTCATCTAAGTAGAAGAAGTTATATGCCCCTTATTGCTCTATTGGTATGCAGTGAGTGTCTTGACTTACTAAACTGAAATCTTTCTGATAATTAACAAAAGTAAGCTTATAACAACTCTCAGCACCTAACTTATACAGTTTAATGGTCCAAAAATATATTGGCTATATTCAAGAATATGAAAGCATTTTGAGGATAAACTTTAGGAAAAAACAAGATAAAGTGAAAAGTCTTTTTTCAAACATAAATCTATATGCAAATTATTGTACAAAGCAAAATAATAAAATGTATTCACTTTAAAAATAAACCTTGCAACTTTTTACATCTTTAAGAAAAAAACTTCAATATGGAGTATCTATTAGTTTCAATCATTTATTTTACATGATTTGGCATTTAGTTCATAAGATTTTAAAACATTTTATGAAGCACATTGGATGTTAAAAGACTATTTTTCAAAGTCTGACTTTGATTAGAACCCAAAGGCCTGCAATAGAGTTGATATCAGGAGAGTTCCCAATTCAGCAAAACTTTTTTTAAAAAAAGTCTTTATCTCTTAGTTAACTTTCTTCTTAACTTTTCATTTTGCAAAATGGTGTTGTAGTACTCCATATTCATACTCTTTAAGAGGTATAATACACATTGCTTAAAAAGAAACACCAGAATTAAAATCACAAAAGAAGCGATCAATGAAATACATGTGCATAGTAAAAATAAATATAAACAAAGAAAATACAATGTAACTTGGTAGCAGAAATTACAAACAGCCTCAAAGGGGAGGGTTTGTTTTTTTTTTATTTTTTATTTTTTTTGGCTAAAACAGCAGATGGCTATAGCACAGGACACTACTGTTTTTATTTAACTCTCTACAACTGGTTCCACATTCTAATATTCATTATAAAAAGACAATATCATAACTAAGAAAATTATTAATAAGGACAAATTTCCATAAGACAAACTTATAAATTCAATAGGAAAAGCTCTTAATTTTCTTCTTCTGAAAATGCCTAAGATATTCATTTAGAAAAATACTGAATTTCATTCACATGGTCTAATAAATCACATATAAATTGTGAAAATTCCAATCTGACTTCTTGAGATAATGAGAACACCCCACTATTATTTACTGTACCTTCCCTCCCCCATCTAATAGATAGTAATAACTATGTCAGAAACAAAAATACTGATTTTCAATGAGAATATGCTTTTAAAAAGCATTTAATATTTTAGATATCTGAAGCTCATAATATTATCAAATTTTAAAATTTGATTCAAATATCAAGAAACAAAGCTCATCAAAGACCAATGTCATGGAAGATATTCTACTCAAATTCTAATACTCTTCTTCATACTCTTCTAGATACCTTCTTCTAGATATCTTCTTCATACTCTTCTAGAGTACATGAATTCTAATACTCTTGTTTATAGATGACACTATGCAGATCACCTCCAGCCTTAAGACGCTGTTGGCCTCTCTTCATCAAAAATAAATAAATTACATAAAACTCCATAGCTAGTCAAGAGATTCCCTTTGACTTCTCTTATTAACCATTCATGTGAAATAATTTTGATTGAACTCTAATTTTCTTTGATAAAGAATGATTATTTAACCTCATTTGTCAGATCTATGTTTGAATCCATTCATGCAACATTTTGGTATATGATGCTTTCCATTTGGGGCGCTAAAGTATTATATTAATAATAATGCTAATAAATAACAGCAATGTGATTGGTGTAGGCTTTTGGCAGATATGAAATATTTTGAGATAAGCAAATCAAAGGGGATGTTTGTAAAGCTCTTAGCACAATGTCTGGCATATATGAGGCACTTAATAAATGATTGTTTCTTTCCTTCCTCTTTTCTTTTAAAAATTCAATTAATTTTGTGAATTTTAATTCTTAATTTCTTAGAAATCATTCGTGTGTGCAACAAGTTTATTCTGATATTTTCATTGTTTTTCATAACTCATGAGAAAAAAAGTAAAGGAAAAAACATTTTTTGAAGTGAAACACTAGAGATGTTTCTATGAAGCAAGCAAGAGAAACAAAAGGATACACAAACACATTTTTAGGTTAAGGTAAATACATACTATGAGTTGTTTTGTCCAAATAAACCTTGTAATTTGGTGATAGTTGCCTCCTGGTGTTTCTCATACAAGTTTCTCACACTCCATCTCCAATCTCTGGCTGAAATTGACTGTCCTGTCTATTTAGAATGCTCTCCCTCCTCATCTCTGCTTTTTGATGTTCAGTCGTTTTATGTGACTCTTTGTGACTTCATGGACCATAGCACAGTGGGCTTTTTTATCCCAAACTATATCTAGAAGTCTAAGTTCATTTTTGTCATTTCTCATTCTCTGCCATCTCCTTTTCCATTAGTCTTCAATCTTTTCTAATATCAGGGTTTTTATGAGTTTAGTCTTTATAGCCAAAGTATTTAAGCTTCAGCTTCACTATTTGACCTCCCAATGAACAGCCTGACAATTTCTTTAAGTATTGATTGATTTGATCTCCTTCAAGTTCAAGGGACTCTTAAAAGCCTTCTCTAGGACCACAATTCGAAAGCACTGAGTCTATAGCACTCGGCTTTCCTCATAATCCAAATCTCAAAGACTTACATCTCTACTGGAAAAATGACAGTTTTAATCATGTGGACCTTTGTCAGCAAGATGATGTTTATGCATTTTAGTATGCTATTTGGATTTGTCACAGCTTTCCTTTTAAGAAGGGAGGGTCTTTTAATTCCAAGGCTACAGTTACTATGTACATTATTGAGCCCAAGAATATAAACTCTGACCCTGCTTCCATTTCTTTTTCCTTTATTTGTCAGGAAGTGATGGGACCAAGAATTTTTTTTTTAAATTTCAATTTTTTAATTAAGATTTTTTTGTTTCTCTTCTTCTTTTATGTCCTCCCTTTGTTTTGTTTAATTTACATTAAGTTAGTCCAGTTTCCACAACTCTTCTCCATTCCCAACTTTTATCCCACCTGTTTATAAATTCTTTCCAAAACGCAGTTTTATATTTTACTTTTTTTGTTTTTTTTTACTATATTTGGTAATGTAATTCTCTTTCTTTTCCCCCCGCCCATTAGTTAAGTGATTAAATCAAACTTCTTCTTCTTCTCTAAAATCATCTTCTTAATATTTTTTCTGCATTTTTTTCTAAAAAAGGATTTCATTATAGAGTTCTCTTGTTCAGTCCTCTCAACTAAGTATGTGTACCAAAGTGCTAAGGTCTTTCAATATTGTTTTTATGCTATATCATTAAGGGATTTGTAGAATCTGTTCACTTAGTTGTGCTTGGAGGCCTCCCCAAGTTTCTCAGCATCCATCATGTTCATTAATTCTTATGGCAAAATAATATTGAAATTTCATTATTTTCATATACCATGATTTGTATCAATTTGTTCAGCCATTACCCAATCATTGGTAAACTATTTTACTTCTACTTTTTGTTACTACAAAAAATTTATATATGTGGAATAGGACCTTTACATCTTGCCTCTAACTCTCTTCACTAATTCCTGGGTGAAAGAATAATTTTACAATTCAATGATTTTCACAGCACAAAGGAAGCCTTAAAATATATTACCTTTAAATATATATTTTAAATTCATATACTTTAAACTTGGTTTGATTCTTATACTACAGTATACATGTTCTTTGGAAAATTAAAAATTCTAAATTAAAAGTATTAGAAAAGTTTTAAACTAGGAAGATGACTTGGGTTTTACTTCTAGTTCTGATACTTACCAATATGACTTTTAGGCAAATTACTTTAATTCCCTGATTCTTAATATAATATAAATACTATTTGATCTATCATCATTCTATCTGTATGGAGAGAGAGAGAGAGAGAGAGAGAGAGCGAGAGCGAGAGAGAGAGAGAGAGAGAGCGCGCGCAAGAGCGAGAAAATAAGACATCATAAATAAAAATGCCTTGGAAAAAGATAATATATTATGTAAGGCTATTATCATCATCACTCTACCATACTTTCTGAAAAAAGATGAGCTTCAATATTCTACTTGACTGATTCTGTACCTATAAATTAATTTCTATCTCCCACACATGGCTGGATGCTAGATCTTTGTACAAATTATGTTTTGGTTTTAATTCAACTATATTTAAGTCTTGAAGAGTTTTAGAAATATACAGCTTACATAAAAACACCATATTGTATCAAATAAAGATGAATCAAAACATTTACTCCTAACTTATATAGATATAAAGGAAGTTGTTTTAATGGTCAAATTTTACACCTGGATAAGGTCTTATAATCTACACCCAAAGTTGTAATTTATAAACAATAATATATCATCTTATATTTGAAGATGATTCCATAGATCTACCATAGAAGGGGCATTTGCTAGAGACTGTCCATACTTACGCTACCAATCTCCATCCCACTGGACTACAGAACTATCCATACTCTTCAAATCCAATCCACATTTGCAAAATGGCTGATTAAGGTTATGACAGCAGCCTATTATAATGGTAAAAAAGAAAACTGTGTGACATCTTGGGGAGGAGGGAGAGGAAATAGGAAGGGAGAAAAATTTAAAACTCAAAATTTTATAAAAGTGAATGATGAAAACTAAGAAAAGAAAAAAAAAAGCTAAATGAACCAAATGGGGATTGAAGAGATTAAGTGAACTATTATCATCCTTGGTTAACTTTTACATAGAAAGACCAGAAAGCTTCATTTTTTTTAAAGGCCACTCTTCATTTCCCTGAAGCTTGAAGACTACTTTATCAGAAAAGGGGGACAAAAAAACCCCTGAACTGAACAAGGATGGGATACACAGAAATTGTTTTGAAGACCCTTAGAGTACGGCTTCAAGAACTCCCATAGACTAATCTGCTAATTGAAGAATTTTTATTCAAAATATGAGTTTAAGTAAGGTCTTAAAGAATTACTAGCGGAACATTAATGGTAGTATGGTTGAGAGAAGAACAAGCATGTATAAATGTAAGACTGTATCAGTAATAACAAAAGTATTTTTAATAACAGCAGAAAATATTACTATTAGTATTGCTAATTCATAGAGGATTATAATCATTCTGTGTCCTCAAATTCATGCCACAGTATGATATAAACAGCTTTCCTGATAAGTTTTGAGACAGAAAATATAAAAATATAATAGCTTTAAAGCTTAAGTTAGTAATGCAGGCTATATACAAAACATAGCCATATACAATTCTGGCTTTATCACAATCACTTTTAGTAAAACATTTTTTTTAAAGACCATTAAAACAGTCTGGACAAACCTAGGTCCATTCTCCCAAAGGAAGAAGGGGATATATAAACAGCTAAAGTATAAATCCTGAAGAATAACTACTTGACTCAAGCATTTCTTGCCAATCTCTTTGTGCATCTCATTTAACTGCTCAAAGGTCATTATATTGAAAAGTGCCTGTGTTGACTTATACTACATCAGTAATTTTCAAAGTGTGGACACCTGGGGATTCCCGAAACCCATCTAGAGAAAGCAAGGTCAAAACTATTTTCAAAACAATACTAAGATTTTATTTGCCTACTAAAATACTCGTCTCTCTTCCAATTACATGTTTGTATGAGGTCACATTTTCTTCCTATACTTCAACAAAAAACAACACACTTGCAACAGATTCTGTGCAGAAGGAGATATAATAATACAGTTATCTTTTTTTTAAGCCACATAGATTTGCAAAAAAAAAAGTAAAACAATGCCACTTTTCTAATTTATTTGTAAATACAGTTACTACTCATAGAATATACCATTTTTGTTATTTAATGGGTTTGTTGCTGCTAGTTTTTAATGAATTATGATTCATCACTTTCAATTTCTAATATGGTAAATACAAAACGATATAATCCGCATGGTTTTCAATAATTTTTAAGAATACAGAATGCCCTACGACCTAAACATACGAGAAACTCTGCAAATGACAACAGCTCACTTTGTCAATTCCTTAGCAACTATACTTAGGAGTCTTAAGTCATGGAAAATTTAACCACCTCCTAGATGGACCTTTTTGTGTTGATATAATAAGGATAATGAGAACCCAAATAGCTCTAACATAGAGTGAAGTATATTCTATTGCATCCTTTGTTTTAAAAGCTATATTTATATTTTAAGCAAATTTCTATGAACATGAACGATTTCCTCTCTTAGACTCAAAGAGGCTATGAGGAAACACAGCTAATATATCAAAAGATGTACATACACACATATACACACACATTTATAAAACACTCCTCTCTAACTACTGCTCCCTAATATATATTATCTTCTCCTTAGAAAGTACTCTTGAGAACAGTCATTGTCTTCTTTTGTATCCCAATGCTTGACACATAGTAAATGCTTAATAAATGCCATTCATTCATTTATTCTTAAAATTTTTTTAAAGCAGAAATATGGAATTTTTCTCAAAGACAGAAAGTCATTATAAAAAAAAGGGGACGAGGGAAGAACTGTCAGAAGACAAGAGATTTTTTTTAAGACTTTAATACATATTAATTAATAATTTATTAATTTTTATTAAATTTTTAGTTCAACTTTGAACTTTTGATTCATGATTCTTGTTTTGTTATCAGAATAAAGGTTATAAATGCCAGGGTTTTACCAACAACTCTGCTACATTAATTATGAAATTACAACAGAAATTCACAGTATTTCCTCTGATAATCAGATCAATACCTTTTCCTCTTACTATCTAACAGGAAATATAAAGCTGCCCTTTCTTGCCCCTTTTGTAACAGTTCTCCTGGTGAAAGACTATATGTCTAAAAGATAGTCAATGTAGTAGATTTTAGTAGGCTCTGAGGTTTCTAAGACCAGACCATTCAAATTTTATTGTTGTTATGTTTCCAAGTACATAGCTATAAATAATTTCTTTTCTTTTGGGGAAAAAAATCCAACTATTCAATAGCATATTTTAAAAGATCTTTATCCACTTCAGTTGGTTTGAGGTAAATTAATCTTATCTCTTCCACATCTTTCCAACTCAAAATTTTCATCTGAACTTCAGGGACTCAACACAAGTTATCCCCCTATAGTCACTACACGTTGAAATATATTTTCATGGAAATGTCTCTCTATTGACCATATTAGCTATGCATCCACTGTCTTTTCTTTTCAAAATTCATTTTTGAAAAAGGTTTATTTTTTGATGAAATGTGGAAGATTTTAAACATCTTTATAGCTGACAGGCACTAGAAATACCTTAAAGTTCCTAAATTCCAATGCTCTTCTTGGAATTCTTAGATGGTTCATTCTGCATTACTTAAAAGTTACATTTAAAAATAGTAAATTAAATAATACTTTATTTCTTTCTCTTTGATTAACTGGTTCTTAATGAATACATTTCAAAGATGGAAACCATCACCCTCATCCCTACTAACAAAATAATCAATCAAACCCTCAAAAATATGATTAAATTGCATTTGCCACAATTCACATGATTGTCTACAGATATCTGATATTTTGGAAACTTTCAACAGCCCAACAGGGGGCAAAACTAAGTTACTTTTATCAAAATAAGAAACTTTTCAGTAATTCTTCTCTTTGTTTTTACAAAATATTTTGTCTATGTGATACTAACATAAAGTTTAACATTTAGAATCTTGTAATTAAAATTTCCAAATATTAATCATTTTGATTTCAGCTAATATTTACTTTCAGTGCAAAACAACCAAAACATATACTTACATTTTGCTTTTAACTTTATTTAATTCTTGTTGGGGTGGGGGGAGCAGATAGATGGAAACAAGGTTCCAATTTACAAAATTATTATAAGTTTTCATAACTTATTAAACATTAATACATCATCTTAAAGATTTAAAAATCCATAATACTGTAGTGATTTTAATCATGTAAGTTTTACAAAGTAGCTTTGGGGATAATTTTTTTTACAATTTTAGATAATTTGATTAAGACTATTGAAAATTACTTGTGATCTACTACAAAATATAAATATTGGATTTGAGAATGTAAGCAAATTTGAGAGCGAGGAAAATAATATTTAACTTCAAACTTTTTTGGAAAATATATTTTATTATAATCATCATAGCATCAAGAGAAAGTCCAATAAACATGAAACAAAGCATTGACTTTTATTTCTACTGGTTTGCTCTCAATCTTTGGCCCAATCATTTCAAAAGAACATTTTGTTTTGTTTTGATGAGGCAATTGGGGTTAAGTGACTTGGCCAGGGTCACACAGCTAGGAAGGGTTAAGTGTAGGAGGCCAGATTTGATCTCAGGTCCTCCTGACTTTAGAGCTGGTAGCAACATGTATTTTTTAAGTGCCTATTAGGTACAATGTCCTACATATGAGGTTGTCTTACAAGGACAAAAAAATGAAAAAAACAGTCCCTTCTCTAAAGAAACTAATGTTCTATCATTGAACATATACTTTAGTAAGCAGTGAGCATGTGTTAGACTTTAAGCTCTTGAGCTATTATTCCACTGTTCAGCACTTATTATGCAATTAACATTTGTTAATACCTACTATATACCAAGGCACTACATTAAACATAGAACATTTGCACTATATAAACATAACATTATGACTGGTTCACTTACTCCTCCCCCTCAACCAGGAACCCTGACACTCTTTTAAAAAAAATTTAAAAATACAAAGCAGATCTACTTTGCCAACTTTGATAATGGATTAAAATATAAATGTCACAGTAGCTTAAAACTTCATAAATTTGAACAATGACTCCATAATGAGTAAAAATAACAACACAACCTAAGGGAATATGCAAGGATAGTGATTATTAGTATTTTAAAAGTTAGATTGAAATTCATAATAGTAAACTGTAGAATGCTAATATGAAGTATTTTAGACTGAGAGATTCATGCTTCCAAATGTGCTTCTTAAAACTATATTATTTATCTCTTTTAAATGGAAAAAAATATTATGTAGTGCATTAATAATGAATTAAAAGGATAAGTGAATGATTTGAGATTCAGTTGGAGGTGATATGAATATAATAAAAAAAATTTGGCTACTAAACCCAAAGACATTATAGAATTCAGTAAAGCAGAGAGGAAAGAATACTGTATTGGGAATCCCAAGAGGCTCTATATCCAGAGTTCATTCATTTTCTCGTTCAGGAGCCATTTGATAACTACCTGATGCCTACAAAGTCTAAGTTCTACCATTGACTACTTTTGTGATCATGGGCAAATCAATTGCCTTCTCTAAGCCTTAATTCCCTCCTAGATAAAATGAGGGAATTAAAATAGATTTCCAGCTTAAATACTGAAGATGTTATACATTAATGCTTACACATATCCACTACACACAAAGACAAGTTGACCAAATTTTTAGGAACAAGTATAGGTATCTAAATATAATTTTCCTATAATCATTATAATCAGGGTTTGTTATTCAAATAAGAAAATGTTATTTTCTTCTCTTGATAACCACAGCTGTTATTGAAAATGACTTTATAATTTGATTCATTTGGAAAAAATTCGATCATAATTTTAAGTGTCCTACAAGAATTATAAATCAATAACTATGTGAAACAAGGGTCTTAATTTCAGGTACACTGACTGAGGATGTTCAGTTACCTTTGTACATAATCTGTATGTGAAAGAGAATGCAGAGCTGACTAGTTATTTTAAATTCAACCAAGCACAAAATTCGGTGCAATCACAGATGGAAATAACCATGGCTCAGATTATTTCTCATATTTCTGCTCCCCAAAGCCAGAAAGTTATTTTCCACTAGTTGATTTTTACCACCAGATTGCAACTATAAATCCAAAACAACTTCTGTTGACTTGTGTCATATGTAAGAATGTGGGAAGGTTGAGAATAACCATCCATGATGATGTTACTAAAAAGCAAAAATAGTTTTTGCCTCCTTTAGAACAGGAAAGAGTTGGGTGGAAAAGGATGGCAAGAGCAAGTAGCCAAAGATGCCAATTCCTTCCCTTCCCTAATTTGTCCTAATTAAAAAGAAACAGAATAGAAAACAATATAAAATCAATTTTAACATTATGAAAAAAACCAGATGCAAAAACCAGGTTTTTGACATTGTATTAAGGAACTATCATCATCAGTTGAACCATAGGACACAATTCAAAAGATGAAGAAAGCTTTACTTTTAATTGATCATAATTTTAAAAATTATTCAAAATAACATGATATAATTAGACATTCATTCAATATTAGTGCAAAGAAGACTGTTCAAGATAACTCATTCCTTGCAATTATACTAATAATGTGGCAAATTACCCTGGTAAGATGGCCCAGATACATTTGAATAGCAGATATACATTTGAAGTCAGAAAGACCTGACTTCAAATTTATCCTTAGACCCTGAGCAAGATACTTAACCTGTTTTTCTGTTTATACATCTGTAAGGTAGTGACATCGACTTCCTAATAGATTTGAGAATAAAATGTAATAATATGGAATGCTTTGCAAGCCTTCAAGCAATTGTTATTAAATTTATATTATTAGAAAACTCAGCTAATCTGATGCTAATTTGTCTCAACAAATATTCACTAGGAAGTAGCCATAAGAGGCAAAACAGCTGGATACAAGGATACACAACGTGGAAGACTCACGAAGAAGTTTTGGAGAGACAGAAGATATACATAGATTAATCTTTAGAGAAAGCCATTACTCAACTTCAGAAGAATAATGAAGGTATTACTTCTGACTGGTGTGATGTTAGTTTTTATTTACTAGGACACTATCCATTGAGATGAAACATATACACAGAGAAAATTAAATGTGAAATATAGACAGTCATTTCCATGGAGAGAGCACTAGCAACTGGAAGGATCAGAAAGGCTTCCTCCAAAAGGAGGGAGATGAGTTAAACTATGAAGGAACATGGAGATTTGAGGCAGAATGAGCAGGGATGGCACTCCAGAATGTGGTAAGAGGGGGATAATCTGTGCAAAGTCTGAGAGATAAAATATCAGATGTGAAGAGTCGCAAGTAAGCTAATTTAGCTGAAATATAGAATACATGAAAGAGAGCAAGATGCAATAATCTAAAAGATTCAAATTGTGAAGAGATTTAAAAGATAAATTGGGACTTTATTTTTATCCTAGATTCAAGAAGGAAATATGAAGCTTCTCGGGAACAGAGAATGACATAGTCAGACCTGTGATTTATAAATATTAATATAAGACTTGAGTGGGAAGACAGGAGAGCTATAGGAGCTGGGAGGCCAATTGGGAGATTAGTATAATAGTTCTGGTGAGAGGTAATAAGACTTGAACTAGGAACGGATGTGATGTATAATAATGTGGTATTAGAACTGGTACCTCCCTGGATATAAGGAGTAAAGGAGAAATAAAAGTCACAATCTGGATATATTCTTCACAAAAATTGGGAATAGGGGAGAATTGTTTGTTATATATTTTGTTTGAGATACACCTAAGGACATCCAGTTTAGAATGTTCAATTGGCAATTATTGGTGAAAGCCTGAAATTCATAAGAATAGGAATGGAAACAGATAGAGAAATAGGTCTTAATATTGATCTCCATTGGGTGTATGTATATGTATGTATGTACACACAATATAGAAACATATGTATACATACAACCAACACTCAAAAATACACACATGGCAATATACACATACACGTACATACAACACACACATATATATATACACACACGTGTATATATACTTACACATGCACACAACAGACAGACACACATATATAAACACACACACAAGAGAAGTCATGTCCATACAGGACATAGTTGAATCCATATGAGCTAAGAGAACAGCAAGAGAGAATATATAAGGACGGAAAAGCCATGGACACCATCAATCCATTCACAAGAGTGGGATGAGATGTATTCTCATATATCTTCTTTGGAGTCATGGTTGTTGTTTGGGATTTTGCCATATATTTTTACATTGGTTGTTCTTTCTATTTAGATTGTTTTACTCAGTGTTTTAAATTAAATTTTATTCTTTTAATCAACAGAAATCCATTCACTTACTCTCACTCCAAGGGAGAAAGAAAAATAAAATCACTGTAACAAAAAATTTCCTCTTTCGTTAATTTTTTAAAAAATTGTCTCATCCTGCATCTTCTCTGTCAGGAAGTAGACCTGTACTTTATGAATATTAATATAACACTTCAGTAGGAGGATTGACATAGGATATGAGAGCTATAGGAGCTGGGAGGCCAATTAGGTTATTGCAAGAGTCCCAGTGAGAGGTGATGAATTGGCTGTATGAGCAGAGAAAGGGGAATGAATGCAATGTATGTTGTGGCAGTAGAACTTATAAAAAAGCTGGTAAATCATTAGATGTAAGGAATGAAGGAAAACTAAGAATCAAAATTTGATTATACTCTAAACAGAAGTTAGGACTTGGGGGCTTCATCATTAAATCCTCTGGAATCAAGGATCATCACTATATTGATCAGTTCACAACTGCAAGAAGGAATTTTCAAAGATGTTTGTTTTTATCTTTTATTGTACAATTTGTTCTTGTGATTCTGCTCATTTCATCAAACTGTTTATCATTAAAATTGTTGGCCTATATCACAGGATCGTAATTCTAGAATTGGGACATATTTCAGAGGTTTTTTAGTCTAACTCCTAGAAATTAATGCCCAAGGAAGATAACTTGTTCTACCTTGTGTTGTATTTATCCATGTATATACTTTATCTTCCTTCATATCACCATTGTGTGTGTGTGTGTATGTGTGTAATTTCAGAAAGCATTTTACATTTTATTATCTCATTTGATCTTAATAATACCCTACTCTTGTGAAGTAGATACTATTATTACCCCCATTTTACAGATGGAGAAATAGCTGAAAATAGCTTTCTTAAGGATAGACACTGTATTTTTGCTTTTCTTTGTACCCACAGTGCTTAGAACAATGCCTGGCATGGGATGGGCACTTAATAATAAATAGCTGTAGATTGAGTGCCTGCATCTGTCTGCATATAAGTTTTATATATACAGTAGGAGTTTAGGATACTTGCCATGTATATATTAGAAAATTTTATTTTATTTTCTCAAAATAAGTAAAGATAATAAAATATTCCTCAAAAATAACTCTTTTGCTAAGAATCATGACAATTCATGTGTAACATTTTATACCCGGTAACATCAATTTTGGTAATTTGGGTAAATTGATTAGAGAAAAATTGATAATGATAAAATTCACTGAAATGTAGATCTGATGTGACAAGTAAAGGATTCATGTTAATTATCTGGCTCTTCTAGCCATTTGAAAAATAAGTATTGATAGTTTCTATTAATTATCCAGGACTCAGGGCTGGTAAGGAAACAACCATGACTGGAATGAGCTACAAAAAACACAGGAATAATATGTTTAAGAAATTTCCATTTTGTTGCAGGATTGGATTTTTTAAAGAACTGTAGGTTCAAAAATCATATTTTAATGCTAATTTGCTAGCTAAATGGCTTTGAAAAATGTATCCAACAAAGCAGATTATTTTCAGTGTGAATACAAAGAAAATGTGTAAATTCATTCTATCACTACTTGGTATCAGTTCTACAACTGAGTGATCATTTTAACTGATTACCAATTTTTGGGATGACCACTGAAGAGATAAAAACCATGCAATGAACTAAATGTGTTAGAGACTTTGCTGATAAGATGTCTAGAAAGATTTAGAACAAGAAATCACTGAGCATTAAGTTCTCAATAATTACTGAGAAACAATGGTAGATAAAAGATTAAAATGATAAAGCAAATGTAGTAAATAGCATTTCTGCTGAAAATTTTAAATATAATTTCATTCGTTTCCAAAAAGGATTTTTAGTAAAATGCATAATTAAATTGGAAAGTTATATTTTTTCTAAGATTGAAAATTCAAAAAACATGAAAAGAATTCTATCATGTCTTTTCTCTGGATTCAAAAAATGTGGCCAAAATGCAAATTGTTTGTGATAAAAGTGATAATTCTCACACACATTTTTAACTTTTGCAAAACATTTTCAATATATTTGATATAATTTGATCAAGAAAGGTAGACACTACTTATTTAAAAGTGGCTCTTGTTTTCCAGAACTGACCCTGTACTCCAAAGTTCCTTATCCTGTAGCCAGCTTGTTGAAGTGTCTCTATGGAACAAGATTGGGCTTTCCATGATAAATGTAATTTATCACCAGGTTTGTACTGGAAATCCTTATCTCTTTTTTTTTTTAATTTAATAGCCTTTTATTTTTATTTACAGGATATATACATGGGTAACTTTACAGGATTAACAATTGCCAAACCTCTTGTTCCAATTTTTCACCTCTTACCCCCCCCCACCCCCTCCCCTAGATGGCAAGATGACCAGTAGATGTTAAATACATTAAAATATAACTTAGATACACAATAAGTATACATGACCAAAACATTATTTTGTTGTACAAAAAGAATCAGACTCTGAATTATTGTACAATTAGCTTGTGAAGGAAATCAAAAATGCATGTGTGCATAAATATAGGGATTGGGAATTCAATGTAATGGTTTTTAGTCATCTCCCAGAGTTCTTTTTCTGGGCATAGCTAGTTCAGTTCATTACTGCTCCATTAGAAATGATTTGGTTGATCTCGTTGCTGAGGATGGCCTGATCCATCAGAACTGGTCATCATCTAGTATTGTTGTTGAAGTATATAAATCTCCTGGTCCTGCTCATTTCACTCAGCATCAGTTCGTGTAAGTCTCTCCAGGCCTTTCTGAAATCATCCTGTTGGTCATTTCTTACAGAACAGTAATATTCCATAATTTTCATATACCACAATTTATTCAGCCATTCTCCAACTGATGGACATCCATTCAGTTTCCAGTTTTTAGCCACTACAAAAAGGGCTGCCACAAACATTCGTGCACATACAGGTCCCTTTCCCTTCTTTATAATCTCTTTGGGATATAATCCCAGTAGTAACACTGCTGGATCAAAGGGTATGCACAGTTTGATAACTTTTTGAGCATAGTTCCAAACTACTCTCCAAAATGGTTGGATTCGTTCACAACTCCACCAACAATGCATCAATGTCCCAGTTTTCCCGCATCCCCTCCAACAATCATCATTAGGAAATCCTTATCTCTTAAAGATGTATGTCAGGACTTGTGTTCTCCTGGTTTCGTCTTCAAAAACAGTCACTGATAGTCACTCAACAAGCATTTATTAAGCATCTGCTATGTGCTATATGGCAGCATTTTGCTAGATCAAGGCTTCCCAAACTTTTTCTATTTGTCTTCCACTTGTGTCCCCTTTTCACCCAAGAAATGTTTATGTGACCCAACTCGAATCTGAGCCAAAATGTTTCTTGCAGCATTCATACATATATAGTATATCATGCTGTGTATTCAAAACCAAAGCTGCAGTGAAGTTGCACCATGTAACACAGGCAAGAGCCTTGGATTCATTCCGCACTTGGTTTTGAAATAATTTTTGGTTATTGTATTCAGAAACTTTTTACTCTTGCCAAATTTTTTGTGACCCCCACATTCAATTATGCAACCCCATATGGGGTCACAACCCACAATTTAAGAAGCTTTGTGCTAGACAACAATGATACAAATGTAAAGTTTAAATATACAAATATCACCAAAATGGAACATGAGATTTGGTGTGGAGAATAACTACAGTACTTAATTATTAAGTTCTTAAAACTATCACATAGGAAAAAATATTAACATACATTTTAAATTTAGATTGTAAGATTCCTGATATACCTGTCTATAAAATGTGCTATACTACACTTCTGGATTTGCAAAGAGGAAAATCCATGTATTGTTTTAAAATACTTTCATGTTTCAATACTATAAGAAAAGAAAATGAGACAGAATAAAATAGGTACGAACAGCAGGCTCCCATTAAGTACTGAACTATGAAGGGAAGCAAGGTATTACAAGGTAAAACTAGAGACAACTTCCCATCGCTGGTATTTTCATATCTGATATGCTTTGTACCCCTTTAAATAGAAGGAAAAGTACATATCTCTAGCTGGCTAATAAGACACCCCATCTCTTGGCAATGATCACTCTCTCTGACTGTCCCTCATGGCTGGAACACTTTCACCTTGGCTCTATCAATGGACCTCCAAAATTCTACCTTTGACAAGAAGTCTTTGCCAATTTTGCCAACTTTGCCAACAACCTTGGAGTTTTTAGAGAGCAGCAAGTGTCTGGTAAGATAAGGTACCAGATACTGCGGTTGTTCCTCAAGCTGAACTGTCGAGTGTATGTTTCCCTAAAAGAATATTTTGCCAACAGCTTGCCCATGGTAAGCATTCACATGGAGGTTCTAGAAAAAATGGTACAATGACCCTCTCAAGGTATCTCTGAGGAACTTTAGTATCAGAGACACGAGAGATGCCGACACAAGCCCACCCAGCAAGGCATGTCTGCATCAAAGAAGGCATTGTGATGAATGATGAAAGCAGAATTACAGTAGCACAAAGGGAATGTAAGATATACAAAAACCCAAATGCTGAGACAGTATTTGTGTCCAGACTATGGAAGAGCCTTCTGAGTTCATATTGGACTATTCAGCTACAGTCAAACACATTTATTTTGATCTCAACATCAAGCCATTGGTCCTTTCCAAATACAAAGATCAAGAAACAGTCAACCCTCTTAATTCTAGCACCTTCTTCCAGTTAATTATTTCCTATTTATTCAATATATAGCTTGCTTTTGTATTTGTTTGCATTTTAGTTCCTTGAGGACAGAGATTGTCATCTGCCCTTTCTTATATCTCCAGTTCTTAGCACAGTGTTTGAACACACAGTAGGGCATTAATGTATGTTCACTGATTCAAATTATTAATTGATTGTGATTTTCTGAACAATATTATAAAATGAAGCAACAACAAGTATTTGACTTAGACAAGGATCCATAATTTATTAAATTTTTATTTATGATCATTTAATATAGTGTGTAATGCTGGACTTAGAAGTCAGAAAGATCTGAATTAAAATGATGCCTTAGGCAATTCCTAGAGTTGTGAGATGTAATAATAGCAGCAATTTCAGAGTTTTGTTATATTACATGAGATGATGTATGTAAAGAACTGTATAAATGAAAACTCTGATAACAACCATTTCTACTACAATTTAGTATTTAATAAACATGATTTACATTTGTATCTTTCCCAATGTTGGCAGAGTGCCTTACCCATAAAGAAACTCAACAAATATTTGTTGAATGGAAGTGACAGGCGATGATGACCTGTGAAAAGATTCCATACTAGTTATAGGACAATAATATGAATCAACAGCTCCCAAATTCCTTTTTTCTCGTATTCATACTATTTTGCTAATGACCCAGACTAACTTTCAATGTTACCTTTGATAGATCCTTATATCCAACTAGTAGCTAAGTCTTTTTGCTATCCCCTTAAAATCATTTCAAAATAACAACTACAGAAACAGAATTATTTTAATAAAAAAGAAAACTAATTCTTAGAGATCACAGAATCCAACTACTTCCTTTTGAGACTGAAAGATAAAGTGATTTTTGCCAAAGCTCACAAAACTGGTTAATTAGAGAACTGGCACTTAAATCAGTTGATTTTCAGGGCATAAAGAACTTATTTTATTTTATTTTATTTTTCAAAAACATTAGCAAGTAATTGTTGAAGGGAACCAGTATAGTAAATTATAAAGATTGTTGGATTTGGAATAGGATTTGGATTTAAAGCTCTCTCTTCCACTAGTTGGCTCTGTAAGTTTGAAAAATACACAACATTTCTGAGGTAAAATTTCCTTATCTTTTAAATGAAGGGAACTGGAATAAAGATCTGCTGCTGCTATGAAATTATGATGTTTATTGTCAAACTAGTTACCAAATGAAAAGTCATATGAAGAGTAACTTTCATCTTTATAATATAACATTATTATGATCTAGGTGGATGGAGTCAGATTTCTAGTACTTCCTCTGGAATATAAATAACATATCCTTTGGTCCAGAACTAGTAATCTACTCACGCCTCAAGCAACTCAACATTATCCATTATAGACTTTAGAAATGCATCAGTGAGGGAGACTTTACAATAGGCAATTACTATCCCCTAAAGTTTCTATATCACACATCCCAACTCCTCACCCTACACACCCTAACATATATTCTCTTGTCTTTCTCTGCTCTGGCTCTTGTCAGCCTCTGTCTTTGTCACTTCTTATCTGTCTCCGTCTTTATCCCTTTCTCTTCTAACTAATATTTTTAAGTAGCTCTAACACATGAGGAATCAACAAAAAAGAGTATCTGCCTTTAATGAGGCTATATGCTAACAAGGATGACAATAAGTACAAACACAAGTGTACAAATATACATAAATATATAATGCATATATACAACATACATACACACAAGTATACATATGTATGTATCTATATACATACATACACATATGAAATAAATACAAATTCATGGAAGGAATTAGCAGCTGAAGTATGGAAATAGTATATGGAGAGAGGGGCAATTTCAAAAATAAGCATCCATGATGTGACTTCAGTAGCAGAGAATGATCTAAATTCTAAATTCTAGCCCAGTCTGAAGCCTGAAAAGAAAAATCCAGGGCAGAAATCCCAGAAAATACTTGAAGTTTTGCCATGGAATAAGCAAAAGCTCCTAGCTGGCTGGTAGTGGCTGAGTCCAGTAGCAATCTCCTGCTGCTCATTCCCAACCTCAACTCAGAAAGTTATAAAGCTTGAACTAAGTTGGCTTTGATCAGACTTGCCCCAGATTAGGCAACTTTGGGAACATTGATGGCTTGCAGGTACACTCAATCTAAGATATCCCTAAAATAATGGAATAACACAATATTTAATACACTAAGAAAGCACACCCTAACTCCAGAGAAGTAGACAGACTCATCTAGCATCAAGTCCAAAGTCAGGAAGTATTTTATTAGAATGACCAAATAATAACAACAAAAAAAGAATCCTACAATAAAAAGCTATTATAGTAACAGGGATGCATAACATACCCAGAAGATGATAATTTCGAAACACTTATAAGCAAAATCTCAAAGTAAAACAGAGCTTTTGCACAAATTTAACTAGAATTCCTGGAAGAAATAAAGAATTTCAAAGAGTTAAAAATGTTTTAATAACTTCTATTTGCCTCAGTTTACTCATTTATAAAATGAAGATAACAGCACCTATCTCACAGGATTGTTGTGAGGATCAAATGAGAAAATATCTGTAAATTGCCTAGCGCAGTGTCTGGAACATAACAAGCACTACATGTGTACGTGTGAGTATGCACTTCCTGACCCTTCTTTCCTTTCTTTCGGACGTGGCCAATGTGGAAATCTGTTTTTACTTGACTACATGTTTGTGACAAGTTTTTATTTTTCTTCTTTTCTCATTTGTTGGATATGGTGTGGTGGAAATTTTTTTTGTTGATTGAAAAAAATATTTTTAAAGAGAAAAAATATTTGAAGGCTTATTACTACATATAAATTCTCTACACCCACCAAAAAGAGATCACTTAAACTCAGTGCTTCAACTTCCTCATCTACAAAATCTTAAACAACTATAAGATATTAAACAAATTTGATGGCTTTCAATATAACTTTATAATTCTGGACTACAGATTACATGAACATATTTTTGCTGAACTAGGTACAGATAGCTGCTGAAATATTCAAAGGTCCACTCAGTCTTTCACACTGTTGCCCAAGCCATTCTTTTTTTCTGGTAGCTCCAAATTGGTCTTTACTATGCAGTTTAAAAAGTTCTTTTTAGTACAAAATTGATTGAATAGGAGGACTGGGGTAGGGTGGATCAGAAAGGAAAAACTTTGGATCCAAGTTTAGGGAAAAAGAGTATCTAGGTTACTCAGCTCTTAATTTTCTGACAGCTTGATTAAGTACATTTGAAACCGGCTAAAGTCCTTCCCTTCAGAGACCACAAGTATCAGTTGTTTAAGTAGCATCCTGCCATGAGGTTCAGGGTTCTCCATTTACTCCTCTCTTCTGTCATTTGGGCTGGTTTTTTGTTTCTACATCTGTGACCACCTGAAGGAAGTTTTCACCTTTGTCTTCCTCCTGAAGACAAGTTTAGTCTGTTTGAAAACTGACTTAAAGTTTACAAACTCTTTTTGGAGGTAAAGACCAGCTAAGGTTTTTCTTACACTTTAATGGGCACAGACCTGAGCAATGGGATTGGACCTGCGATATCATCATTAGCTCCCAGGTGAGGTAACTTCCTTTATCAAGGCAGGTCAGTATCTAACTTTGTAACTTATACATAGAGTTTCCTAGAGTACTATAAGTTAATTGACTTCCTTAGTTTACATGGCTAGTATAAGACTGTGTCAGGACTCAGATACAGATCTCCCTAGATTAGAAGCCAATTTTCTACCCACTAAGTCTCAATTTATCCATGTATCTATCCACATAGAATATATATTCACACACACATAGAGTATATATTCATATAAGCGTCCTGGAGGGTGACAATGATCAAATTCTCTCTCTTTTTTTAAATAAACAAAATACATATAGTTATGCTGCCACTTACCATTAATACTTTTTATAATTTAGTAATAAACTTCTATTTAAATTACTCAGTAAAAAACTCAGTAAAAATAACTGAGTAAATACATATAACTTTAAGAGGCAATGTGTCATATGTGTCACTGGGAGTAAATATTTAGCCTTAATGGAGGAGGACCTGGGATTGACTTTGAGACATAGTGCTTGGTTAAACCTGGGTAAGTCTCTTTGTGCTGCAGAAAACTCTAAAAGATTATAAATGGTAGAGATGGTGTTGTCTGCATGAATGATGGGAATTTTTTTCTCCTTGGATTTCTCTATTCAAATAAAACTACAGATCAGATCCCTATATTATTCCCTACATATGATGATAATGGAACCTGTATATAAGATTATTTCTAAGATGTATGCTTAAAGAAAGAATTTTTTTTCTTTTTATTGCAACAGGATACTAAATTTTATAATTTTTTAAGCTTTTTGTTTTCAAAACATATGCATGGATAATTTGATAACACTGACTTTTGCATAGCCTGAGTTTCAGATTTTCTCCTTTTCTCCACCCCCCTCCCCGGAGGGCAAGCAATTCAATATATGTTAAAATATATATTAAATCCAACATATATAAACATTTTATATTCTAAATATTTTTGCCAGAATATCAGATGCACACTTGGAAAAATTTTACTACTTCTTCTAAGCCATTGCATACCAGATACATGCTGAGATCATATGAATAAATGCCTTCTACATTGCAATAACTATGCCAACAATACTCTTGTAAAATCTCTCCCATATGAGGTTAGTATCAATTTATTCTTAAAATAGCAGCAACATTCTTAAACACCCTACAAATTATGAAATATAATATGATTCTTGCTGATGCACATGAAAATCCTGTAACAAATTGCTCTATTAAAGTAAAAAAAAGACTATCACTGTCAATATTTCATAGGGTCCCAGCAACTGTGGAGATTTCTAGTTCCCTCCCTCTTTTTACAGATGAAGAAAATGATGCATAGAAAGATAAATGAGCCACCCAGAGTTATACAGCCAATTAAGTGGCTGAGGTAGGATTTGAATCCATGTCTTCCTGATTTCAAGCACAGCACAGAACTATATCTTTTGCTGACAGGGTACATCAACCTCAAATTTCCCTATCTATTTCCTTTAAGATATTTGAGATTTATTTTTCGAAGCAGCCAAAATCTGAAGGAAGAGAAAAAAAAAAGTAGAAAAAGAGGAGAAAGGAAGGAACAAGGCCATTCCACAGCTCTTTTTTTTTCCACGAATAGCAGAAAAGATTTCTATACCATTTTAAGTAAACATCATTTTTGGTATAGCAACTCTAGTAAGTAAATGGCAGAGGTATCATCATCTTCATTTTCAAGAATGGGAATTCTATGAAGGCTGCAAAGAGTAATGAAAGATCACCGGTTTGGAAGTCAGAAGACAAGTTTGAATCCTCAGTGCTGCTTCTTCACTGATCTTAGTTATTTACTAACAATTTAATTTCCATTATGAGCCTCAGTTTTGTCATTTGTAAAATTAGAGGGTTGAACAGATTCCCTCTAAAATTCCATCAAGCTCTGAATCTGTGATCTTTTGAAATCTTGAAGCTGGGACTAAAAGCAGAGTCTCCTGACTTCACAACCAGTACTTTTCCCCCACTATACACTGGATTCATCCTTGGTGAGTTATCTAGGGAGCTATTTTTCATAATACAACACTCCTCTTATAAGAATCATTACTCAAGTCAAAACTAAACAGCACTCATTACTGCAATACCCTCCTGGGAATCTGGTTTGTGTTTTTCTTTTTCTTTCTTTTTTGAAACAGAAAATACATTTAAAAATTCAAGTAAAAATAAATCAAATGTGTTACAATGTTTTTTTTTCAAATGATGTTAATATACATGGTTTCTGAAAAACAACACGTATATATCATTTATTGTATCTATGAATTGTGATTAATTCTCCCTTTCATTTATTCTCCAATAAACTTTGCTGCCTGTATAAGCAAATAACTTCAAGCAATTGTTCCAATAGTTCTGATCTTTTATACTGGGAGACCACTCAAATAGATAAAGCGTTCTATAAAGCACACAAACAGAAAATCATGCTATTTAAGTGACTAAAAGAAAAGATATGTGATTGAATGAAGTTTGCCACTCAGGAAGAGAATGGTGAGTTGAAGGCTGGTGTTCATTAACCAATGAAACCTAGCTCTCTCACCCCCTACCAAGCATTACCACTAAGCAAATTATTACTACTGCTATGGAGCTGAGAATAAGGCTAATTTTATTTTTATTCCACTGCCATAGCTACTAGCATTTTAGAAAGCTGTTACACCATTGATCTAAAATTGTTTGAAAGGTTTATGTGAGCAATTCTCTCTTATCTCCTGGGGAGATACAGCTACAGCACCCCATTGTACACAATAAGACATTAGCTAGCATTTAAAGTTTAAAGAACATCAAGTATTATTTCAACAAAAGTGGAGTTCTACTAGTGGGCGGTACACACCTCTTTACCATTCAAAACGACTTTTCTTAACCAATACCCTGCTGAAACCAAAGGGAAAAAAAGTACCCACACAAGTGACCTGGCAGACAATGAATTTAAGTTTTTCAAGTTTCTTAAGGCAATGTAGAAGTATCTGATAGTCAGGAAAAGAGATACGTCTATTTTTATTGTTTACCATTGCTTACCTTTTGAATCAATTTATGGAAATAATAAAATATCATATTTTTTATTAAATTTTTTCTCCAGATTAGTTACCAACTTAGATCATTTTCTCGATACAAAATTATCGAGCATCACAATGAAAAGACAACTATCCAGACTGAATTCTACCCAATCTATTCAATAGGCATTTATTTAAACTATTGAATTCTTGGCACCAGCTACTGAAAAGACTAAGGAAAGGGAAAATAGGTCCTGCCCTCAAGAAACAGCAACATGTGGAGAAGTAAATGCATAATATATGCAAAACAAATGCAAAGTAATTGGGGAGAAGAAAGACACAAGCAAATAAGAGAACTAGCAGAGAATGAGTCATTTCAGCTGAAATTTCCAGGGAATAAGAAGAAATAGCGCTCATGCAGAGGAATGGAGCCATTCAAGAGATGGATTTTCATGCATTCTTAGGGAATAGCATAGAGGTTAGTCTGGTCAGAATGTAAAATGTATTGAAGGGGGGCAAATATTCATTTAAGATTGATTAAAATAGTTTGGAGACAGATTGCCAAAGATTTTAAATACTAGAATAGTTTCCATTTTCTTCAAAAGGTAACAGGGAGACAGTGAAGCTTCCCAAGCAGGAAAGTGGCAGTCACACTTGTGTTCCAGAGATATCAATTTAGCAGCTATATGGAGAATTCATTAGTGAGGGGTCGGTTTTAAGCTTTCTTTCTGTGATTTCCACCCACAGTTCTAATTCTAATTTCTAGGGACAAAAATATCATATCTACTCTGTTTTCCACAGAAAGACCATTGAGCTCTGGTACTGCAGCTTAAACAGCTTTAGTGATTCTGTTTTGAGAACCCTATCTTCAGTCTACACAACATTTGGTTAACCTTCCTTTGGAAGTGTTCCAGCTTAAAATAAAGAGGATGAAGGAAAAATTAGGAGAACATGATGTCACACAATTGAGTACAGTATTTCATATATGGTCTAACTAGAGCAAGACATAACACAATTATCAACTATCTTATTTTGAGTCTCTCAGTTTCTTTGAACACATCCTAAGGTCATGCTCTCTGTTTTAATTTTCCCTTCCCCTCCCCCTTACCTTGTTATGCTGTTGTTTCATATTGAAGTTTATAGTCTGATAAAACCTCCAGACTTTTTCCCCCCTCCCCCCGAAGGAATTTATTATTAAGTATATTTACCCATCTTACACTTGATGGATTTTACTTTTTGAATCCAAATATGGGATTTTCCAATTATTTCCCTTAAATATCATCATGCTTGATTTACCGTGTTTTTAAAACCTAATTCAGATCTTGAGTGCAAAAATTTTTTTAAAAATTATTTATTTTTATTTATTATAATAACTTTTTATTGAAAGAACCCATGCCAGGGCAATTTTTTACAACATCCCTTGCACTCACTTCTGTTCCGACGTTTCCCCTCCCTCCCTCCACCCCCTCCCCCAGTTGGCAAGCAGTCCTATATATGTTGATTATGTTACAGTATATCCTAGATACAATATATGTGTGCAAAACCAAACAGTTTTCTTGTTGCACAAGAAGAGTTGGATTCAGAAGGTAAAAATAACCCGGGAAGAAAAACAAAAATGCAAACAGTTTAGATTCATTTCCCAGTATTCTTTCATTGGGTGTAGCTGCTTCTGTCCATCACTGATCGATTGAAACTGAATTAGGTCTCTTTGTCAAGAAATCCACTTCCATCAGAATACATCTTCCTACAGTATTGTTGTTGACGTATATAATGATCTCCTGGTTCTGCTCATTTCACTTAGCATCAGTTCATGTAAATTGAGTGCAACAATTAAAAATTTTTTTTAACCTTTCTTTTTGAATCCCAGCATAATCCCAGCCTGGCACAGTAAGTGCTTACTAATTTTTTTTAAAACTTTGTGTCTTCTGCAACTTCATTTGCACACTTCCCTAAATCTTGATTTAAATATTTAACAAAACTGTTAATAGAGACATGTGAGATCTGGAATTACTCATTAGAGATCCTTTGGTAACTATTTTTTGCACCTGATCATTCAAAAAGAAATTTTAGTCACATAACTATGTGTTATTATCTAACCCAAACTTTTCCAACTTACCTACAAAGTTAGCATGAGAGAATAGCCAAATTCTTTGCTGAAATATATTGTCTATGGCATTTTCCCTAATCCATCATTTCAGTAATCCTTTCAGAAAAGGAATGAAGTTAGTCTGGAATAACTTGATCTTGACTAAATTATGCTGGTTTTTTTCCCGTTAATTCTTTCCTTTATACATTCTCACTAATCATTCCTTTAACAATATATTCTAAAACTGAAGAATCAAAATAAACTTCATTGGTCCATAATTTGAAGATCTCACTTCTTTTCTGATTTTTGATAAAGATTTTGCTATTTCTTGACTTGTAGCAACTTTCTTTTTCTGCCAACTTTTCAATGCTGACACAGATTCAGCAATAACATTTGCCAGTTCTTTCATGACATAGGATGTTATTTGTCCAGGGGTAGTAATTTGAATTAGCATAATTCTTTATAACTTGAGATTTTGATTCCTTCTTACTAATATCTGTTTGTTCTTCCCAATCCAAAAATCATTATTCTTGGAAGAGAAAACAGAAAAAAATACATGTCAAGTCCCTCCCTTATCACTGTCATCAACTATGATTAACTACACTACTCTAAAAAGGGAACCTATCTCTCCTTAAAAAAAATCTTCTCTTTACCTTAACACAAGTTTTTAAAAAATCCAAGTTGGATGTTATACATCTACTTGGGGATTCTAAATCCAAGATACAGAAAAAGAATGGTTTGACCAATGAACAAGGTTTGTTAGGTGTCACAGAACATGGGTGGGAGAGGAAAGATTCCAGAATTGCCAAGGTGAGGATCTCTTTATTTGCTTGTATATACTTATAATTTTTTTCCTGGGGGAGGGGACAGTTAAAAAGAGGATAAAGTATTTTATTTCACAGCAAGAGAGAAAAGGCCTGAAATGAGTTACTAAGTCTTTAACAGACCAAATTTTAGGCTGGCACCAATTACCATTTGTAAGTAAGACAGCAATTGTGCCAAAGAAAGCTTTATTAAAAGGAAAACAAACATTCTGCATCAAGAAAATTATAGTAATCTAGTTAAATAATAATAATTTACATTCATATATTACTTTAAAGTTTAAAAAACACTTTAGCAACACTCTTGGGAGATGGATAGCAGAAAAGAGTATTATGTGCATTTTACAGATAAGAAAACTTAGGATCAATGATGTTCTATATGACATGTTCACAGCTGTATAGCTAATAGATTAATGACATAATTTAAACCCAGGTCTCTTTGCTTCTGTGTCCAGTAAGGCACTGACTCGTTCTGGGTTGTTTTAAAAGGCAGAATTAGAAACAAATGAAAGTTACATAAGGAAACACATTAGGGAGGAAACCTAGTTATCACTAGAATGACAATGAATCGGCCTGTTAGGTAACAATTTTTCTATTACTATATTCAAGCAGAGGCTGGGAGAACATCTACTGGATATCCAACAAAAAGAATTTTTTCATTAGGGAGGAAGTTTAAATAGATGAGATTGCTAAAAGAATTCTGACCCTCAGATTATATAATTCTCTGACTATGAATTACACCCATATTATTCCCCTTTTTAAAGAATGAATAATATAAAATGAGATCAGTAAATTAAGCTTCATTATAGTAAGCCTACAACTATGGAAAATTTTACTGAAGACTGGCAAAAAGAAAAGCCTAAAGTAACCTATTCCTCATATCAGGGTCTTGGAACAATGGATTCTTTAGTAAAATGTTGTGACATCCTCATACCTAATTCACTGGCAAATGTTGTTCTATCTCTTCCTTTTTGTATGTAGTACATATTTCGTGAAAGTAAATTGATGTACTTCCTTATTCTCAAACCAATGTAAGTAAATAAGCCACACTACAATAAAATTATTTTGTAATTATAAAGATAAGTTCTGTTCTATGTACTACAAATCATACCATGAAAAGACAATTATTAACAATAAACTTTCTTCCTTTAAGTGATTAAACCTGAAAAACTTTCAACTTGATCATTCAAGTGAATGAACTTGTTCTCTCTAAAGTTAACAGTGATCTTCACCAAATCTATTCACCTCTTAGTTTTCCATTTTCTTGATATCTGCATCCTTGAACATTGGGAATAATTTTCTTCTCTTGGATATTCTCTTCTAAGTTCTTTTAAATATGTTTTTATTTTCTCCCTTGTCTGACCACTCTTTTTCAGCCTCTTTTACAAGATCTTCCTCTAAGTCACACCCACAAGTCAGTTTTTCCCCAATGTCTTGGATCATCTTCATACTCTTTTATACTCTTTGCCTTTAGAACATATCTCCCATTGTGATTCCCATCTCTTGCTCAGAATCACCAGTGCTCACTGGGTATCTCCAACTGGATATCCCATAGCCATTTCAAAATGAATATGTCAAAAATGGAACTCAGTATCTTCTCCCTTCCTCTCAATATTCTGTTTCTGAACTTCCCTATTATTATAAAGGACAGCAGTATCCTCTCATTTTTTTCAAGTTATCAAACTCTTCATCCTTGACTTCTCACTTTCACTCAGCTCATACAGCCAGTCTGTTACCGAGTTTTATCATTGGTACCTTCACAACATCTTTCTTAATTTCTCTTTTTTAAATCATAAAACCATTATGCTTGGACTACTGAAAGAGCCGTTGGTTGGTCCTCTCAACTCCAGTGTTTCACTTTGTTGATCATCTTCCAGAGCACACTTTACATATTATTACCCTACTCAACAAACTATTTGCCCCCTGATCCTTCCATGATAAAGTATTAAATCTTCTGTTTCTTAAAGTCCTTCACAATCTGGAAGTTGTCAATCTTTCTAGTCTTCTTACATTTTTTACTTATCTATTTACTTTAAAATCCAGTAACTGGTCGCCTTCTGTTCATCTCACAAGTTACTCCATCTCCCAACTTGGTAACTTTTCATGTTTATCTCTAATCCTTGCCTTAAGAACAACCCCTCACCAGTGCCAACCTTCCCTCTGAGATTATCTCTCATTTATACTGTATGTCTCTTGTGTGTATATTATTGGTGCATGGAAAATGAACTTAGAAGTCTTTACAAAATCTAGAAAAAATAGAAGCCCTTTCTATATAAGCCTTTTGCTTATATAGCTATATAAGCCCTTTATAGTCATCTAGTCTAACCAATTCCTTCATTTTTACATATGAGATAATCATTTTAGAGAGGTAAGGATTCTTATAGATGGTTCTATAAGAATAAATAGCAGAGATAAGATTTGACTACAAGATTTCTGGCTTCAAATCTTGTGTTTATAAAAATTCTGCTAGCTAAAAAAGGCTTTTTTATGTATATTACATTTTATATTTTATGAAAGGTAATATTAAGGTGAAGTAGCTGACAAAAATATTCTCATAAACAGGAGATAACCTTGTAAATAGTCTAATTGTGCTGTTGTTATGTATTTATTAAATTTCAAGCAATACTTCCCACAGTAAGTGTACATTAATTGAGAGTTTTAGGCTATGGAGAGGCTCTTCACAAAACATTAATTTATTTTAAGTAAATACTTTCTCCTTCCAAAGTATTCTCTAATAATTTATTTCCCAAACTTGTTTCAATTTCACAATAGAAAAAAATTAATATGACTTCAAGAAACTCCAAATCCCATAGACAATTATAATCAACAAATATTTCTTGATGTAAGGAGAAATAAAACAGGTATTAAGCATATTGAGGAGACCCTGATGGTAAACTGATGGGAGGATACAAACAAAAATGATGCTGGGTGGGCTGTGATCTGCTTCATTAAAGAGAATTTCTGAATCCATGCTTTCACCGATTCATTTGACTAGCTAAACAATTAAGTATTTTTTGAAGTACTAGATAATGGAATCAGAGAACCTTGGGTTCAAATGTTCTACCAAATATCGTCCTGTATGATATTGAGCAAATAAATTTTATGGGCCTCAAGAAGTGGACTATATGGTCTCTCTGAGCTCATTCAAAAGATCTAAAATTAAATCTAAATCTAATCTACGTACTGTTTACATGCTATTCTTCCTGAGTTACATTTGGTTCCAAATAACATTCAATAACAGAATAACAGAAATAGAATAAATAAGAAGCACAAAGACTGAGATATATTCCTTTGATTTGTGGAGGAAGAGTCAAATCATAAGAAAATAAGCTTATGTGAATTCCTTAATTAAAATATTTAAAGTATTAAGTGTCTAAGACATGTAAAGCACCATCACAATTCTGGATACTAATAATACAAAAATGAAAAATAAAATAACATTCTCTCAAAGAGCTTAGACTTATTTGGGGGAAAACAGGATATGTATGCACAAATAAATATAAGGTAGAATGTGACAGGAAAGAGAGAGATGCAAACTAATCAAGAAAAATGTGTGAAAAATGCCTTCAGCTACAGAAGAATCAGAGAAGGATTCATGGAGGATATGGTAGCAGAGTTGGGCCTTAAAGGAAAAGAAGGATTTCATTAAGAAGAAAAGAGGAAGGGGTGTATCCAAGTACAGGAGACAGCTTGTACCAAGGCAAGAGAGTGAGAAAGGATCAGATAAAAGTTCAATTTAGTTGGAATCATATATTAAAGTATGATATAATGTGAAATGCAACTAGAAAGGTAAGCTGGATCCCAACTTTGGAAGACATTAAATTCAAGGATAAGGGATTAATATTTCATTATGTAGGTCACTAAAAGTATACAAGCAAGGGAGTTTCAGAATCAGGCCTGTGCATTAATTTTAACATTTGTGTGAAGGACAAATTAACTAAGTAAAGGTCTAGCGGCAAGAAAACAAATTAAAGGCATTTACTGAGAGTCAGTAAATCAATAAACACTTATTAAGAACCTACTATGTGTCAGGTACTGTGCTAAGAGCTGGGGATACCAAGAAAATTAAAAGAAAGCCCCTATTCTCAAAAAATTCATTGTTTAATGAAGGACACAATTTGGATATTACTGTGAATTAGCATAGAAGAATAGGAGTGAAAAATGAAAGAATATATATGAATTACACTAGTGACTGATGAGGTACAGGAACTGAGTGGGAAGAATCAAAAATGTTTGAATTTTATAGCTCATGTGACAGTAATAATCTAACCCAACTTCCTTATTTTTCACACCAGTAAAACTTAATTTTAGAGATGAGAAGTACTCAAATGACTCAAAACTAATAAGTGGCAGAGCTCAGATTTAATCCCATCTCTTCAAAATACAAGGTCAATGCTCTTTTTAATATAACTCCTCAAGGTTTTTGATACTGGGTCACTAGGAATGGAAGTACCATCAATAGAGAAATGGGAAACTGGGAGGTGATACCAAATTAGGAGAAAGAGGTATGCAGTTGATGGCATGGATAGCACCAATCTAGATAGATGTGTCCAGCAGCCATATGCAGATGGAGAATTAGCATTTAGCTCAGAGACTGGTGCTAGATACATGCATATAAAATATACATTTGAATTTGGTATTGGCTCTCAGAAGTGAAATATGAAGCAAAGAGCTTCTCTGATGTCACTATTCATTCAAGTTAATTTCCTATATCTTTCAGATATACAGAGTAATAAAATCATAATTGATGATCAGAATGTTAACCATGAAACACTGCAAGAAACTTTATGATCAGTGTACTTACTAAGGGAGAAAAGTGACGGATGCTTTAGTTAAGCAACAAATTAAATGACTCCTGACATAATTAATGGTTATGGTTGGAATACCAATTTTATATGATGAAAATCTATCCAAGGATACAAACTTCTTAAAAGATGTGTTGCTCTGGACCACTTAAATAATTAGGTTCTATTTCAATGTCTAAATACATCATGCACAATTTATATACTTTTCAGTTAAGGAAACAAGAATAAATAGTCTAAAAAATAAAAGTAAACAAAGGATAAAATATGAACCTGAAAATCTTAAATTATAAAATAATCTCAGAAATTACCAGGAACATTAACTCAAAAGCAAAAAAAACCCTCATCAGAATAAATAATAAAATTTAAACATAATTAATCCCCTTATAAGAAACTAATGATACAAATTAAGAGAAAAAAAGTTCTAATAATGCTTCTAAAACTGAAAAATTTACCATATGGAGAGTGTGATACTAAATGATAAAATGCCAAGCTTCTGGAGAAGTCCCAAAATGTCATTAACTTGAAAGTGATTCTTTAAAATGTAGACAAAAACTATACAAGCAAAATCATTGAGATTCTACCTATTGAAAAGGTAATTACTAAAGCTATCAAAGAAATGAATAATTGGAAAATAACAGATTCACTGTAGAAGAATTTCTATGTCAAAAAGTCCACCAGAGTGTATCAAAGATGATTCAAGCTCAAACTGCAAAACCAAATTAATTTTTATGTCATCTGGTCATAATAGAAGGCACAGTAAAACTATCAATACTTGTAGTACAAAAGTGTTAAGTGCTGCTGGATACCCTTGAATCCCAACTATAGATTACAAATATAGATATAATATATAACAATGTTCAGTTCTTTACAACTTGGCCTCAATCTACTTTTCCAGCATCATTCCTTAGAATTGAGGCTCTTTACTGACTCTATGCTTTTTCAGTGACTTTCTTTATCTATGAAATACACTCTTTCCTCATCTCAACCTCACAGAATCTCTCCTATCTTTCAAACCTGAGGTGAAAGACAATGGTTTTCTCCATGAAGCCCTTCTTGACCCTTCTTCCCTATAATTACCTTGTATTTATTTTGTGTGTCTTGTATGCATATGTATACATACATATGAATATATATATATATATATATATATATATATATATGTGTGTGTGTGTGTTGTATATTTATGCAGTATGCAATTACATATGTGCATGTTGCCCTTCTCAATAATATAAACTGTTGGAATCCTAGTGTCAACTCAACTTGAAACAAGGTACTAAGTGGAACTGAGAAACAATGCTTGTGTTCACACCTGCACTCACTGGAGTTCACACGTTTAGGAGATTTCAGGGTTTAGTATGAGATATCTGAATTCACACCTCCCTTGAAACTCCCAGAGCCTTTGAAAGAACCAGAAGAAATTTATAAGAAATCTTGGGAGGGGGGAATGGGATAATTTTTGTCTTTGTATTACTTTTGACTCACACAGCACATGCCATATGGGAGGAACTTAATCAAGTCCTATTGACTGGCTGATAATTGTTTAATAAATGTCTGTTGAATTTTGGTCAATCTCGCAGAAATGGGGAATCATGAGGACTCAAAAATCCAGCAAATGATTTTTGTGACTTTATTTATTCCATAAAACAGAAATTTATTCTGTGTTGTCCATGTGGTTTTCATTCATTAGACTTGTGTTTTAGTTGTGGGGCTGTGACTATTATACTGAACAAGTAGTCTCTTAAGAAATTTAGATTAGATCATTGAAACTGATTTCTTTTTGCTCTAAAAACATATCTCAAGAGCAGATAACTATATATTTATGTCATCACATGGTACCATCCTGGGTTAGTTTTTTTAAAATAAATTTGTCTTAATATGATTTCAAAATTTAGCTTCTCCACTTTGCAGTATAATTTTTGTACCTTCAAACTCAGCTATCTATGTGACAACAATACTTTGGGGGAAAAGCACACATTTAAACTCAAATAGGAGAGGTGTCTCTCTGAATGTATCATGGTGGTTCAAGAATAATCATCTCATCTCAGTACTGATATATGAGTACCAGAAAACTCTAGGATTTCATTTAAAACTAGACTATCGTGGGATAATCTATTTCTATAAAGTTCATCTAGAAACAATAAGGGTGGTATCACACACACACACAAATTCTAATCTAGAGGGATGTATAATGTACGCTTGGCTAATATATAACTCTACTTAAAACTCTGCAATTAAACAAACATCTGAGAAATTCCTTACATTAACTGCAAATCTTGATAAAGAGATAAAGTGATTTCATGTCACAACTTTGCAAATCTCTTTCACTCAGTCTTAGTGTTTGAGCAGGGAAAGGAACATATGATTGGTCTTTCCTTACTGGATTTTGGATACTATAGTCTTTCAGGTCTGTTTTATATAAGCACAAATTCATGCTACTTTAAATCATAATGGACTTCCATTTATCTTTCCCATCAGAACTTTCAGTGGTGGTTGTATCTGGGAGACATACACACCAAGTACAAGTGTTGAAAAGTATGTTATAAAATAGAATTTCATATTTATCCAATACCATTCTTTCAAAGAGCTCAAAGTAAATTTCATATTTAAGTTAGCTTAGGATTTGACTATAAACTGGACATTAAACAAAGTGAGTTCTAATTACATCTCAAACACATATTTGTCTTGTGGCCTGAGGGAAGTCATTTAATCTCTGTGTATTTCATTCTATCCATGTGTATTATAGGAAAAATATTTTTCTGGAGTAATTAGCTTTTTAAAAAAATTAGTGGATGCTTTTTTGTTTTTATGTCACATTTATTTCCAAACATCTTTCATCTCTTCAAAAAGCCATCTCATAATAAAAATTAGAATTTGAAAAGCTAAAAGGCATTTAAGCAAAAGCCACATGTGGACCACATCTGGCGATATCCGCCATATTCCACACTCTAACCCCTACCTCTGTAATAAAAGGAAAGAGATACTTTCAAATATATCTACTGAAATAAGAAATAGGTGCTGTCAGAAATATATTTCCCTTATTTCAGTAGAAAAATTGACCTTAAAACAATGAAAAAGTTTCATTATAAATTTCTCTCATTCATAAAATAGTATTAGTGTGTTGTCTCTTTCTTAAACTCCAGACTAAAAATGTAAATTCTCTCTGGTCTTTAAAGAGACAATATATTTTCTTGAGAACTTTAAGAAAAATAAAGACTCAAAAGGTCTTAATGTTGATCTTAGAGAAGACATGCTGTAATTATACAGTCATGATTCTACTAATCATAATACATATTTTCATGAATAGTTAGAAACATTGGATTATTCTTTTATTAAAGAACCATCATCATCATCGTCATCAATCCTGTGCTAATTAGTTGCCAAGTAGCAACCATGATTTAGAAATGAGAAAATCAAGATAAAATATACAGGATTTTAAGAATGTTATTTCTCCTTGATAAAATGGAGACAACTCAGCACTGTGAAAAGAGTACTTCAGAGGGACTTTCATTTGAATCTCAGCCCTATCTCTTGCTGCAAGACCATGATCAAGTAATAACTTAATAACATTTCTTTGGACCTTAGTTTTTTCATCTGCAGAATGAGGGAATTGGAATAGATCGCCTCCCAGTCCTAATTATATGATCCTATAATCTGATTCCTTCTCATTCTAATTCTAGGATCTAAGATTATTATAAATACTAACCTGTGAAAATTAGTTCTTACCCAGGCATTTTATCTGAAGCAGCCCTTGTACAACTGCTAAATAATATTTAGAATTTTTTAGAATTTTAGAATTTTTTTTAGAATATTTAGAACTGCTAGAAATATTTATGCTCAATCAAACATGCACTTGGGTTCTGCAACTTGTTTATTGAACTACTTTATATAAAATCTGGATTTTAATCTATTTTCATTTGCCTCTAAAAAATTTAATAAAGTCTTAACCACTGTTACTGTCCTTCTGATGATCTAGTTCTTCCTGCAGAATGGTGGTCATACTAGAGAGAAAGTATGTTTGCTGATTAAATACAGTAAGTTCTGACTTTTAAGACTAATGTACAACAGAAAAAGCAGCTTAAAATGCTATGACACTAGAATCATTGGCATAGTCATATTCAAATAATATTACATTCAATCAAGATATAATTTGAGCAAAATGCATTTTTCCCCCTTTTCAAAGAACCTGGATGAACCAAAAGAAATACTTTTGACTAGCTGATCAAAGCTAACTGTTTAAAAGTTTGTCCTTTAAGGATTGTGCAATAGGAAACTTCCAGGTGGATTTCAGGTAAGATGGTATATTCACTGCTGACAAATTACTTTAAAAACTGTGTCTAAAGGCTTTTCTATAATTATAATGCTAAAGATTTTACTGCACAAATATGTTACACATAAGGGGAAAAAAGTAGAAAGGAAACACGCACAGGAACATTTACCTTCCACTGCTCTTTTGAAGAATACTTTGCAGCTGCCACAGGTCACCACCCCATAATGACATCCCGAAGCCTCGTCCCCACATACCAAACATATTTTAGAAGGTCTTGATGATGTAGTTGAAACACTTCGTAAAGAAGAACTGTAAAAACAAAAAAAGATTGAGATTATATGAAATGTAACATTAATACACAATTGTGTGAAGGAAATGCTTTGTAAGGTCTAAGAGGGTCAGTCAATGTGGTATATTGGGAAAAGACTAGATACAAGCTCTAGGTTGGCCTATCATGAGTCACCTCACTGAAATTTGTTTTCCCTCACCTTTTTAATCTTTGAATCATCTGGCTTACAAAATTATTGTGATTTTTTTTTGAAAATCACATGAGAATGGATAAAAAGCACTTTAAAAATCTTAAAGTTCTACATAAATGTAAGCTGCTATTATTAGTTGGTGGCTAAGACTTTCTCATTATTGAATTGTAGAAATCTTCAACAATCTCTGGTTTCTACAGAAGAGAGGAATAGAACCTTATATTCCTGGCCTTGAGCGAGATCACTAAAAAAAGCTGGACTATCATTTCACTGATATAGGAGGGAAACAGACTGACAGGAAGGTACGGAAAGAGAAGGAAATAAAACAAACATGAATCAAATTTAAAATAGGATAAAGAGGGCAAATATTGTGGCATTTTAACACTAAACCCATCTGTGTCATCCTCATATTGTTATAACTTAAGATCAAAATATCTTGCTTATATTTTAGTTTTGTCTAGTTATTTTAGTCAACCATAATTTATAATGCACTTATTATGAGCCAGTCTTTGTATAATTGTGTGAAGTAGATTGTCATGGTTTTTTGATATATGCAATACTACTCACATGTGTTATAAAATTACAATATTTAATTTGCCCCAAGTAGAACTCCAGCACAGTAATTTTATATAAGCATAAGTAAAACTGTCAAATTTCCAATACACATCTCAAATTCAAATTCAAATTTTAGCTCGTCCCACAGTCTATTCCTCCAAGCTTTCTAATTTCTATTGCTAACAAAAGGCTTAAAAATCTTAAGAGTCACCTGAATCCCATCTTCGACATTTCTTCCATCCACTCAAATTCCAATTTCTGTTGCTTCTATGACCACAGTATTATTTACCTTTATCTATTTATTTCTACTCACTCTGCTATAAGTTCAAGCTTCCATTTATCTGGGTTATTTTAAGAATCTCTTAACTCATTTCACTGCCTTTAATCCATACTTTATTGGGATGCCAATATAATCTTCTGTTATCCACTTGCCCTAAATTCTTTAATGACCTTTGAATGACAACTGAATAAAAGCTTTAGCCTGGTATTTAAAGTTCCCCACAATCAAGATCTAACATATTTATTCTGCCTTATTTTATATTCTACTACTTTAGATCCTATATTGCCTCCAAACTTTGGCTGTTCTTCAATCTCATTCTCACATAACTTATTCTTACCATGCCTCATACCTAGTCCTCCCAGCCTCTCTGCCATTTAAAATCTTTTAACTTATACCTCTTTTGCAAATGAAACTATTTATCTCCTGAATTCTAGTTCCTGATTTCAGCTGCCTGCTGAATGTCCCAGGGACATCTCCACATATCTAAAACAGAATTCATTATATTTCCCTTTACATTCTCACACACTTAATTTTGTCAAAGTACAGCCTCATTTCTAGATACCCAAGTTTACAACCCTAGGGTTATCCTCCACTCTTCACTTTCACTCAGAAATTGCCTCTTTTTCATTCCCTCCATACCAAATCCAATCAGCTGCTGACTTACTTCTTAAATACACATCCCCTAGAAGGGGAAAAATTGGGACACTAATACATTGTGGGTGGAGCTGTCAACTGATCCAATCATTTTGGAGAATAATTTGGAACTATTCACAAAGGGCTATCAAACTGTGCATACCATTTAATCCAGCAGTGTTTCTACTGGGTCTATATCCCAAAAAGATCATAAATAAAGGGAAAATATTTCACATCTGCAAAAATGTTTATCACAACTCTTTTTGTAATGGCAGAAACTGGAAACCTAGTGGATACCCATCAGCTAGGGAATGGCTGCATAAATTATAGGATATGAATGAAATGGAATTATTGTTCTATAAGAAATGAAGAGCAGACTGATTTTAGAACAGTCTGCAAAGACTCACATTAACTGATGCTAAGTGAGGTGAGTAGAACCAAGAAAACATCATATATAGCAACAAGAAGATTATGCGATGATCATCTGATGGACTTGGCTCTTTTCAACAATGTGGGGATTCAAGACAATTCCAATAGACTTGTGACGGAGAGAGCCATTTGCATCCAGAGAGAGAACTATGGAGACTGAATGTGGATCAAAGCATAGTATTTTCACCTATTTTGTTGTTATTTGTTTTGTTGTTTCCCCCCTTTCTTACGTTATTTTTTTCACTTTTGTTCTGATTTTTCTTGTACAACATGATAATTGTGAAGATATATTTAGAAGAATTGCAATCTAAAAGAAAAATTTGAAGAAAAATTTGAAAGATGAGGTTTTGTAAAGATGATTGGTGAAAACTATCTTTGCATGTATTTTGCAAAAAAAAAAAAAAAAAAAAAGCTTTTTAAAATAAATAAATAAATGCCAATTCTCCCTCCCTTTTTACTCCTCATAACATAACTATCTTAGTTCAGGCTCTTATCACCTCTAATTTGAACTTCTGCAATAGTCTCCTAATCTTGCAAATGAAACAATATCTATAAAACAGTAAATATAGTTAAATATAGTTCCTGGTACATAGTAAGCATTGTAATGAATACTTCCCCGCCCACAAATACATCTCTTGTCAATAAATTTCTCTTACTGTAAATCCATTCTCAACATGACCGCTAAGTTGCTATTCCAAGGGTGCTGGTCTTACAATGTCACTTTCTTGCTAAAGAAACTTCAGTCATTAATTAGCTCTCCTTTGCCTTTAGGAAAATATGAAATCCTTTGTTGGTCATTTCAACCCCTTGTTTTCCAGCATGATTATATGTTATTCCCTTTCACAGACTCTGAATTTGGCTGACTGTCTAGTTCCCAGCAAGTTGAAGGTTCTTTTTCCTAACTTCTTGAACCCCTTCTATCTCTTCAAGATTAAGCTCATGGGCCACCTCCTTTTCGATTCCTTCAATCATTACAGCCTCTTCCAACATCCATTTATTTAGTAAATATCCCACAATGACCCTTCAATTTATATAGTATATCCTCCACAATAGAACTAAGTTTCTTGAAAATAGAGACTATGTCACTTTTTAATCTATACTTTCAGATTCCAGCAGTGACAAACACATAGGGAGAGCTTTATAACAAGGCTTGTTGAATGATTTCTCTTCTAATCCTAGGTTAGGTGCTAATTCCCCTTAGAGTTTTCTCAGATGCTCCCCTTCAATATTATGAGAATAAAAAAAGAAACACTTTATTACCACTATTGAAGAGACTGTCATATATAAATATATGTGTGTATATCTATATATAGATATACACACATATATTTATATGTACATATATATATACACACACACACAACGAATTCAAAGAATTAAACATAAATATGTAACATGAAAACTTGTCCAATTATATGGATTAGGCCATGTGAATTCTCCCTTCCAAACTATCCCCCTGTTTACTCATTACTTCTAACAACAAAAGTAGTGTTTGGTTCTTTGCTTTGAAGTCACACTCCAATCTCATTATTAGAGCATAAGTTTATAGAAGGTAGTGTTTATAGAAGGTATAGTGCTAATGAGGCCAGGGTTACAGGTTCAAGCCCCATACAGTTTATTTAACTTGGCACAGTAAAAACTCTGTTCTATGATTACAAACTGTACTCCAAAACTCGACCAGCTGTCTTACAAATATAAATCACTATTCACAAGGTAGTTTGAACAACAGAGTGTGAATAGCTCAGGACAACCTATCACCATTCCCTCCTAAATCCAGAAGTACATTATTTACTGATACTGGGTCAGATAAGTTATTCTTAAATATGAAGAATAGCAGACATAGCTCATATCTTTTAAGTAAGCATATTTTTAAATTTTAAGGAAAAATAGGCTTTAAGTTTACTGATGATATTAAACAAATCTTTCAAAAATATTATAGGCTTTCATGAATATTTTATATATAAAAATTAACTACCACATAAAACCCATGGTCTTGTATTGGAGAAAAGTTACATATGCTAGAAGGAACATTTTAAATGATATAGGATTTCATGACAAAGTTTTATCTGGAACTCATTTTATATCTTAATGAAAATATACAGTAAAACATAACAAATTGATAATCACTACTTTCCCCAAGGCAAAACTTACTATGAACATGTTATTCTGCCTTCAAATAACTATAGGTTATTACCTTGAATCAAAGTTATCACTAAGATTATTTTTTATTTCAAATTTGTTTTTCTATGAAAAAAATCGCATTCTATTTTAATAAATCAGTTTCTTATAAGTTTCACAAATGTTCAAATTTGACAATTTTTCTTTTTATCAACAAAGTTAACAATTTGTTTCTACTTTCCTATAATTTTACTCGTACAAGCCTTCTTCCATCAAAGCAATCCTCCTCCCTATAATGCTACAAGATTATAAGCTACAATGCCTGCTTTTGCCTTTTTGGTGAGTATAGCTGAAAAAAGTTGTATTTTGATCAATAGTTTCTACAACAGAAACAAATAACTTCATATTCCATATAATGGTTTGGGAGAGGTTAAAAATGCTACAATGAAGACCTGAAATAAGAGTCTAGTGTTTTTTTCCCCTTCATTTGTTAAGAAACAAGACTTTTAGTCCTGGTTCTGCTCCCAAATAAGTTTGATGGATTCTGACCACTCAGTTGGATGATCTTCTCTAAACATCTCTACTCTCATTTGTTTTAATAAATAACAACAATAATAGCTAAAAAATATATAAATAGTTATATAATACTTTAAAGTTTGCAAAGGTTTTAATGTAAGAAGTGTAAAATATACCTGGTGTGGACCCAATTATAACCCCCCTCCCAATTTCAATCTCTCCAGCTTCTTCTCTCCTGTCTACAAATCTCCCAAGGCTTTCCCCCTTCCTTAAACAACATTTTCACAACCTATCATCTCAAATTATTATCCTATATTTGTTCTTCCTTTTATAAATGAATTTCTTGGAAAGTTATTCACTCAATGTCTCAACTCTTTATGCTTACATATACTTTTCCACCTTTGTAATGCAATACTTCAAGACTTGTACCTCTACTGTACTATTTTTTCCAAGGTTACCAACAGATCTCTTAACTGCAAAGTACAATAGCCTTTGGGAGTTCTGCATATTGTGCCACTGTTCACCACCCACTTTTTCTGGATACTTTCATCTCCCTTTCTTTCCTTTACTCTGTTCTCTCCCCTGGTTCTTCGACCTGAATGTTCCCTCACATTCTCCTTTGCAGGATAATCCTCAATGCTATGTTTCTCAAATATGGTACCTTGTAAAGCTTTATCCAGGGATATTTTCTTTATCTCTCATGCTTAGAAATCTCCTTCCTCATCTCCATCTCCTAACTTCCTTCAAGTCTCAGGTAAGATGCTGTTTATTATTGAGTCATTTTTCAGTCATGGCTGACTTCTAATTCCATCTGACATTCACTTGACAAAGATACTAGAGTAGTCTCCAGATGAGAAAACTGAGGCAAATGGAATTAAGTGATTTACCCAGAGACACAAAGGTAGTTTAGTGTTTGAGGCCAGATTTGAATTCAGAAAGATGAGTCTTCTTGATTCCAGATGCAGTGCTCTACTACTTTAACTACCCAACAGCCCCTCTCAGCTAAGGTCCAACCTTCAATAAAAAACAAAAAAGAACCACTCCCCATTTTTTCACACTTTCTTAATCTTAATGCCTTCCCTCTGAGATTATCTATGATTTACCCAGTATATGGCATGTTTAACCATAGCTGTTAGAATGATTTCAGAAAGGCATGGAGAGAGAACACTGTACAAAGCAAAGATGATCATACAATGATCAATTCTGATAGACTTGGCTCTTTTCAACATTGAGGTAAATCAGGCCATTCCAATAGACTTATGATGGAGAGAGCCATCAAACATCCAGAAAGAGGCTGAATGTGGATTACAACACAGTATTTTCACCTTTTTTGTTGTTTGCTTGCTTTTTTTCTCATTTTTTTCCTTTTTGATCTTATTTTTCTTGTGCAGCATGATAAATGTGGAAATATGTTTAGAAGAATTGCACATGTTTGACCTATACTTAATTGCTTGCTTTCTAGGGAAGGGAGTGGGAGAAAAATTTGGAACACAATTGCAAAGTAAATATTGAAAACTATCTTTGCATGTATTTTGAAGACAAAAATCTATTATTAAAAATTAAATAAAAAGTTTAAAAATTTAAAAATAGCTATTTTCAGCTATATTCTCCTCTCTTAAGATTGTGAATTGCTTGAGAAAAAAAATAGTCTTGCATTTCGTTTAACTTTTACTCCTTCAAATTTCTCTAATTCTTACTGTGGGGACAATTTTCCTATTTAATCAACTAAGTTGGAATTATCATTAACTCTTTTCTGTCCCTCTTCTCAAAGTCAAACTATTCTGAAGTCTTAAGAGTACTATTTCTAAAATATGTCATTTTGTCAGTCCCTTTAATTATGTTCATATGGCCACTATTCTAGTTCAGGCCTTCATCTATCCTAGACAGCTGCAACAGTCTCATCATTGGTTTTTCTGCTTACATTCTAACAGTTTAACAGGCTTTACAATAAATTTATTCATTATTATAAATATTCAGTGAGATCTCTTCACATACTATACTGTATAAAAAGATATGGAATACTAAAAATCAAAAACAGATTATGTGTATAACAAACCAATTTTTAAAACAACTTAAGCAAAATGTGTCCTTCCCAACTCATAAAATGAATTGAACTTTTAAAGCTATTTTCTTGTGTTTAAACTAAACTCGTTTAGATCATATTAAATGTGAAATAAGTAGTTCTAACTTTATTATTTCATTGATATTTAGTGTATGCTATTTAAATACATACATCTTTTTCAATGCTAAATGATTCATCAGTATTTTTTAGATAGTATGAAAAAATCTGGTTAGTGATGAACTAATTCATAATGCACATAGGCATTAAATACAGGTTATAATGTCAGTTGGATGAATAAAATCACACCTAAAGTTATCTGGCAGCTACTGAAGAAACTTTCTCACTAGGTTGAAAGAGATAAATAGTCTAGGAAATTGAAATTTTAAAGAACAATTACTAGTCATTTCCTTCCTAGGATACTCTTCTTCATCTTTCTTAATATAGTAGTTGTAAAATCACAATTCAGTACAGTTTATGCCATTAATAAAATCTGGCAGAGGAACACTGTTTAATAAAGTACTATCTGGCTATAAGGTATGTAATTTCTAGACACAAGATTTTACTTAAATGAATCCAATTTGCCTCCAAGTGACAATAATTTTCTTTTTTAAAAAATAATTTTCTTCTAAAACCAAAACACCATGCTATACTTGAAATTACCCAATTGATATATAATGAAATTATACAATTTAAAGACACTAAAATATTTTGAAGCAGAACTAAAAATGAGGGGAAAATAGCAACAGGGAAGGAATTGTTTGCATCTCTAGGGTCAGACATTAAGACTTCTCTATCTACTAGACTTTGACATTATATCAAACTCCAATAAGTAGGAATTCTTAATTTAACAACCACAGAAATTCTTTAGTCAAAGATAAAATCATTTGTTATTATGTTTGATCAGCATTTGATTGACATTTTCACAGAGAATTAAGATAAAAACAAAAGAGTCAAATAGAAGAGCTAAACAACTACTATCTAACATTTCTATAAACACTGAGGGCATATATATATGCATATATATAGGGCATATAATATATATATATATATATATATATATGACACTGATGGGGATTACAAGCATAAATTAAATTTAAAAAAAAACCTCAAAGGAGGGGAAGAGTAGAGAGAATTTGGAACTTAAGTTTTCAAAAAACCCTGAAATGTTAAAAATTGTTTTATAGGTAATTGGGGAAAAATAAAAATATTAAATAAATGCTAAAAAATAATTCTCCCAATTTGTTTTTACTTATTTTAAACATTCTTTCTTTTTACATTTTGAATTCCAAATTCATCCCCTCCTCAAGACACTACAAAGACAAGCAATATAGTAATTATATATGTGAAATCATACAAAATGCTTTTCTATATTAGCCAGTTGTCAAATGAAAATGCAAAAAAAATTTAAACTTTAATTTGAACTCAGCATTTCATTATGAATCCTTTAGAACTGTTTTGGATTATTGTATTGAATAGCTAGGTCTTTCACAGTTGATGATCATTACAACACTATTGTTAGTGTGCACAATGATTTCTTGGTTCTTCTTATTTCACTTTACATCAATTCATATAGTCTTCTCAATCTTTTTTTTATTTGTTTTGTTTTTTTTTATTTTTTTTTATTTAATAGCCTTTAATTTACAGGATATATACATGGGTAACTTTACAGCATTAACAATTGCCAAACCTCTTGTTCCAATTTTTCACCTCTTACCCCCCCCACCCCCTCCCCTAAATGGCAGGATGACCAGTAGATGTTAAATATATTAAAATATAACTTAGATACGCAATAAGTATACATGACCAAAACATTATTTTGCTGTACAAAAAGAATCAGACTCTTTATTATTGTACAATTAGCTTGTGAAGGAAATCAAAGATGCAGGTGTGCATAAATATAGGGACTGGGAATTCAATGTAATGTTTTTTAGTCATCTCCCAGAGTTCTTTTTCTGGGCATAGCTAGTTCAGTTCATTACTGCTCCATTAGAAATGATTTGGTTGATCTCGTTGCTGAGGATGGCCTGATCCATCAGGACTGGTCATCATCTAGTATTGTTGTTGAAGTATATAATGATCTCCTGGTCCTGCTCATTTCACTCAGCATCAGTTCGTGTAAGTCTCTCCAGGCCTTTCTGAAATCATCCTGTTGGTCATTTCTTACAGAACAGTAATATTCCATAATTTTCATATGCCACAATTTATTCAGCCATTCTCCAACTGATGGACTCAATCTTTTTTTTAATCTTGAAACCACCATTCTAATTTTTCTTATACTAACATAGCACTCTAACACAATCATATGCCATAACTTGTTCAGTTATTCTCAACTGATAAGCATCCCCTCCATTTCCAATTCTTTGCCAGCACAAAAAACAAACAAACAAACAAAAAACCAAACCCTGCTGTAAATATTTTTGTAGATACTGGTCCTTTTCCTTTTATCTTCTTAGAATATAGACCTAGTAGTGTTATTTCTGTATAAAAGATATGTACAGTTTATATCCCTTAGATCTAAGTTGTAAATTATTTCCTAGAATGACTGGACCAGTATACCACTCCACCAACAGGTTCTGTACCTATTTACCCTTATCTTATCCATCATTTGTTATTTCTGATAGGTATAATGTTATGCTTCCTAGTTGTTTTTATTTTTATTTCTCTAACCAAGAGTTATTAAGAGTACTGTTTTATATAACTAGAGATAGTTTTTATTTCTTCTTCTGAAAACTATCTATTTATATTCTTTGGTCATTTATCAACTGGGAAATTATTCTTATTTTTAAAATAAATTTGACTCAATTTCCTATATATTTGAGGAACGAGATCTTTATCAGAAAAGTTTGTAAAAATTTTTGATATTACTTCATTGTTTATGAAACTTTTTAGCAAATAATTTCTCTGATTATTTCTTTTAATTTTATCTATTTTTGTTTTTGTTTTGAGATTGATTTTTTAAAGTTCAGCTGAAGTATATTAAATTCTGCTTTAGTCCTTTATTTTAAATCTTTATGTGTTTTTCTGTTTCAAATGTATTTTCTGTAAACAACATGTTGTTGAATTGTACTTTCTAATTTATCCTGCTTTCTGCTTCCATTTGATGAATTAACTCTTCCATTCACCTTCATAGTTATGATTACTGTGTAGTTCCCTTTAACCTGTTTCTTCTGTTTAATCTCAATTTTTTTTTCCTCAAAAGACTGTTTTGCTTTTGATTATTCTCTCTCTTAGTCTGCCTTCCCTTTTATCATTGTCCCCTTTCCCCATAAATTTTTTCCTCTTCTACTTAATATTATGCTAGGGGATGAGAGAGAGATGTCTCTAACAGATCTTCCTTCTTTGAAGTAATTCCAATGCCAGTGAGGTTCATACACTGCAAAGGCTCAAACAATGCAAACTCTCAAACTGACATCTAGATTTCTGCTTCTTGAAAGTAGAATGTCATCTACTCAAGAGTGATGGTAAGTATGGGAGGCTGAACATGACAAAGTGAGAAAGATGACTATGATCAAATCCTTTCATTACCTAGCTCCCTTTTACCTTCCCGCTCTTTTTGCACCTTACTTCTTGCCATAAACTCTTCTACTCAGTGACCTTGGTCTTCTAACTATTCTACAAACAATATTCTCTCTACTCTAAGAATTCTCTCTATTCTTTCTAATTTAAATCCAATTCACTTGCATGCCATAGCATCACCTCCCTGAAGTCATGGTCTTCTTCCAGAAGAAGGGAAAAACAACAACAAACTTGTTTCCTATATCTGGAGTGTTCTCCCTCTACTGGCTTCCTTTGAATTCCCATAAAATCCTATCTTGTATAGATGGCTTTTCAAATTCTTCTTAATTCTAGTGCCTTCTCTTTTTAAATTATTTCCTATTTATCCAGTATATTTTTATCCTATATATAACTGGTTTGCATATATTTGTTGTCTCCCTTACCACACTGTAAGATCCTGAGAACAAGAACTATCTTTTGCCTCTTTTTGTATCTCTAGCAATTAGCCCAGTATTTGACACATCAATTTATTGATTAATGTAATAATAAATGATCAGGGATAGAAAAAAAATGCTATCTAGCACAATGAGAAACTAGCTAACATTAGAAACCATCTTGTCAACAGACCATTTGATAATTTTCTACAACTCTCAGAAAGATTTATGGCTGATTGATTTTATTTTTTATTTTTTGTTGCTTAGTTAACAGGCATTTATTAAGTGCTTAATATGGACTAAACACTGTGAAATGATCTGAGAAAACAAAGAAAGACAAAAACAATCCCTGTTGAAGTTCAAGAAGTTTTTATTTTAATAAGAGATAAATATAAAAATAAAACAAGTTTATATAGAATAGAATTTATAATCTCAGAAGATACTAAAAGCTCAGGATTAGGAAAGGATGCCAGAGCAAGGTAGAATTTAAGCAGAGTTTGGAAGAAAATCAGGCAAATTAAATGGTGAATTCAAGTAAAAATAACATGGCAGGCCTGGTGGACAACCCAAACAAAGAAAAGGAGGCAATGGTGGGAATGTTTTGTGTGATGACCAACAAGTAGGCCAATTAATCAACATGTTGAAAGGAGAGTAAAACATATTAAGCCATAAAAAGTAGAAAGGAGATAGATTTTTAAAAGCCAAGTGGAAGACTTTGTTATTACTATTTTTTGCTTGACTACACATAATTTTGTTGTTGCTTTTCTCTCAGTGTGCATGGGGAAGTGTGGGATATGAGAAAGGAGGATAAATACTTGCTTATTGAAAGTAAAATAACAGAAAGTATTTACTAAAGTAGGAAGCAAAAAGAAGAGTTATTAAAGTATTAACATAAAATATTATTATCCAATGGATCCTAATAAAGATACTACTATGCTAAGTTGCCAAAGTTTTCTTTTTTTATAATGTTGAAAAAATTAATCAAATGAGAGATGAAAGAGATTTGTAAGGAAGTGTCATATTTCAAAAAATTAACTAGAACAGGCCTTCTTAAAACTTCTTCTACTTGCAACTTTTTAACCAAGAAATTTTTATGTGACCTTGGGTAAACAGGTATATAAAATAGATTTATAAAACTAATATTTACTGATGATGAATCATTTTGCAACCCCCATATTCAGTTACAAGACCCTATAGAGGATCCAAACTTCAGTTTAAAAAGGTAGAGATAATAATCTAGTGTTTTACAAACCCAAAGACCCCAAATTGTGGGATAAGAACTCAGCATTTGACAAAAATTGCTGGGAGAATTGGAAATTAGTATGGCAAAAACCAGGAACTGACCGATACCTAACACCACATACCAAGATAAAGTCAAAATGAGTTCATAATTTAGACATAAAAGGGGTATTATCAGCAGATTAAAAGAACAAAGGGTAGTTTACCTCTAAGATCAGTAGAAAAAGAAGGAATTTGTGGCCAAAGAAGAACGTGAGTACATTATCAAATGCAAAATGGATAATTTTGATTATATAAAGTTAAAAAGGTGTTGTGCAAACAAAATTAGAAGGGAAGCAATAAACAGGGAAAATTTTGTATTCTAGGATTCTAATAAAGGCCTCACTTCTAAAATATATAGAAAATTGACTCAATTTCCTAAGAATCAAGCCATTCTCCAATTGATAAATGGTCAAAGGATATGAACAGGTAATTTTCAGATGAAGAAACTAAAACCATTTCTAGTCATGACAAGGTGCTCTAAACCATTATTGATCAGAGAAATTCAAATTAAGACAACTCAGGTACCACTATATGCCTCTCGGAATGGCTATGATAACAGGAAAAGATAATGATAAATGTTGGAGGGGATGTGGGAAAACTGGGACACTGATATATTGTTGGTGGAACTGTGAACGGATCCAACCATTCTGCAGAGCAATTTGGAATATGCTCAAAAAGTTATCAAACTGTGCATATCCTTTGATCCAGCAGTGTTTCTACTGGGTTTGTATCCTAAAGAGATATTGAAGAAGGAAAAGGGACCTGTATGTGCAAAAATGTTTGTGGCGGCCCTTTTTGTAGTGGCAGAAACTGGAAATTGAGTGGACGCTCATCAGTTGGAGAATGGCTAAATAAGTTATGGTACGTGAATGTTATGGAATATTATTGTTCTGTAAGAAACGATCTTCAGGATGATTTCAGAAAAGCCTGGAGAGTCTTGCATGAACTGAGGCTGAGTGAAATGAGAAGAGCCAGGAGATCATTGCAAATGCAATGTATAGTAAGATTATATGATGATCAAGTCTGATGAACGTGACTCTTCAATAATGAGGTGATTCAGACCAGTTCCAATGGTCTTGCCATGAAGAAAGTCATGTGCAGCCAGAGAGAGGACAGGGGGAGCTGAATGTGGATCACAAATTAGTATTTTCACTGTTTTTGTAGTTGTTTGCTTGCATTTTGTTTTCTCGTATTTTTTCCCTTTTGGATCTGATTTTTCTTGTGCAACATGATATTGTATAAAGATGTATAGAGATGTATAAACATGAATATAAACATGTTTAACATATATTGGATCATTTGCTGACTGAGGAGGAGAAGGGAATGAGGAAAAATTAGAACATAGAGTTTAGTAGGGGTGAATGTCAAAAATTATCCAAGTATATATTTTGAAAATAAAAAGCTATAATTAAAAAAAGAAGATAGAGAATATTCAGAAGCAGATAAAGAAAATAATAAAATGTAATCCTTGAAAATGGTAAATGAGGTTAAAATAAATTAAGGGGATTGTCCAGAGAACATTGTATATAATAACAATATGATTATGTGATAATAACTGTGATGGACTTGGCTCTTTTCCACAGTGTGGTGATTGAAGGCAATTAAAATAGACATGGGATGGAAAATGCCAATTGCATGCAGAGAGAGATAACTATGGAGATTGAATGTGGATCGAAGCATAGTATTTTCACTTTTGGGGGGGTTGTTTTTTTCCCCTTTCTCATTTTTTCCCCATTTGGTCTGATTTTTCTTGCACAACATGAAAAACATGGAAATATGTTTTCTGAAGTTTATAATTAAATAAACTAAATCAAATGCTTATTTGGAGACTATGGGAAAATTATATGTACTAATGTACATCATTCCAGCATTCAGTTCTCCTCTGGTCAAAGAACTCTCAGCTGACCAAACCTTTCTGCCAGCCAAAATGCAGCTAGAATCATTCCTGATAGAAAGGTGAATTTCTTCCGTTTTACTTCACAAGGTAAAGATGACCACTTTCCTTCAGGGAGCCCTGATTTGAAGGACTAGACAATATAAGAAGCCAGAGAAAAAAAGATGGAGAGGAATGGAGTTTAAAAAAGAGGAAAGAAGAGAAGATGGAAGAGAAGAAAAGAAAAAGGTAAGGATAAGACAAGGCAGCTGAGCAGAGGAAGAATTACACGGAGCAGCAGATAGAGAAGGCTACACAGCTGACTCTGACTCTTTACGACTATGACGCTGAAAGCCTGCTGGTTGGAAGAGAGGCTTAACTTTGCATTCTGGCTGGCAGAAAGGTTTGGTCAGCTGAGAGTTCTTTGACCAGAGGAGAACTGAATGCTGGAATGATGTACAGAGCTGTCTAGCTTATTGCTATGAGGAACCATTTACAGCCTAAGACAGGGGTAACTAGGGGTGACTGGTTGCTCTCTATTTTCCTCTATGATTTAAGAGAGAGAAACAGGAGGGAAAACAAGCTTTGCATCAATTTTTTCTGAACTGTGCTTATTAGAAAAGAGATTCTGTACCAGAAGCTTAAGATGAAAAAAGCAAAATTCTGTTGTCTGAATACACGCTGTGAGGGCTTCACTGGATTACCCTGAGAGGCAAACTAATGAACTTTTGAGTTTTTCTGGCTTAAGGAAGCTACAAGTAATAGAATAAATGAAATATTGATTTTTTTCTCCCCTCCTCCATCATGCTAATATACCACAACACTTCCTCAGCATCTTGTAGAATGAGCTAAAAGAAGTTATCATTGTTCAATTAGCTAAAGGGCATTAGATCTTTGCCCAGCAAAAGAATGACTGAGGACCACAAGAGGTGCATCTGAAAGAAAAGCAGTTTTGCATGGTATAATTTGTTCCTGAAAAGACTAGTGACATCAAAACATGTTGTCTAGAATTGAGTTTCCCTTGACTCATTAATTTTCCCATTCATGAACCCACCTGCTTAATTTCTGTGCTCATTTTCCACTACAAATTCTACATGCAGTAGTAGGAAAAGATGGCACAGGTTAATGGTTAAATTATATTTTTGATTATTCCTGCTTTTGTCTTGTATTGAGTAAATATAATGATTATTATTGCTTTTGCCTTATTTTTTAGTGAATATCAATTGGGGAATGGTTGAACAAGTTGTGCATTTGATTATGATGGAATACCACTGTGGTATAAGAAATAATAAACAGTAATTTTAGAAGAACATGGAAAAGCTTGAACAAAATGAACAGAACCAAAAGAACATTGTACATAGTAACACCAATATTGTTTAAAGAACGACTGAGTGAATAAATTATTTTTCTCTGTTATAAATGCCCAAATTAACTATAAAGGCCTTATGAAGAAATATCTATATCTATATCTATATGTTTATGTCTGTGGGTAGCCATCTCTAAGATGGGGGAGAAAAAATTTACATTATAGTTGAATTGTATATTTTAAGGGAATAACAAGTTGGGCACAAGCGATTTACAGTTTTATTTGCAATCTTTTTTTTTTGTTATGTTATGTTATGTTATGTTATGTTATGTTATGTTATGTTATGTTATGTTATGTTATGTTATGTTATGTTATGTTTGTTATAGAAAAATTTGTTTTATTCAATAAATTAAAAATATTTTTAAAAAAATTCAATGCTCATTTTGATTGATTTTGTTCAAATGGATAGCACTAAGATGAAGGCTTAAGATTAGAGTTATGAGCAATTTCTTTATCCAATCATACATACTGAGGTCAACCCTAGAATTCTACAACTGAGTTTAAATAATAGCAGGGTGATCTTTGGGGACTCCCAGACAATCTGATATGAGTTTATATTGGATGAGCAAATCAGAACACAAACTAAAATTTGGGATCCATGTCTGGGACATATAACTTCTTATGGAATGGCAAAGGGAAACTTATCACTGTCCAATAAGGATTGTTTTAATAATGTTGTCTTCCAGAAAGGAAATATAAAAATAAGGATCCAAATGGATGCCTTGATAGCAAATCCCCAAAAGAGAAAAGAGCAATTTTGTATCTAACATTAATTTTATATTACGAAAAATTACTTAACAAGAGAATTATGAAAATTTCTAAATTAATTTGTATGCCATGTGATTAGTTAAGAAAGTCAAGTGATATGGAATAATTTTTTGAAAAAATACTATTTCATGGAGTAATATATAAAACATTGCAGTAGGGTATAAGCTAGATTAGATCCAGAAAGTACAGAGACTAGAGGTTTAGGGAGAATACTAAATAAGTACTCAAGACCCAAAACAAGGAAAAGCCAGAGATCAGGACAACATAAGTCAAGGCTAGATAAGCCACCTGGAGTGTAGATGCAGAGGCAGTGCATAAGAGAAGAGGAAACTCAAGATCCTATTGGAAGAAGGACCCTTCCAGATGATTTCTTACTAGGACAAGTAGGGTCAGCTCAAATCTTACAATGCAATAGTCTGATAGATACAGATTTTAAAAAAAGAACAAAAGTATGTAAGAAGTGTGATAGGAACAAAGATTTAAAGAGAATAATTGATCATCTATGTAGAGTCAGATAATAAGGAAGGTGAGAAAAAATAAATCTGTTAAAAAGAAATCAGGTCAGTGAAATCAGTAAAACTTTCAGAATATGGTAAGTATTTTGGGGGTAACTTCTGTTAAGAACAGATGGTGTTCAAAAAGACAACTGGCAAATGATTTAGCAGATTACTGGGAAGGTGGCTATATACAAGTCTGGTCAGAAGAGTTATCTAAAAATGGCTTGGAAGGAAGTTGCTAAAAAAGTTTAAAGAAGGAAACAAGGAAACTTTGGCTACAAATGAATTTTAGTCATTTGGAAAATAAATTCTAAAAATCAAAGGTTTTTATTATATGATTGTCATTTCACTATGTTCAGGTCTTGTGAACCGAAAAATGCTTGTCTAATTGTGGCAGGTTATGAGCAAATCAAAATGGAGCAGCAAGAAAAATCCTTGTGAAGAGGTAGTTGTATGATAAAAATGGACTTAATGGGATTTAATTAATGGATACTCAATTGAAAAATAATGTCTTCAAATTAAATTAATTAACTTATCTGATAACAATAGAAGCCAAAAATAGGAAAAAAAGAGGATATTTTAGGTCCATTGCTCCATCTTACTAATTGTACCACTAAAGGGAAAATATTAAATAAAATTTTTTCTAAGAATTTTATTCAAGAAGCCATAATTTTTCATCTAGGAACAATGGAAGGATCAGCATAAATCCAAGTCAAATGTTACCCTAAATGCTATATAAGAAAAAAGGAATAAAATTTTCAACTCTTTATTGCAATTCCTTATGAGTAATAAGGGAAAACATGATTTGGAGATAGGAATAGATCATTTACATAATCATTTACAATCCTAAAATCACTTTACATAGATTATACAGTGTGATATCTCAACCACTATAAAATTTAGACAAAACTAGTAATACATAATCCTATTAGATAAGAGAGAGCAGAAGTTCAAAAAAGTTTAAGTGAATTATGTAATATCTCACACCCAGTCCAGCCTGTCTTCTGTTTCTAAGTTACATGATCTGGTCATGAAACAAAACCTCTACATGAGATTTTGAACATGCTAATGTATTTTGTAACCAATCAATACAGAAAAAAGTATATTTTCTATAGTCATTAGTCACAGAACCACGGAAACTCAACAAAAAGAACTTCAGAAATCATCCAATTCAGCCCATATCTAAAGAATCCGATATTTTCTAATTCTATACAAATGATCACCAAGCCTTTGTTTCAATAAAAGAACCCCTACTCCCTAAAACTTCCTAAACCATCATGAGATCAAAGGGAGAGCTATATTTGTAAAGTTGCTTACAGCAGTCCTTAGCATATTAAACATTAAATAAATGCTAGCCATTATCATCATCATCATTACTATAGATTTTAACTGTCAATTTACAAATAAATATTCAGTATCTAATCTCTTCAAAAAGTGTGATCCTCTTTGTCAGCAAGACTTATGAAACGAGGAAAAATATAAACTTATTAGTGATTTTTGGAAAGCTGTGTTACAATATTCAATGAATAAAAAACTGGAATTTTGATGGATCCTGAATTTGTTAATATCACTATGCCTTCCACTAGAAGAGATAGAAACTTATCCAAACCTTATCAATTGGTGTGATCTATAAATTCTCCAGTGATGATATAGCCAATAGGCAGAAGGCCTTTGTTATTTGGTTATTTTTTATATAAAAAGAAACAGAGGTTACTCATATTGAAAGAAAAATTTTCCTTCATATATTTGATAACCTGGCCTATCTTTTCATAAGCTACTTAAAGACAAAAAAGACCGTGTTTTATTCCCAATTCTTCACCATATATTCTTTTGCACAGAGTAAAATTTATTGGCAAATGACCATAGTATTCATATTTAAGCACACACACATCTCAACATTAAGCATATATAAGGGCAGAATAGTTGCATTGTTACATGCATCACTCCCTTCACCTTTTTCTGCTACTATTTTTACTTTAAACTTGATAGGTAGATGATGAAGAATCAATACAAAGAAGTTGGGCAAATATTTGACAATTTACTTATATTCTTATATAACCACAGACTTCTGCCTAAAGCATTCACAATTATTTGTATGTCTATTACTTTATCTTCTTAATTACTTTATCTGCTTTGAGGTTCCACTTTCATAAATTCTGCAAAATTCCCCTAAACAGATTGGATGAACTCTGATCTATCCATAGACTGAATAAATGCTGCATATTAACTGTTTTTAAAATTGTAAGAACTGCCAAGATGAATAAAATGCAAATATGTTTAAGAATTATTGAATTCACAGTAATTCACAAGTTCATCTTGTATTTTCTCAGTGGGTTTGGTTTGGCAAGAGGGAGAGTCTCACCTTTATTTCCAAATATTTTTTATCCAGAGAAAAAATGGATTAATGCCTAACAAATCAACTAACAAACAATTCACAGAATGCCTAAACTTGCACTGTTACAACAGAGCATGTAGTGGTTCAGAGTGGGGATGTTTTGATATGAAAAGTTATTTTTCTTTTCTATTTATATATATGAAGACATAGAGATGAAGAACAGGGGGGAAAAACTTCACAATACAACTTCACTCATTGAAATGGAGAGTGGGAAAAGTTTAAGCTTATAAATTAAAAAACTACATTCTATAATTTTAATCTAAGAAATATAATATTGCTATTTTGAAAGAGATGAGAATTAGAATTTTCTCAATTTACAAGCTATATTTGACTTATATGGAAAAATGAGTTATTCTAATGGATCAAGAAATCCATAATTATACTCAACATAATTATTATTATAAACTTTACTTAGCTCAAAAATATATATCACTCAGTGAAACAAGTATACCTTTCATAAATGGAAAATATAGCAAGCTCTTTCTGCTATAACTTTATGGAAAAGGGTCTGCAAATTTTAGGCAAGTGACCTTAACTGATTCCTGGAAAAATTCTAGGATGATAAAATGATTGGTTAAGATCTAAAAAGGGAAGTCAGCTGAGTTTCATAAGAACTAACTTAGTGCATTTTTTGATGAGGTTAAACTATTTTCCTAGATTGGATTGGAACATATAATTCATACAATTCCTATGGAGAGGGAGATATATTCACTAGACAATAATGCAAACAGATTCAGAACTGACTGAAGGGCAAAGATTAGAGTGTTAAGTCTACTATGTCAAAGTAGCAGGAGGTTTTCCAGTGGAACACTACAGTGATCTATAATTGGCAAAATAATTAATTTTTTTATCACTATCTTAGATAAATATATAAACAGCATGCTCATCAAATTTGTCCCTAATAGGAGACTAGAAGGGATAGATCACCCACTCAATGATATTTAAGATCCCAAATTTTCTTGGCAAGCTAGCCTACTTACTGAATGAATCTAAAAAGATGAAATCAATGAAGACAAGTGTAAACTCTCACACTTGTGTTATCATACAAGTTCAGGATGAGGGTAGTATCAAGAGTATCAAAGTCAATTTAAATTTAAATATAAGTCAATTTAAAATTTAAATTAAAGTCAATTTAAATTAAAGTCAATTTAAATTTAAAATTTAAATAAAGTTAATAGAGTGCTTATGAATAGCTGGGATTTGAATTCACATCTTTAAATTTCAAATATATGAAGCTCTTTCTTCTGTACCATTGTCCTCCTTATGGTTCTTCTCTTTACCTATACTGGAAATTCATTATGATCACTTTGGTTGAAGAAACTTAAATGTCAACCAGAAAAACATTCATAACCTCAACTTTGAGAGGTTTATCATTTTTTCAGTTGAAATGTATTTACATTCATACATGAATTTGTTTACTTTCTTCTTAGGATAATAACTAAAAAAAAGTTTAACATTTTCTTCTAACAATTATGTAACAATTATATAAGATTTTCAAAATGTTAGCTTAAAGCAATTACAAAAACTAAGTCATCTACAAAAAATGAAAATATATTCATAACCCAATCAACCTCAGGTTAAGGTTATTTGGACTCTGAATAACTCAATATGTGTGTGTGTGTGTGTGTGTGTGTGTGTGTGTGTGTGTGTGTATATATATATAGGCTGTTTCTGTATATGTACATATATTTATATGTACATATACAGATACAGTCTTTATTTCATATTTTAGTGCATCAATCTAAATAAAAAATTAATGAAATTATGAATAATGATATTCAAGACACGAAAATTACAACCAATCTTTGCCTTCCTATTTTATACAACTCTTGTCCATACCTTCTCATAAATTTACCATAACGGGAATTTCTTCGTTTTTTGGACATCATGATGACAATTGAGTTATCTACCTTTCATCCCTTATTATGAGACCAGATCATTTTCTCTTTCTTTCATGCATACATTATGGTGGCGATATGTTTCTTGCTCCAATTTTTCTCTAAAGTCCTTCATGCTGCATTTATTTCATATCTGTCACAAACTGCTTTATTGTTCTTTGTATGATATTCACTTATGATTCTTCAAAGACTTTAAAGACTGTAAATGACCATCTGTCACTTGCAGGAGCAGGCAAGCTGGACTAGCTGAAAGCAAGTCACCCTGAAGGAGAGACAGGAGAGAAGCATGAGTGGAACCCCCACTCTCCTACCAATATCTTCCTTCAGATTCTAGTGGAGACAGCCCAGGACTTTGAACCTAAGAGCTCCTAGAGAAGCAATGCTTTGAGTACAATGTCCTTAGCCATCAAAGGGAGCAACTCCTGTGGAAATGTAGCCTGGAAATTGTTTCTATAAATGCTGCAGCCACAACACCAAAAAGACATAGAAAATAAAATCTGGTTCAGCATCAGAATGGATAGTTCATCAGTGGCAATAATATTTGATTTACCTTAAGGTACTGTACCTTAAGGACTATGGGACATTAAGCTGAGATTTTCCATATGTATTGTCTCCCCCATTACACAGTAAGGTAAGTCATTAAGAGCAGGTATTTCCTTTTCTACTTGATCCCCAGTGCTTTTTCATTAATTAATTGATCATAGTCCTTATAATAAAAAAGTTGAGCCTTTGCTTCTGAAAGAAATATGAGGTCATTTACAGAGTTTTATAATTTCCTAAAGCCAACTTAGCTTGCTCATCAATGCCTGCTTAATTTTGGTAACCCGTTGTGTCCATCTGTATTGTCTATCTCAAACAAGCTCTATAAATTGTATACTAAGCTGTATACATATATATATGTATATAATCATTTAAAAGTTTGGTAGATGAAGACTATACACGATTTATTAAATACCTATAGTCTTCATCTACATGATCTATCTTGAATGAATAATCATAACCAATTTTTGGATAATTATATCTCTCTTCTAGGTTCTGAAATGTTCTATGGCTTGACATAACTAATATTATGTTATTCATAAATACATGTAACTATGAGGAATTCCATTTCCCATTTGAACTGGATTCTAGATTGCCTCCATTACAGTTGGAAACGCTTTGCAAACTTTACTTTTCTCTTTTATGTCTTCTCTAATGCTTTAAATCATAAGATCACTAGAAAGACTGGTTGATTTTTTTCCCATTAAGTCGTTTAACGATTCTTAAATGATTTTGATTCATGGACAGATGCCACCCTATGGAAAATCTTTAACATGAAATTTTGTTCTCCTTAATCAAATGTCTTTTTGATCATCAATAAACAGTAAGTTCAAAGAAACCGTGTATCTCTACATTTTCCAGTCAACTATAAGAATGGTTTTTAAAAAATGAAAAATTTTAAAAAAGGAACTCACTGCAGAAAGTCACTTGCCAAAGTCTGCTTTGTTTTCTAATCTCCTCAATTTGCATCAGTAATTTTTAATAAAGATTATATACAGAAGAGAGAAATAATTGCCACAGATAACCTCTCCTAATTCTATAAATGCTTTCATTTTTGTAAAAAAAAACACAACCTAAATTATAAAATTTTATATTTTATATATTATCAAATTTTATTTGTGCAAAAAGAATATTCATTATAGAGGTAACCCAAGAGAGGCTACATACTATACTGGAGCAATAATTTAGCAAAGAGCTGAAAAATCTAGGTTTTAGTCCAAGTCCTTTCACAAGCAAACTTATCATTTGACTTCACATGTTCCTGTTCTGCAAAATAAGGCATTTTTAAATAAGATAATTTTTCAGCTTCAAAATTTCATACTGTTCATATTTCTATGTAGTAGTTTCTATAGGAAAGTAGACTTAAGAATACATAGTTTTCTCCACAGTCTATTTGTTTTGGTTAAAGCCAAATGGATGGTTAAAGCAATATAAATGAAGCTTATTAGGAAAACTAAGAATTCAAGAAAACTTCAGATACCATTGTAACTGATACTAGAGAAGGTACATAATGTTAAATATGCACACAAATAACAGGAAATCATTGGTTTATTTTTTATCTATAGAAGGAATAGTTTAGCTTGCTTATTTTTGTAAAGATTGGCTGAAATATGTTATAGTGGAAAAATTAGGGGTCTAAGAGGCCAAAGATATCATTTCTGATTTGGCTTTACTATTAACTATCTCCTTTTACCTGTCTCACTTGGAAAATGAGAGAAGTGAACTAAGTATCTTTAAAGTAACTTCAAACTATGAAATTCTATGATTCTCTGAAAGAATTATGAAATATATTTTGCATGTGGCTTTTCCATGGTCAAAACAACCTCACTGTCACAAAGCATCTATATTTTATGCCATTCTTAAAAACTGATATACAGTAAGAGTTTAGCAAACACCAAAATACCAAACCTATTTAGGACCACATAGGCCCATAGGTACTACATAACCATCAAATCATTTCCAAAGTCTTTCAGTTCATGAGTAATCTCATGGATTACTGCTTGGAACAAAAGCAAATTCAAAGAATTTGTCCTAGGTTGTACCTCAGTCCAGAGATCGGGTGTTATCTGGGTGGAAGCTTCTCTTTCCTTACCTCCACAAGTGATAGCAAAATCCAAAAGAAGAAAAAATGCATAACTATCAACATCAGTGGTCCAAACCATACATAAAAGGCTATAGGTACATCATGGAAGATATAAAAATGCTATCTTTCCAAATTGTACTTACAAATGGAAGAGTCTCTGCTTTTTATTACTGGAGTGGAATTGGCCCCAATAAGACATCTGTTAGTGGCTAATTACAGGGGACAGAAAAACAAGATATAATTGCCCACCAATACTAGTGCAAGGGGAGCTTAGACTGTGATAAACAGGATGCAGTTACCCATATATCCAGGTTCAAGGAGCTTGAGTCCTGGTAAACACGATATGAGGAAACATGGGTCTTCCAACATTTTTCCACTTCTTATTTTTGACAAAATAAGGTTGGGAATGTAATGGTTAGGAAGTAAACATCTTCCTTGAGAGGTTCTAACCAATGGCTGAGGAGTAAACACTCCTCCCCTCCCATTTGGAGGAGAAAGCCCTTGCTTTATTCTATAAGCACCCCTTCCACATTATTCCTTTGTGATTTACCAATCCCCTGATGCTGCTTGGGCCTTTTATACTTTTATGATAATAAAGGCCTTTCCTTTGAAAAATCAGTTCAGTCTCCAGGCAACTTTAACTTTTCAAACCTGCTCTCACATCGCAAAAGTACCCGGTTTTAAAAAAAACAAAAATAAAATATTTCTTCAGGCCCACTAAAACTGGGAAAAGGTTTCCTTCTTAGCAATTTTGCTTTTCTCTTTAAAACAATATTAATGGATGTACATCTGTAAGCACAAATGAAGCAGATACATTAAAGAAATTTTGTAAAATGTACCACCCAGAAATCATAGCTATTGAATATAAAAGAGAATGGAATCTTTTCTAAAGGACAGAAGGAAAAATTAAATAAGAGTCACTGTCAAAGTCATCTGAAAAACAATTTGCTTCCTAACATAATTCACTAGCTTACAAAAATATTTAAGGCATCAAACACTCCCTTATAAAAGATACTATGTGGAAACTATGTTACAACTATATGGCATAATTCATGGACTTTAAATGGAGACATATGAAAAGGTTAATTCAAATATAAAGATGTTTTCAACATTTTTCTTCATTATATTTACATCTTTTTCTTCATTATATTACTTTTAAGTAACTTATAGATAATTGTTCTTTAGGAAAAAGCAAAATTAAGTATATTAATTTTACTAAAAACTTTAACAAAGACATCAAATAGCTCACATTAACAAAACATAAAAAGAATAAAACATAGAAGGAAAAAAGGAGAAACTTAAATAATTTTTAAAAATAACTTTGCAGCGGATATATGTACCATATTCTAGAGGCTACCAGTGGTACAATGGATAGAACTCTGGAGTAAGAGTCAAAAAACCTGGGTCCAAATCCGGTCTCTAGCAATTAATAGCTATCATTAGGCATATCACTTAACCTCTGCCTATCTCACTTTCTTTATATGTAAAATGGGGATAATAACAGCATTTACATCTCAGAGTTACTGTGAGAATTAAATAAGATAATTTAAAAGTGTTTAACAGGCTACACTATACAAATTATAGCTATCATTATTATATTTGATTGTGGCAATTAATAATATAGTTAAGCTTTGTAGTTTATAACGAAATTTACTTTGGATTTTAACATGCACAATTGTCAAACTTCAAAACAACTAGCCTGATGCATGAACTCAGATTCTAGATCTAGTCCTCATAATTTGAGGAATCTTAAATAAGTCAATTAAAATTTCTGGGTCTCATTTCCTACATCCATTTAAAAAAATGAGCAGATTATACTAAATATGTTATACAGTTCCTTCTACTTCTAAATTTTGGAATATAAAGCTCTCAGGAAGCTTCAGAAGGTTAAGATGATTTAGAAATTATCAAACTACTCCATAATAATGGTAATAAGTATTATTACTATATCATTATATTATATCAGATATATAATATATATTACATATAATATACATATATAATATACATGTATTACTATTATTATAATGTTGCTATTATTAGTAATAATGTAATGAGGGAAATAAAGATAAGGCACATGATAATCATATTTTTATAATGTTAATCATACTTTTATTAAAGTGGACATTTTTTGAGTGACAGTTTTTACCCAAGTTTTTTACTACAGGAAAATGGAGTACTATAATATCCAAAGTACTATAATAAAATCTCTTTCAATTGGGCCTGCAGTGTTCTAATTCATCTACTTCAAGTAGAATCAGAATAACTGATATCTGGCATTAAAACTTGAAGCTATAAAGCATGATTTAATCATCCTCTTGGTGGTTCATGATATTCAGGCACACTGGGTTTTTCAAAGAAGTAGTGTATTTAGAAAATTAACATATTAATTAAAATATTGTTTACCATCATCATCCTTAGACTGCTCAAATTTTTTCATTGGCATTCCAACAGATACAGTTCTTTTATATCTAATGTTCTAGAGGGCACTGTGATAAAATAACTGCTTTTTAGAGTTAAAAAGAATTAGGATGTAAGCTCCCCTTTGTTGATTCATCCTGAGGACAAAGATTAAAAAACTGTAGGTTTTATTGTAGTGGTGGGAGTACTTATATATTATAAATATTACTTCATTCTTACCTTTTTAGTAACATTCAAATAGAAAATCATCCTAGGACAAGTTGCTATCCTATTTTTCTTTAAAATTTAACATAGACAATTAGGCATATAACTGCTTTTTGTAAATAAATAAAATTATTAAGATGTGAGCTCATCCTTGGTGCACTCACTGAAAGTAGCTTTGATATAACTTAGTAGTAGATGGGTTAATGGAGATATGCACCTATTCCTATTCCCACAAAATTTTTAACATATTCTGCCACATTTCTATGTTTTGAAAGTTTTCCAGTATATCTTAGAGATGAGAAATGTTTGGTATTGTGGCTTCTATTTAAAATGTTCTCAGTTCTGAGTAATTCTGGATAGTAATTCAATCTATGATGCTTCAGTTCCCATTACAAGTTACAGGTTCAATTCTCCACACTACAAATGATATTGCTATTTCCTTGAACAACCTGCATCAATCACTAAGTAGGATCCTTTTAAGAATTATCTGTTATTAATTGCAAGGGTTTGAAATTTGAAATTTCAATGAATGACCCAATCCTGAGTTGCTAAAGTAAACTCTTCCATTTTCAAGAACAAATCCATAGAACTCAGTCATTTGTTTGGTATTTCATTTTCAACATAACTAGTTGATTTCATATAGAAGTCATCCATAGAAGGACTTTCATAATCCTCTATCCCAGTTAGTCCTACCTGTGACAGGTGAATATTAATGAAACGAGTCTGAGTCTGTTAATAAGACCAGAGTCCCAGTGTCAATTGATTCACTACAACATGAAGTCACGGATCCAAACCAAGTATATTACAACTTGTGGTCATAAGAGAAAACAGCACTCTTGGCAGGGAATGACAGGCAGACTTATCCAGCTTAGAATTTCCTTCACAAATTGATAAATGGTAGGAGGATGTGAAGAAAAGATTGCCTTCCTAGTCATTCGTTTCACTCATCCACCAACAGACACCAATAGAAACGTAAGCACAAACTAAGTAATTCTTATTATTCTGCTGAAAATAGAGGTGTTTAAATACGTGTGTGTGTGTGTGTGTGTATAATTCCTTGATGACTCGTAAGCAAATCTATAAACTCAAAGATTCATAACTTTAGTGCTGGAAGGGACTTTAGATGTCACTAAGTCCAATCTTCTCATTTTACTAATGAATAAATTCAGGCCCATAGAAGTTAGAATATACAATTAATAGGTGTCAAATCCAAATTCAGTGTCCTACATATCAGCCCACACCACACTGTCTAAAAGGAAGAAGGGAAAACAGTCAAATCATTTGCTTAACTGTACTGGCTTATTTACATAAGAGACTAGGTAAGAGTAGGAAATAGACTGATATAGCTAGGAAAGATTCACCTAAACTATTTGCACATGAGTTAATGCCCCGTCTCCCTCCAAGCTAAAGAAGCAGTGTCTCAGATCTCAAAAGCATGGTACTTTTCAAAACAAATGTTTTCACATATTGTAGAATTTAGGGAACAAAAAGGAGTAGAGAAAGGAATGAATGCATATCTCATATATAGGGGGGTAACCTAGAGAAGTCATTACTACCTAATAATCTACCACCTTTAATTTAATGGGATGCAATAAAACCCAAAACCACACGATATGTCCATTTTTGCTATATATCCTAAACAGAAGTTCAAGGCGTCCTAAGAAAAGAAGGCACTTTTCCAAAATGAAAAGCTTTTACATTCACAGAACATTTATTAACTAACTCAAAATTTTTCTGCTATAAACTTTAATGCATACTTATTATGCATCTGCATTTCTTCTTTCCTTCATGGCAGAATACTAATTTCAACTCATTTAAATGAAAGAGCCCCATAATATGATCTCTCTTGTTTAAATTAAACAAAAAATAGAGATAAGAGCATGAAAAAGATTCTCACAGAATGTTCTTAATCATTGCTTTCCATTATTTAACAAAGAAATACTACATGTGCATAGTCACCAATTTTCTTTTTAATGTTTTTGGAATTGTGATCATGGCTGTTACTAACTTTTGTACCATCTTATGCTAGTTTCCATAAACCCTTATTAAAAGAACTGGGAAGGCTTCCTATCTGATGTTTTGCCAGATACTGTCCCACTGGACACAATACAACAATTCCAGATTCAGATTATTAGCTTGATGCCTATCATTCGGCAAGCTGTCTTAGAATTTTACTGATCATCAGCTAGTAATTCTGAATTGCCTTCTTAACCATGGCTTTTAGAATTATATAATTAACCAACATTAGCTTTATATTTTAGACACAATGCCAGCCTACTCATTTATTCTTGGAAGAGCATTCCAGTGAACATGAGTGGGCCCATTCAGTATGCCAACTGAAATCATCAAAGTTCACCCTCTAAAGTTACTATATGTCATACCACAATTAAACTCTAGAGAAGGTTAGAAAAAATTCAATGAAAACCCTTTATAAAAATATGTTTAAACCCCATAACAATGTGATTTCAAGGCAATATTCCATGCACAATCTTTAAATATAATAAATAAATTTGAAAGCCCTTGAAATTTTTAATAATTCTATTTGATATACATTGAATCATAAAGGACTTCATGACTTTCATCTAGTTAATTAAGATCATTTATGCAAATGCTTGATAATTATAAAACATGCTATAGATTAAGGCGTATGTTATTATGTAATGGTAACATAAAAATTTAAATATCTGAATAGCCATATAATTAATATTGATATGACATATATAAATTTAAAAGCCAAAATATAGTTCAGAACAGGAGATGGAAGGATCCTCCGGGTTTTCTGGTACTTTTATAGATGAAGAAACTAAAAAGCATACTAACTAAATGTCAAATGCCACAAATGTAAAGTGGGCAAAATTGAGATCTAAATTGAGGATTTCTGACTTTTCAATCTTTCCATCCTATCATGTTGTTGCCTAAGAAAAAAGAACAAGGCTCGCACCTGAGATCTCTTAAACAGGAAATTTTCCTCTATCAAATTCAGGTTGGTATAATCTCTGCAACTTATTATCTTAAAGGATTGTGGGAACATAAAAAAATCACAATCACCTTTCCTTCCAACTGTCTGTAATAGAGTAACAGCCAGAAAATGTCAAAAGTGGGATATGACTCCAGGTTTTCCATCTCCTGAGACTACTCTTTATCGATTATAACTCTTTACTTCTGTGATGCTGTCTAAATGACTGCTAAATGCAGTAATTCAAACATATATTAAGCGGTAGATTATTCTGATCTATTACTTATGTTAGTAAATTTTAAATGTACACCCACTAATCATGTTTTCACTATTTAGAAAACAAGAATAATATTCATACAATGGCAATATTATGGCAACACTAATGCAAATGGGCAATCCATTCCAAGGAAGCAAATTTGTTAATTTTAGAAAGATAATTTCTTCTATAATTTAGTTTTATAAATTTCCATTTTTGTCCTGAAATTTTTATTCTTAAAAATAGTAAAGAATTATCTTACTACCTGGATTCCAGTCTATTCCTGGCCAGAACAGTTTCATTAATATCAACAGCCTGACCTACTTAAATGAAAGAAGAGTTAAGTCATCCAGTGTTGCCCAGTAATTACTTGCAAAGTTAATTTGGCTAGATGTCCTAAAATTTCTTTCTTCCTTTAGCAATTTTTTCTTTTTTGTTTGTTTTTAAGAGAAGGCTTTTTAGGCAAAGCTTTTATGTAGTGGAGGAGGAAACAGGAAGAGAAATTTGCAAGTAATTAAAGGGTTATATACATGGGAGTATTTTTGTTTCAAGTTCAAATTTGTGTTTCTTACCTCTGTTTAAGGTAAAGGAGGAGTAAGAAACTCCTATACTTGATGATCTTCCCACATGTTCTGTCACACTTGGATCAATATAGAAGGAGGATTGGGGAAGAGTGGGTGAGAAATCAATGAAAACACAGTGCAACATGCAGTTAAGGAGAAGGAAACATGTTGCCTGTGGGATGTAAATCAACTGGTTAAAAAAACAGGACAAAGTTTTGATTATTACATTCCCTCACCCTAGAAAATAGTAACAGAAAAAATATCTTAATTTTATTTTGTCTACATGACAAAAATGTCTTAATTCTAAATGAAAGAAACATCTATGACAGTGGTTAATTCTTCAAAGATTATAGGGTGTGGTACACGGGTCTGGGAAGGAAGTAAAGGTTATTTAAGGAAATAAAATTTCTTGATTTTCTTCTCTCACAAGAGTGAACAGAAAATCATATATACCATAATTCACAGCACTTCTTAAGTGAAAGCACTAAATTAAAACATTTCAGTTGTCTTGGTTGTCATCCTATGGGACTTAGCACAATATCTTTTAGCCACCGAGATGATTTTTGTTTGTTGTTCAGTCATATCAATCCTGTTGGACTGTTTGTGGCCTCATTTTGGGTTTTTTTTTGTTTGTTTTTTGTTTTTTGGGGTTTTTTTTGGGCAGAGATACTGGAGTGATGTGTGCAATTGATAAAGGGATATACCTGGACTCATAAGGACTCATGTTCCTGAGTTCAAATTTGGCCTCAAAAACCTCCTTGAGTATGCTCCTGGGCAAATAACTTAGCCATGTTTGTCTCAGTTTCCCAATCTATAAAATGAGCTGGAAAAGGAAAGGGTCAACCACTACAGTATTTCTGCCAAGAAAAAATCAAAAGAGGTCGAGAAAAGCTGAACGAGAATGAAACGATAATAAAAAAGATAATTGTTTTTTAATCCAATTTTTTGTCTCTCTACTTTTTTTCCATCCTCACTGCCAGCCCCCTCAAAAAAAGAGAGAGAGACAGTACAAGGCAAAAAATTCTTTCAACTAAGCCTATTTCTTTATGGCCCCGTAAATATGAAAGAGCTCCCACAAATCACCCTCTAACAGGCACTTGTAACTGGCAGGCAGTTTTTCCAAAAGAGAAAATTTCTAGCCTGCTTCTTGACTTTTAAAAGGTTTCGTTAATCTGATGATACCTATATGAAAATAATAAGCAAAATTACATGTTTTTTTCTGTTCCCATTACTGTTTGCAAAAGACAAAAATATACATAACATACTAATTTTCACCTACATTCATTTTCTTTTCTTACTTGTAATGACCTTCATTACAGGTACAAATAATGCTAATAAAAGATATTATATGCAGGTATAATTAAAAAGGTAGAAAGTTTAATATAAGTTCAGGGGTGGAGAATGGGGAGTAGACTAGATAAAACTAAGGGAGAAAGTCTCATAATATTAATTTATATATTAGAGATTAAGCTATTCTTTTTTTTCCTCCTCCTCCAACCTTTTCCATTACTCAAAAATTTTCTTTTTCAAACCATTTAAAATATTGATGGTGCTAACTTGAGATTTTTGTTATTAGCATTTCACAAAAATTTTGCATTAAAAGTTTTACTTGAATATGTTTAATAATTAAGAGTTATATACACTAGTGGTAACATCACTGAATAATCCTACCATTTTTATTACTAGGTGATATGGAAAAAGGCAAAAAGGGTTAACAGAAATAACACCTGGCTTCAAGACCCTGCTTTCTCGGGATTGCTCTGTTTCGTTGGCCAAGTCACTTCTTCTGACATTTTCTTCATCATATTAGAATGGGAATTCAACAAATTCAATAAGACAAACACTTATTAATATGCTAGGCACTGTGCTGGATACTGGGGACACAAAGATTAAACATGAATATAAAATACTTGATAAACTACAAGATGGAAAAGAAATAGAAGCTTTGATGCTATACATAATCTTTTAAAATATGTAGTCAGCACGATACAAAAAAAAATATTAAGAGTCTGAACACCAGGGTTAAAATTCTCCCTCTAATACTTAATATTAACCAGTAATAATTACTTAACTCTTTCAGACTCAGTTCCTCAAATATAAAATGGAGATAATAATACCTTTAAGTATAGTGATGTTATAAGGGTTACATGAGATAATAATACCTTTAATATAGTGATATTATAAGGGTTACATGAAATAATATGTTAAATGATTTGCAAATCTTAACATACTTTATCAGTGGCAACTATTAATCATTTTAATAACTTGTTACTCATGGGTAGCATAATAGAGCAATTTGGAGCCTGGGAAACATGAATTTAAATCCTGACTCTGATCCTTGGTAGCCATTCACAGACCATAAGTGTCTTAGTTTCTAAATTAACAAAAAGGAAGTAATAAAGCTTGCTGCTCCTACCCCACAGAATAGTTAACGAAAATCAAATGAAAATGTGTAAAATGCTTCATAATACTTAAACTATGTAAATAAGTTATGTTTTCCTATGCCACTTAGCACTTCAAATTCACATATTCTTTTTAGTTTCATTTTATTAATTATAAAACATTACATAAATTATTATTTAAAATCTCTCTTCTACAATAATACAGAAATAATTCAATATTTCTTTAACTTGTTTTTTTTTTTTGTTCTGTTTTGCTAAAATGTCTCACTTGTTGGTTCCCTTTTTCTAAATAAAGAAAAAAATTGGATAATGTTCAAATCTATAGCCTTTTGATTCATTTTTTCCAAATGTCACTGTTTATTTTTAAGGAAATGAAAGTTACTCTGCAAATTTATTTCTACAAATACTTTTAAAATGTATCATAGTTACTGACTTTGTTCTTTGATTTGACAAAGTATTTATTTTTTCTTCTTATCAATATTTCAGCATGCTATTGAGCCTGTCAATTAAATTCAATCCTTGTCTACAAGTTACATTTTATTTAGTTCTCACTATTATTTACATATACTTATAGGCTTTTGTCTCTCTCCTACCACTTGTTTTCTTTGACCTGTGCTACATAATCTTAGTTATGTTTAGTTTATATTCATTTTCAATTTCTTAACTTTTTTTAAAGTGAGTTCAAAAACTGAGGTTCCATTAAGTAGTTCTGCCACATTTTGCTTTGCCTTACATCCTTCTTATTGTATATTTAATTTTTCATTAACAATTTTCCTTTAAATTTTTCTTATTTTTCTCATTTTTTACTTATTGTCTTGTCTTGAAAGGTCCCCTATGACATTATGTGGTAACACTATTCTTTGGCTGACTTTCAGAGTATTCAGACAATAGGAAAACAAATTAGCTTTCACTTAGGTACAAGTCACAAGAAACTACCTCTGAGACTAAATTTATTTCTGATAAATTATTTAAATAAATATAACAGAGTTTAATTATACTAAGTATTTGATGAATAATAATTTGATTCATATAAAAATCACATATTAAGAGGCAAAATACAAAGTATAGCATGATTGTTGTGGAAATGCTAATGAAAAGTACAAAAGGAAAATGAAATATACAAAGCCTTCAAGTCCCAAGACAATACAGAGTCTGGGTTTTTATTAAGTATTCATTATTAAATTTCTCCCAGGTTAAGAGACCGTTTTGTTTTGATTCAGACATGTGGTTTCATTTGTTGTAGGAAACTCCCTTCACCAATGCAGATTAGCAACTGTTATGTAACTTACAGTCTCAGTGAGCTGCCTGGAACACAGAGATTTTAAGTGATCTGCCAGAAGTGTCAGAAGTGAGACCTGAATCTAGGCCTTCCTAATTCACAGGCTGATTCTTTATCCATTATGCTCTGCTGCTGCCTTCTCATCACTAGGTAGGGGATCTAAAATTCTAATAAGAAGAAAATATTTACTGATGTGGTGACCAATTAAAAAATTAATCTAAATCAAATCATACCACCCACTAGCAATCCACAGGAAAGATAGGCATGAATGGATTGTGATAGGAATAACTGGAGAACACTTAAATTTCTAATACTCTTCAATTCTTACATTATTCCCTATTATTTTTATCTTAAACATTTGTGTTTCTTGGTGAATTTTAAGTTTACAGTTTTTTAAAGGTTGAAGAGGACTCAGATTGTGAAAAAAAGGTGACTACAAATACTGTCATTTCTTCAACATAAATTATGAAATTTAGGGTGAGTTTTCATAGTCTATTGGAAAAAGACTTCCTACCTGGCATCTTTGCATTTTATTCAATGACTTTCAAAGACTTTTCACATGTAGGATATGGTCTTTTGTTTGAGATTTTCTAACCTAGTTAAAGGTTTAAGATTGAGTTAGGGAGGTTTTCACTCCACTTTTAGCAATATTAGATAATATACTAATTTTTAGTTTCAGTTTTCAAGATGAAATCCCAAATCTCCTTGGTCCCTATTTTCAATGAATTCATTTAGTTGACTTTTTTTCTGGTCCTCTCATAACAAGGACCTCCTGTATAAAATGCTATTATATGTAAGCAAGGGAATTATTTATGTAACTATTAAAAGCTCCTGTTACACGATTGTTTTTCTCATCCAACTCTTTATGATCTTATTTGTGATATTCTTGGCAAAGATACTGGAATGACTTGTCATTTTCTTCTTCAGTTTGTTTTACATATGAGGAAACTGAGGCAATCAGGATAAAGTGATTTCCCCAGGATCTAATAAGTACCTGAATCCAGATTTGAACTCATGAAGATGTTTTTCTGACTCTAGGATTCTGACTCTAGGATCAGCACTGGATATTTGGTGTGTCACCTAGCTGCCCCTTTTTAAGATTAATGACTACAATATTTAATGTACTATCATTTTAGTGTCATCAACCTGGTCTAAACTGAACAGCAGTAAAGCTAACTTGTTTTGTGCTATTAATCAAAGCACTGTTAAAATTTACCTTTGGAATAGTTGTTGTATCTGTTCTCTAGGCACTACCCACTTCATTTTAAATTTTTCACCAGGCTCTTCCAGGGAATTTTCCACTATGCCCATCCTCCCTAACTGCCATCCACTGCCCCAGCCTTTTCAGAATCCTTTTAAGTATAGAATTCTATGAGAACGTAAACTTTTAAGAGGACATAGATTTGTCTTTCTTTTTTATTTGTAATTGTATTCTCAGGTGTTAGCATGGCACCTGGAACATCATAAGTGCTTAATGATTAATAAATGCTTATTGACTAAATGATAGATTGGACTATTTTAACAGCCTCCTAATTGCCTATTTCCAGTTTCTTTCCTCTCAAATCCACTGTCTATATATTTGCCAAACTAATCTTTCTAAAGCAGAAGACTTATTCACCAGGCAAAAGAAGTTCCACTAAGTCACTGAGATAAAATGCAGACTCCTCAGTTTGGAATTTAGTGCACTGCACTCTGCTTCTAATCTATCTTACCATATTTATGTCCCACTTCTCCCCTTTAATATTCTCTGTTTTCCAAATGATGATGTTTCATGATTTCATGTCACCTCCCATTTTTGTGTCTTTACCTGGAGTATATATACTTGTTCTTAGAATATATCCTGCCTCTAAGAATTCTTAGTCCTGGCCAAAGATCATATTAAGTACCATTTCCAATTCAAAATTATTCCTGATCCTCATCCTTGTTAGTCCTATAAATCACATTCTATTTATTTATCACTATAAATTACATATCTTCCCCCTTTCCAAGTGTAATGTAAATATTTCGAGGGCAAATAGTTTTTTTTTTTTGGTTTGTATTTGTATTCTTACTTACGAAGCTTAAAGTAGGTGCTTAATAAATGTTAGGGAATTAAAATGGCAAACATGGTAGAGTGGTGGAAAAAAAAAATCCTAAGAACAGGGCCATACTTATTCTGCAAGAGAAGTCCTGAATGGCTTTACCCAGAAATCTTTATACTGCTCAGTGCCATTCTCAGAATTTGGCCTAAGCTCATAGCCTACAAGGTCAGTCAATATTAATGAATGGCCATTAAGTATGTGGACTGAGGACAGAAATGATACAACATGCCAATATGCACCAAAATTATTCAGGAGAAGACAAAAGGCATACAAAGCAAAAGCTCTCAAAATGAATTTTTTAATGTTCTTATAGTTAAGAGTGTTTTGAAAGGCACCAAAGCCTGCACAACATGATGAACAATGATTAGGACACCCATCATAGTGGATCAGTATCCTAAGCTGCTGAGGGAAAATAAAATTAAAAAAAAAAGTTTTGGTATTTTCAGTTGTAGGATTTATAAATGCTTCCTTTATATATTTAATGGAAAATGAAAATTTTCAATGGAAATCTTATTATTTCTTGAAATCTGACTTTATTTTATTTTGGGCCCAAGGATTCTCAAAAGGATGTAATTTCAATTTATAACAAAAATAAAAGAAGAAAAATTTGATAGACAGAAATTCATTTTATATGGAGTTTCAAAAATGCAGCTATTTTGTACCTTGAGTAAAACCTGTACTTTAGATAATCATCTCAACAGAGAACAAAAAATGAATATTGATTTAGAGCTTTTGAAAGAATGTATGATATGAAACTAGTTTAATAATTAACTTCTCATTTTCAGATTGTGTCAAGGTCTTCAGACATAACATCTGAACTCTTGCCATATGTTTTCTTTGATGAGTATATGTAACTTTTAGAAAATTAATAATAAAATTATATTCTGCTCTCCTTACACTAGTGATCAGATATATAAACAAAATCATGCTATTCTGTAACAATGCCAAAATGTTATGGGCATAGAGTGAGCAATAGGTATTAATAACAAAAATTTGAATCACATTTGTCAATGAGGGTGGAAGCTTTTACTTTTCAACTTAAAAACTCAAATTTCATTTATTAGAACAATAAATTTTCGCCACATATATTGATATTTTAAATCACTTTAAAATAAATATTGGTGTTGTTTCTCATTAGAACACATAAAGGGAAATTTCAATTTATACATATTATAGCATAGATTAGCATAGCATATATATAGCACATAAATACAAGATTATGTCCTAGGAGAGATTTTTAAAAAATAAGAGGGGATAGCTAGATAGCACAGTGGACAGAGCATTGGCCCTGGAGTCAGGAGAACCTGATTTCAAATCCGACCTCAGACACTTAACCCTTAACACTTACTAGCTATGTGACCACAGGCAAGTCACTTAATCCCAATTCCCCTGCCCCCACAAATACAAAATTAAAGAAAGAAAGAAAAAAGTTAAGACTTTATGGAAGGAGACACAATCATTACCAATTCCTGATGATCTCAACTTAGTGATCATAACTGCAACTCAACTTTTCGTTCATCTTTGATTTAATGTTCTTTTTATGTTGTCCTTTTATATCTATTTCCACCTATTAACTCACCCTTCTAAAGAGAAGTCCTTCATATAACAAATTAGTCAAGCAAAATGTATTAATATATTGGCCATGTCTAAAATTGTATATTTTTTTCTGTACCTCTCTAGTCTTTTCAGTTCTGTGGTAAGATAGGTTGACATGCTTTATCATCAGTCTTTTTTAGTAATGATTGGTCATTGTGTTGATCTGAATTCTACAATCCAAAGATGTTTCCCTACATTGTATGGTTATTATTTAAGTTTTATTCCCCTTCTGCTCATTTCATTACACATTAATTCATACAAATCTTTAAATGTTCTTAGAATTAATCACATTTATTGTATCTTACAAGTTGGCATTTTTTCTTTCACAAGATGACTTAACCATATAATTTTCTGAAAACCTTAAAGCCATTTTGCTGAATTACCTCATTTCCCCTTCTCTATAATTCCCCTCTCAATAATTCACTATGTCCTAACTTATCATCTCACTATTCTCTCAAATCTCAGAAAATGAGATGGCCCTTCTTTGGCAAGTTGATCTATGGATCAGAGGGAAGACAAGAACCCATCTTTCTTAGATGGAAGACAGATTACTGTCTACTATACCATGCTTTATAGACATTTAAATATGTGTGTGTTTATAGATATACACACATATACACATATGTATATTACATATATTTAATTTGGGAGACAATCAGGATTGACTTGCCCTAAGGTCACCCAACTAGTAAGTGTCTGAGATAACATTTGAATTCATGTCCTGATTCCATCCATGGCTAGTACTCTCTCCCTTGTGCCAACTAGCTGACCTTAAAAATATATTTTTCAAAGGGAACAAAAAAACTATGCCTAAAAGAGAGATGATTTGTATTTGAATTTCAGGAATCATTGAGCATATGTTTCAGTTTTCATTTTAGGATTTATATACCTAGGCTCAGAAGTGGGTCACCAGGTGAGATTATTTTTTAAAATCACAATACTTTTATGAAGACATTATGAAGTCATTATGACCTGAAATTTGAGAGGAAATACCAATACTGATGAAATCACAGATCATTTGAACGATTGTGATAATTACATCAATTTTAGCTTATTTAAGTGTACAAAAAGTTAAAATAGTTACTTTACTTTTCTTGCTTACTTAAAATGTGTCCCATTCGACTTGTTCATAGTGCAATGGTTTTTAAATATTGTAATTATTTTATTGTAATTATTGTAACTAATTTAATTGTAATTGTAATAATGTAATTATTGTAATGTAAAAATTGTAATTTATTGTAATTAATTGTAATTGTAAATATTGTAAAAAAAAAAAGTGTAAATGGCAATCATCACCATCTTCCTCTCCTCTGTTTTCTGTATGGATTATGTAAAATATATGTATATATATACATATATATTATATAGCATATATTTATTAATTTTATATATAAGCTTACATTCTGAACACCCTACCCACCTGCATTTTCTTTTAAATTTTCTTCTAAATCCTGTACTTGGAGATAAAAAGTCATTTGTACATGTGTCAGACATTTATTATAGCTTTCCTTACTTTTCCTTCCTCCTCCTCCAACCAAAAAGAAAAAAAAATGAAGATCTAAATATGAACAAGCAATATGAGAAACAGGCAACAGAAAGACAAATTAGAAATATTACATATTTGAATAAAAGGCTTGAGCAATTCTCAATATTTCTATTTGAGTTAGGGGGTTCATATATATAAACAATTTTCTTTTAAAAGGGCCATGAAGCCAACAGTTTACATGAAATGGACGATTCAAGACTATTTCTATGAACCAAACAACTAAGACAACTTAATGTCCTGTTTTGTTCTTAAACATAAATCCATTCTTCTATTTGAGAATCTGTTTAAATGCTTTAAAGTGATTCTGGAGTTCTACAAAACTTTAGAGTAAGAAGAATTAAAATATACTAACTGTGATTTCTAATTGAATTTTATTATGATTAATACTAATTAGATACTTGGGAAACTAACCCATGTTTTCCCCTCTCTATACATCATAGACAACCTTTGGCATGGAATGTCTTTCTTTTGATATCTTTGTCTCTCAAGAATAAAAACAAAAAACTTAAAAATTGGCATCTTCTTTAGTCCTATCCTTTCCTCTTCCCATCTGCACCATTAATTACTTTTTAGTATACTCTGAGAATTCAATATGGAACTACCTTCCAAGACTATTCTTAAGAATCCCTTTTGGTCAGGAAAGGTACAATCCGTAAAGACAACAAGAATAGAAATAGAAGAAAGGCCAACTCAGCTTAGTAGCTTACAAAGTGCTTTTTTTTTTCTTTTTTGCAACTTACCATTATAATAAAAATTGGAAAACTTTATTATTCTCATTCTACAGATTATGGCTCAGAGAGGTTAAACTATTTTGTCAGATATGTGATTCAAATTGGATTCTTCTGACTTCTACTATATCATAAAGGTATTGTAGAAAATCCTATATTGTTATAAAAGATCACTCTAGATATTCTTTATATAAGTAGAGAACACAACAGAAATTAAATGGATTTGGAGTTGAGAATAAAGGGATCTTAGAATTTTTTAGATCTCATCAATTATGAGAAGCCTTCTTAGAAATCCATGAAAGCGACAAATAAAATTTTACATTTTACTTAAAATGTCCAAAATTATCTCTTTCCTTAAAAAAATATAGCAAGACAGTCTTTATTTCCATTGTTTTAAAACACTGCTTTGAAAATTGTCAAGTGACATTTTTTTCTTTAAGAGTATCACCATTTCCCATCTAGCAAATATACTTTGCTTATCTGTGTGCCAGAGTTTCTTATGATGCTATCACATTTCTGGGAAAAGGCCCAGAAAATAGTATTCACAGTTTTCTACTTTTTCTTAAGGCCTATGGAAACTCTAAAAAGGAAAATTAAAAAAAAATCAACTAAATAATTTAAAAAAATAACAATTAAGGACTTACCGGATATTTCATAAAAAGGAAGAAAAACTCAGCAAATAGTTAGCTTTTTTCTTCAGGTTACATTATCTGGGAATATTTTATAAATACATATCATATGATGATCATAAGTATATATTAATTTACATCAACTGTTTTGCTTTACCAGAAAGTTATGTTTTGTTTTCAAGTGATTTGATTTCTTTGTCTTCAATTTACCATAAAATGAACAAGTCAATTAAAAGGCAAACATTATTAATAATGTTATTTTCAATAACAACCAAAAAGGGCTTTGAATTTATTTCTATTCTTATATTATGCCCAGAAGTAATACCATGAAGACACATTCAACATTTAAATCAATTTTAGAATCCTGAGATATTTAAAATTTCAAAAAGATTCAAAAATGTGATAGAAGGATTTCGAAAGGTAGTGATTATGCCTAACAATAACCCCTTGAAATAATTTGATCTATTAAAATTTAAGATAAAATACTAGGCCATTTGAATTTGGGGTGGTGGTGATAAGGTTCCTATAATAAAAGCCTAAACTCTTAAGAAAACAAAGGAAAAATAAAGCTAATAGAACATTAATTTGTCTTTCCATTGTTCAAATATTAACCAAAAAAAGTATTTATGCATGTGTTTTTATACACATATATATTCGTATACACTTATTTCCAAACAGCCATTATTTTAAAATTATTTTTAGTAGATTTAAGAAAAGTCAGACATTGGTACTATAGCCCAGGAATTATCTTAATCAGCAAAAACATTCATATTTTTGCCAAGCAGAGAAGTAGTAGTCAAGAAAAATACCAGTCTGTATTATAAATGGGTTCTGAAAAGTTATAGTAGGTTGTGAAATATTATAAATGTGATAATTCACAAAAATGGTAAAGAATAAGGGGAAAACAAGTATGTTAGGCAACTTGGCCTGAGACCCACCAAATCTGATCATCCCAACAGTTGAACTGATAATTTATTAATTGTCTACTATGTTCCAGCATATGTATTAGAGATATAACTAATAAAATGATCTTTACTCTGGAAGAGTTTAAAAACCCCATAAACATTTACAGACAAAACCTCAAAGATGACAGTAAATATACTAAAAATGAATCCAATATCCTCATTTTATAGATGATGAAATAGAATTCAAGAAAAGTTAAGTAGCCTGTCCACAATCGCATACCTAATAATTGGCAGAGCCAGAATTTGAAACTAGATAATTTAGAATGGTAATGAAAACACTACACTTTGTTTCCAATACTTCAGTTCCCAAGATGATACATATTTGAACCTATGAAAATGGAGTCAAAGTTGGCAAAAGCAACTGATCCAGATTTTTGGAGGTGAAAAATCTGTGCTAAAGAAAACATAAAACTGAATGAAAGCATCAAATGACTGAATTCTAAAATACCTGAAAATTTTATGAAAAGTAAGAGAATTAAGATAGAAGAAGAATCTGAAAGTATAGGATTCCATAGGCAAGTTCTATTATGTTTATTAGAGGAAGGGATGCAATGACATAAGAATGTATGAGAATAACATTACATACAATGACTCCACCACCAAAGATCACAATACTACTGGGAATGGAGGACAATAGTTTTTAGTTTCAAGAATGCCAGTCTCATTATATATCATGGCTTGTATTTTACTGTTTGAAAAAGACGGTTCTCCAAAAGATGCTATTTCTTATTCACTTTTATCTATCCTTTTTTTCTATAAAAAGATTAAAAAAAGAGGGGCAGCTAGGTGGCGCAGTGGATAGAGCACCAACCCTGAAATCAGGAGCACCTGAATTCAAATCTGACCTCAGACACTCAATACTTCCTAGCTATGTGACCCTCGGCAAGTCACTTAGCCCCAAGTGCCTCAGCCAAAAAAAGAAAAAGAAATATACAGTCTTAACTGGAGAAATGTTTTTTAAAAGTATCAATTCACAAAAAGAAAATATACTTTATCATCAGGAAATATTAGACAATATTGCTACTCAAGAAGGGAGTTTCATATGTAAGGTTAATATTGATATAAACAAACAGGTTCATTAAATTCAGTAAATATGTAAGTACCTACAATGGGGAAGGCATTGTATAAGTTCCAGGATGTAAACATAGATACAGCATAGACTTGTCTCTGAAGGAGCTATGAACATTAATGGGAGGGGATATATGAAATAACTGTCGTATAAGAATGAGTAGGAAATGGGCAGCTTAGTATGAGAAACCTGAAAATACTTTCATCTTAGTGAAGTAGAATTCATGGCAAAGGAAGCTCTGAATGATGCCTTGAAGGAACTTGTTAAAGAAGGGAAAGGGAAGGAGAAAATCCATCTCAGGCATGAGGCAAAGCATGAAGAAAACTATGAAGATGATGTCTCAAACATTAGAGAGAGAAAGAATAGCCTGCTTTGAATGGATTCCCATGTATGTATGTATATATATATATATATATATATATATATATATATATATATATAGGAATAATACGAAAACATTGCAAAGATAGGTTAGATTAACATTATAAAAAGCCTTGAAAGTCCTGATCAGGTTTGTATTCTATCCTGATGGCAATGGGGTATCAATGAAGATGAGTGACATGATCAATGTAACATATTAAGAATGTTACCTTGGAAGTCTCATACAAAAATATAACATAGGATTAAGAAAATATGAATGTAGGAAAATGAGGTAGGTGGTTTTCACAGTACTCTAGGTGAGAAGAGAGTGTAATAAAGTTTCTTGCAGGGGGAATTAAAAGGAGTGAACAAATGCAAGAAAAGTATTGGAGGCAGAAATGACAGGACTTGACAACTGATTGGATAGAAAGATCCGGGAATGGAAAAAAGATCACAGATGGTACTGAAGTTATGCTTGTGGATGGCAGGGAATATGGTAGCACCAGCAACAAAAATTGAGAGGTCAAGGTTTTTAGCAATAATGAAGTGACGTGTGACACTTAGAGAATATATTTTCAGAAGAGCATATGTGGATGAACTAAAAAACTACCTATTCTTTTGACCTTCCAGATCTAAATAGGTCATTCTAAGAATAGAAACACTAAGAAACAATGGGAAAGTAAAAATGAGTATAGACTACTCTTTTAAAAAAATGGTGTCACTAGCCCTTGCCTCTGTTTCCTCAGCTGTTAAATGAAGGGGATTAGAGTAGATAATTTCTATAATGTTTCTTGTTCTTAAATTCTATGACTGTTGATTCCTCTTGAGGAACAGTAAAAATATGAAGCCAGGTTCAAAGTCAGCAAGACTTGGTTATCACTTTTGACATATTTGGCCTTGGGCAAGTAACTTAACCTTTCAATGTAGTAATAAAATTTAAGAGTCTAACTTATAGAAAATAGTACCAGTAGAAGGGGTTTATTCCCTAGGAGGTTCATTTATACCAAAAGAAACACAGGTCAGTACAAAAAACAGATAGTGACAAAAATCTACACACAAGGATACCCCTGATTTTTCTCCTAGTACAAAAAGCAAGGGGCAGCAAACTATGGAATACAGAGAATAGCTACAGAGTAAAAGTTTCCAGATAATCTGTAGCGTTAAGGGTAAAACTCCACAACTCAAGGAAACAAGTGCCATAGAATAAGATAAAGTAGGATAGTTAAAGTCTATGCAGTATACAATCAATTGAATTTGAAAAGGTATTCAAGATAGAATTGTAAAAGAAGGAATCTAGGGAAACTAAAGGAAGAGGCAAACAAATACACAAAATTCTTAACACTGAGATACTTTTATATATAAGAATACAAACCAGCTGGGGTAATTTGAAAAGACCTGAAAAGGTCAAAGCCTTGAGTGAAAGTGGTCTTTGTGTGATGCCCTACCATGTTGGAAGGGAGGAGATGTTATTACCAGCAAAGCAAAGTAACCACAAAATTGAAGGGAGGTGGAATCTGGGCACTGTGGGTCAGAGGCTAGGCAAACAGTACAGCTTGGAGAAGAGACGAAAATATTACAATGCAAGATAAGGTGGGATGTCTAAAGTTCATGTAAACAGTTAATAACCAAGAAATATACAGGAACCAAAGAAAGAAACAGAAGTTCACAAGAATATAAAGTCACATGGCAGGTCACCACTTTTTCCTCCTCACTCATTTTTCTCCCCCATCCCTTTTATTTTTTTTTTCCTTCCCCAATTACCACTTTCTATTTTTAAGTTTTAAACAATTAATGCATAGAGTTTGTAAGAAGAAATCAGATCTCAGATGGGATTTTAGGTAACATATAAGCTTAAATAATAATCTGCATGGCAGCACTGAAATAGGAGCAGCAACACATTAAATTTTCGCTTTCAGTTGCTTTCATAGAACAGATAGTATGCTTCAATTGTTAAGGATTTGCAGAAAGGAGATTTGGTAAGATACAGATTGTACCAGTTGGCCTTTAAAGTTCCTTCCCACTGAGATTTTATAATTTATTTAATGATACAAGGGTTTACTAAATAATATTACATCAATTACAGGAGTTAGACCTGGAAGAGACTTAAGAAATTAACAAATCTAACCCTTTTATCTTATAAAATGGAAAAAATAAAGGCCAGAGAGCTCAAATTACTTGTCCAAAACTGAAATTTAATCTCAGATATTCAACTCTAAATTCAGAGCTCTTTTCATAACATCATGCTGCAATGCTTTAATATTTATTAGTATAAACTTTTTCTTTACATTTCATGAACATTTACTAAGGATCTATTATGTACAGCATGTTATAATAGCACTTATAAATATTTAAATGACTGATTCCAAATCTAATTTCATTCTTTTCTTTTCTAGTCAATCTCATTATCTCCTACAGTTTAAAGTGGCACTTGTGTATCAAAGAACACTAAAGCTGGTTATTTTAATACCAGAATTAGTGCAATCAGAATGAAGAGGTCCATCAAGACATTCTTGCTTTTCTCCCCAAATGGTGAGTCCTGCTCAAATTAACTAAAGAAAAATGGCAAATCACAAATCGCAAATCAAATGACTTGTTTTGCATTTCAGAACACCTTATTTAATTATGTAATTGTTCTGATGTTTAGATACTTTAAAGTGAGTCAGAATTAATTTCTAAGCTAGAGCTTTATGATATTGAATAACAATTCCTTGAATACCAGGCATTGAGTTAGAGAGTCAAAGACATTGAGCTCTTGTTATACTGATTTCAACAATTTCTAATAACACCTCGTTGGCAAAAGTGGACATTTGATTATTCCCCAAACTCAACAAACCAGCTTCTACCTCTGTGTCATTCTATACCTTATGCCAATGATATTTTCTTGTATAGAAACAAGTCATCATAGAGTTGTATCCTCTTTCAAAAATGTCTTCTCTCATTGACTAGAAGTCAAAATTTAAATTGTTTTAACTATGTTACTGGATCACAGTCCATCAAAGTAAAAAGAATACACAGGTTACAGAAATTACAAAGTGAGTTATATTAAGAAATTATCTAAAGAATGCTCTCAGAAAAACCTGGACAGACTTAAATGAACTGATACAAAGTGAAATGAGTAGAATCAGGAAAACATTGTACACAATTGATTCACTGTGAATGACTTAAGCTATTCTCAGAAATGAGCTAAGTCAATTCTGAAGAATTTATGATGAAAACTGCTATTTACTTCCAGAGAAAGAATTGGTAGTGTCTGAATATAGATCAAGTCATATATTTTCCTTATTTTTTTATTTGTTTTAGTGTGTGTGTCATGTTAGCCATGACTAATTTTCAGTTCCTTAAGTGAGCCACATAACAATAAAACAAATGATTAAATGTCCAAAGAAATCCCATTCCAATGTTTCATCTTGATATAGAAATGACCCTGGACACTCAAAATCTATGCCAGATTATACTAAGTCATGTAGGTTTGACAAAATATTACCAAAGATTTTAGAGCTTAGGGATCATTCAGGTCAACTCTTAGGAAAAAAAAAAAAACAAAACAACTGAGGTCAAGAAAGATAAAGTCATTTGCATAATGTCACATGTGTAAGAAACAGCAAAGTTGAGATTCCAACCTAAGTCTCTTAATTCTAAAGCAGCCCTCTTCCCATGACATTATGTTCCTTCTGGGATTATACTACATTGGAAATATATATCCAACATCATATTGCATACCTGTTGTCTGTTTCTAATCAATCTGTTTAAGTATCGGACATCAGGTATTGACTTTTTGCCATTGAGGTCAGAATAACAATATATAAAAATGCCATAAAAATTAAGTAAAACTGAATCAGCTTTTCTTCTCCATTTCCAATGTTCTCCCCTATTATCCACAAAAGAAGATTACAAAACCACTTATGCTGGTCTGACATAATCTTAGATGATACAGTCATTTCAGAGATTCCCCATGTAGTCATCAGACATGAGCTGAATGTCACAGGAGTTAAGTGAACATCTTAGCCCACTTAAAGCATACTTGTGCAACACTCCCTTTCTGAACAGCAGCATCTGAAACTGCCTCTTGTTTCTCAAGACACTACTGTTCTTGTTCTACTGTGACTGTAGTTTCTAATAACCTATGGACCTTTCATTGAGGTAGTGATCTTATGGTGGAACTCTAGGTACTTTAATATGTAGTACAAGATAATTTACTTATCATCCAGCCAGTGATTCCCTTAGCAACATGTTCCTCATATTCAATTCCCAATGATTACTACATTTCATTGAAATTATCTTGGTTTTAAGATTACCTAATTCAAGAACATATTATTCAAACAGTGCCTTGAGCATTGGGAATGTGATAAGTAGGAAGAAATCAGTCAATTCTGCATTTTGAGAAATAGGACTATCTCAAGAAAAGAAATAAAAGGTGACAGAAATCTCTTTTTCACTACTGATCTGATATCAGAAAGAGGATCTCCATGTGACAAATTCATTCCATGACATGATTATCTTTAGCACAGAGCTTGATACTCCTATATAATACCACTTTCCCCATAATTTAAATATTTATATTTGTTTTTAAAAACCTTCTTATATCTTCTGACTTTGTAGTTTATTGGTTATAAAGGTAAGATTTTTTTGGCATTTGGAGATATTAACATTATCTTAAAACTTAGTGAATGATTTTTTAAAAAATTAAATCAGTTGCAAAAGCCTTACTTTGAGCATAATAGTGCATACAGTTTATACCAAATGTAGAAAAATATAATTGTAGGGTTTGCTTATAATAACCACAGAACCATATCTACTTTTTAGATTATTAATTTCTGAAATTCTGTGTGTGTATATATATACATATGTATTTAATTTTTGAAAATATATCTTTTAAAATACATATGTATGCTTTATAGAATATATACTTGCACAGCATCTTATGTTACAGTGGTGACGAGGGTTATTCCTAAGAGCCTGAGAGAAGTTCAATGTAACTGTTTAGTATTCTTTCTCTGGTAACCCAGTATGAGGGCAAATTGGGGTAAATAAGTCAGATGAGAGATTAACTATTACAAGCTTTATCCAAAGGGTGTGTACAGCTGACCTGTGTACCTTACATTAGCACTATTCTTCTAATCATATAGACTTGAAACTATTCTTATCCTTTCCTCTTTTTGCTTCCACTATAATAAACTGCAACATATTGTTAGTTTTTTCTTCCCAGTGTTTGATATCTAATATTTTCTTTTCATTCCCAAATCCAATGACATAACATATGATAAAAGACTAGGTTTAGTGTTTCTAATTCTTTCTTTCTATTCCCAAAGCCAATGGCAGGCTACATTCAGTGTTTTAGTCTCTCCCTAATCCATTAAATTCTACATAATGCTGTCAGATTAATGTCCCTATAACATTATGATCTTGACACTGTGAATGGCTTCCCTCAGTCTAATAAACAAAGTTCAAACACTTCGGCCTCGTGAACAATGATACATAATTAATCTTTCCCCACCTTAGCTCCCATTACTCTCCTATATGAACAATATGTGTTAGATGATCAGGACTATGCATTTTTACTATTCATCATTTTAATTTCTTGCTTCAATTCCTTTTGCTTAGTTTCCTCTGCTTGATATGGCCTTCTCACCTTTCCTATCTATAAAAATCCCAGCCAGTCTTGATGAAAAACTCAAATACTACATCTTTCAAGTCTGATTATTTTAATGGAAATGATTTTTCCTTTATACTAAAAAAAAAAAATACTTAGTTTAAACCACCCACATGGTACTTAACACACAGTGCCCTAAAGGTGTGTCTGAATCAAGTCATCTCTTAGACAAGTTCCCTGAGGGCAGGGATGTTATGTATTCTATATCCATTACACCCAATAGAGTACAATCCCATAACAGGTAATGAAAATGTATTTGTTAAATAAACAAGTTACAGTTTTAAAATAGACAATAAGAAAAAAAGTCTGGGGAGATATTTAGCTTATGCGATATTATCTACTCATAAATTTGCAAGTATGAGTTTAGAATAAATTCATTTTAAAAATATATTGTTTTCTCTTTTTCATTCCTCTGCCCATAAAACTTCACAGTTGGCTATTTTATCCCATAATCTACTTAAAAGCCTTTAAAAAGATCACACCTCCCCAGTGTTCTCTGAAAGTTTACAGAATAAATGTATAGGTGTTACAGAAAACAGTCAATTCCAGAGACATTTGTGTACCTTCACCCAGGGAAAGCTATATTCCCTTGGGATTCATAAACAGCATATTCTGCATGCTTGGGTGGGGCTATTAACATGCTTTTAAAGCGAATTTTGAATCCAGAGAAATGGAAGACCTTGAAATGGCGTGTGTCAAATCTAGGCATAAGGAAAAAAATGTGACTGAAAATAAATGGCTAATGTAAAATTAGTTGTTTTCATGTAGAAACATTCATGGAACAAGGGAGAGCAATGAAGCCAAAATATTTCAGCAACTGAAGATTCACTATTTGGTCATCTTGTTGTTTCTGTCAATTGTGTTAATTTCATATGATATGGATAGATGCACATACATATATACACATTAGCTAATTTCATAATACTGGAGATAGATAATAGATGATTGATAGATACACATACATGCATATACATACATATAGCTAATTTCACAGTACTGGGGTTTGGAAGAAGGAAAAGTTTCGCAAAATAAATTCTAGAGAAATAGTCAATATATTAATAAACAATTATTCTGCTTAAAAATAAATTTTTCAAGGAAAACAACAGTCAGACATATAGTTTATAAAATATATTAAGTTTTAAAATCATTCCAAAATAGGCTTACTTGGGAAGGGGTATCAAAGTCCTTCATTACTGCATTAAATGAATCACAGTGATGTGAACAAGTCACCCTTTCTCAGGAGCAGCATACCTTGTCTGGAATCAGGGATAACCAGAACTCAAAGATCATAAAACAAAATGTCTGACACTAATTTCAAGAGGGAAAAACATATTTCTGGCGCTAATCAAAATAAAGGCCTTATGAGTTTATAATAATTGCTGATTTGCATTTCTCACTACCCTTAAAAATGCATAAATTGACCCTTCTACCCAAAATATTTTCAACATTCTTCACAAAGAAAAGGATTAGAAACATGCAAAGTATAACTTTGCATTACATATTTGTCTGACATAACACCAAATGTGAAGAAAATTTTCTACCTAAAATTCATTTTTATGCCTATTTCTACACCAATTCAACCAGAATTATCTTTCAAATTTGACAGGAAAGAAGAATAATTTTAAAAATTCTTTTGTATATCTTTATTCTTGTATACTATCTTACTTGTACATATGCTATATTCTCACATCTTCAGCTGATTCTAAATTCCTGAAGGGTAGTCTATCTATGGTGCTTTACACATGGCAACACAATAATTAATGTCAATTGATTTTTAAAATAATTAAAATGTAGTTGTGATCTATCTCAAGAAAATTAAATATGCAAAAATATGAAAATATTAATAGTTATATTGGGGACTCATTATTTGCCCTATAAAATTTTGTATCTCTGACAATAATATTCACAAGTTGCTTTTGAAACAATCCTAATATATGTTTGAATTGAATTCTGATTTGCCAAAACTTTGTCACATATGCAAGGACATTCCTTTCTTGATCTCTGTCTTAAGTAATCATAAAAGCTAATTAGTAAACAAACATTTATGTTTTAAATTAATTAATTAATTTACAAAGCATATGTATAGGTATTTTTTTTAACATTGACCATTGCAAAACCTTTTGTTCCAAGTTTTCCCCTCTTTCCCCCACCCCCTTCCCTAGTTGGGAGGTAATCCAATACATGTTAAATATGTTGAAATACATGCTAAATCTAATACATGGATACATCTTTATACAGTTATCTTGCTGCACATGAAAAATCAGACCAAGAGAAAAAGAAAAGAAAAACTGAGAAAGAAAAAAAAAATGCAAGCAATTAACAACAGAGAGAATGAGAATGCTATGCTGTGTTCCATATTTTATTCCCACAGTTCTCTCTCTGGGTATAGATGGCTCTCTTCATCACTGAACAAGTGGAACTGGTTTGAATCATCTCATTGTTGAAGAGAGCCATGTCCTTCAGAATTGATCATCATATAATCCTGTTGTTGCTGTGTACAATGACCTCCTGATCCTGCTCATTTCACTCAGCATCAGTTCATGTAAGTCTCTCCAGGTCTCTCTGAAATCATCCTGCTGGTCATTTCTTACAGAACAAAAATATTCCATAATATTCATATACCACAATTTATTCAGCCATTCTCCAATTGATGGGCCTCCACTCAGTTTCCAGTTTCTGGCCAATACAAAGAGAGGGCTGCCACAGACATTCTTGCACACGTGGGTTCTTTTCCCTCCTTTAAGTAAGCCCAGTAGAAACACTGCTGGGTCAAAGGACATGTGCAGTTTGATAACTTTTTGAGCATAGTTCTGAACTGCTCTCCAGAATGGTTGGATCTGTTCATAATTCCACCAACAATGTGTCAGTGTCCCATAAACAAATATTTATTAAGCATTTAGTATATATCAGGAACTTTGCTAAGGACTTGGAGAAGAAAGGCAAAAAACTCTCTCCTCAAGAAGTGTATTTTTAAGTCAATTTAGTCAAATTTTCTAGTTTAACTTACCTTAACAAAATAATGGAGCTAAGGAATAAAAATTGATAATAACTGGTAAAAGCAAATCTCCTAGAAAGTTTTTAAAAACTCAGCAATGTAGGATTGCCTTTGATTTAATATTTTGTTGTTCAGTCATATCCAATTCTTTGTGAATCTCTCTGGGATTTTCTTGGCAAAAATACTTAGGTGATTTGCATTGTCTTGTCCAACTCATTTTATAAATAAGAAATTCACTAGTTCAGGTCACAGAGCTAGTTAAGTTCTGAAGTCGGGATTTGAACTCAAGCCTTCCTGACTTCATGACCAATGCTGTATTCACTGTGTGAGCTAGTTGTCCCATTTAATTTTTAATCTGATGTCTTCACAGTGTTAAGTAGAGGAATAACAAAACCTTAAATTCTGTCTTTAAAAAATATTTTCTGAATTACTTTAAGATAAAGAATTTTAGGTCAAATTTCAGCTTATAGCACTTTGCTTGAATGTAAAACAATAAATTTCACTTGTGACTCATCTCTGGGGCAGCCAAGTGGTACAGGTGATAGAGCACCCAGCCTAAGACAGGAAGACTTTTCTTGAGTTCAAATCTGGCCTCAGGCACTAGCTCTGTGACTTTGGACAAGTCACTTAACCCTGTTTGCCTTATCTGTAAAATGAGCTGGAGAATAAAATGGCAAACACCCCAGTATTTTTGCCAAGAAAACCTCAAGTGGTCACAAAAAGTTGGACACAACAATAAAAAGTCATAAAGTCCTCTAGATAAATTTTCCATTTAAAAAGAGAAAATGGTACCAATTAAATAAGTAGCCTCTTCTACTTAGGAAAAAAAGCACCAGATTCTACAATGTAGCAAATCAAAATTTCTAAAATGAGACGGAAGGAAAATATTTTAAAATTCTTGAAAAAGATGATAATTTTTACTGAAAACGATAGCATTTTTTTTTGTTAAGTGAGAATTTTTGAGATAAATGATTTCAGTCTTTTGAGAGACAAAAATGGCTCTTCTTGGCTCTTCCAGTATACCATGACACATCTGTAGGAAATATTTTTAAACACAGACATTTGCTGTTAGGAGAGGTGGATCTAGAAACAGAGCCTGTTAGAATGTAGGAGGATCTACGTTTTAATTCACTTTTTTCATCTGATTAAATAATCCTAGGTAACCAACACAGTGACTCTGATTGCAATGTACTTGAAGATCTATACTGATAAAGGGAATTTCTTATACCAATGATATTAAGCACCTATCTTAAAAAACAAATTTCATTACATGATATCAACTATGTTTAATTTCACTGTTCTTTAAATCAGAAAAGTCAATATAAATATATCCATACTTAAAGAATCTTAAATCCATGCTATTATTTGTTGCTGCTACTACCATTACTAGGGCAATGTCGATTTTTACAGTCATTTCCCAATAATATCCAACTCTTTGGGACCTCATTTAGAGTTTTCTTGGAAAAAAATTCTGGAATAATTTGCCATTTCCTTCTCCAGTTTATTTTACAAATGAGGAAATTTAAGCAAATAGGTTTAAATTACTTGCCCTGGGCTAGTATCTGAGGTAACATTTGAACTCCGGTCTTCCTGATTCTAGGCTCAGTACTCTATTCAGAGCCTTAAAAATGAGAATATATTCTATTTTTTAAAGTAAGCCAACTGGAAAATTTAACTTAATACATCTAATTTTACTCTATTGGTTTATCTTAGCAAATATATTTTCCCTAATGAAGAAAACCCATAAAATATTCTACTATAAAAAGTATAAGCTTTCCTAGTGAACAAATGGAAATTGGTCATCATTATATTAGAGATAGAATGAAAACCAAAGCCCCTCATTTGCAAATTAATAACGTAAGGCTCACAATTTAAACTACTTGTTCAAGGTCAATAGCAGACCTAAGAGCCCCAACCTACTGGCTCCCAAAGGTAACTGTTCACATACCACTCTCCCAACATCCTTGCAACTTTCTACTATCTTCATTCTACTGACTGGAAGAAAAGAAAAGCCTTTCTACCAATGCAAATGTGGCAAGGTCATTGCTTAGCTCAAATAACACGTAAGATATTTTCTCCAAGAGATAATCAGAACATCCTAGGAAGACAGCACCATTAGGACTTAGAGGAGCTCTGATCCTCTACAAGTACTCCAGCAAAAATTTTTAAAAAAGAATAATGATAAATAAAATACGATAAACTTCTCTGTCCAAACCAAGAATGCATGAAAAGACTTTCAGAATCCTGGCTGGCAGAATTCTGGCCTTCTTGTTCGAAGTAGAAACAAGCTAAATATGTGCCTGATGAAACATATAAATAGTGTAGGCACAAAGCCCCTGGGAAGGTGAAGCCAGCATAAGATGTAAGGAGTCCTAACCGAGGTATACCAGGAAACAGACTAGTGCCAAGAAATCAAAGCTCCCAGACTGCCTTCCCTGAAATATAGTAGGAGGTAGGTGCTATTATGCCCATTTTACAAATGAAGAAACTGAGGCAGGCAAAGGTTAACTATCTCAGACTCATATAGCTTGTATCTGAGGCAGGATTTATCCGAGGCAGGATTTGAGTTCATGTGTTACTGTCTCCAAATTCTGGCACTCCATTATTGGATTAACTAATTACTTCAGAGAAAAGAGCATTTTGCAAGAAAAACTAGGAAGAAAATAATGGCAAAGAGAATTAATAATCTATAATAAACAATGGTAAACCTTATCCTTAAACTGAAATCCCTCAAAGGATCAAAGAGAAAGCAATGTAAATATGATAACCAAAAAGTATTGAAGTAGAATCAAAAGAAGAAAGGAAAAAAAGAGAATATAGTTTATATTAAAAAAACACACACACACTGATGTTCAAAATTGGTCAGAGATAAACTAAGAATCACTGAAGTCACTTGAAAACAGTAAAAAATTAAAAAAAAACCTGGATAGCAATTTTTAAAAAAAAATCATAAATGAAAACTCAGTATATTATAAGTACTAGAGAACAAAATAACCAAAGAAAAAATTAACTGTATAACTCTTGGAAGGAACCCAGAAAGGAAAATTTCCAGGAATATCACAATCAAAACCTAGAGCTTCCAGCTTAAAGGGAAAAAACATCCTTTAATGCAGTCAAAAAGAAAGAGTTCAAGTACCAAGACAAAAATATAAGAGATGGAAACTTGGAAAATGGAGAATGACAATCTTTTTAAAAAGATATTCTATTTAAAGACTTTTGTCTCATGCCTAAGTTCATTATTTCTATTCTCTTATAATACCTAATATACCTGTTTTAATGGATAGCAATCAAGTTTTCTAAAAGCAATGTGGTGTCAATACAATTATTCAGATATAACCCAAATTCATTAGTGTTATTAACTACTCAACTATTTATCTCAATTTAAAGTAGTCTAAGATCTGAATCTGAACTCATTTCTAAAAAGTATTAAATATTGTGAACACTTCTGAAAGTTAAAAGAAATTGCTTAATGATTTAAATTAAGTCAAAATAAACACAAAAAAATCATATTGAATGAATGTTATTTGTAAAAACAAAACCTGACAGATATGATTCTTACCCAAAAGATGGTTTAAATTATCTTGTGTAAGTGTGCATGCATATACACAAGAAGATAAAAATAAAACAAAATCAAATATAGCAGCTAATTATAGAGAGTATACATCTTATGAGTTATTTTTTCAAAACTTTACTAAAAATCTATTCAAAGTATATATGTTTAAAACTTGAAATATATTTTCCAGCAGAAAAAGTGTTACAAAAGTTGGCAAAATTTTCAGGAGAGATAGTAAATCTATTAAATTCATAATAATTCCTGAAGGGGATTATTGTATTAAATAAGAGTATGATCTACATGAACTCCACATAGCATCCCTTCCAACTCAAAGATTTTCTTTATTTCAAGATTCTTATTAATTGCATTACAGAACCCAACTGTGTATAATATTCTTAGAAAAAAATATTCTGAGTTTCAACTTGGGATGTCAGAAAAACACTTCTTTCTTGCCCCTACTCCCACTCCTTACTTCTCACCTCTAGCATGTGACAAGTGAAAGGCTCATTAAATCTTTATATTCTCCAACTTCCAAGAGTGGAGCTGACTACCTGCTCCAAGTTGTTCAAAGGAGCTTCTGTAGGACAGAGACTAAGAGAGTGACAAACTAGTGTGATCAAAAGGCTTGAAAGGGTGAGAAGCTCTGGAAGGAATCAAATAACTACTACAAATACAAACTCTTGAGAGGATTGAGAAATGGTAAGACAGTCATTTTAGGGAATTGGTAGTAGACAGAAAAATAAAAAAGGAAAGGAAAGCTTGTGCTACAGAAGCAAGGAATAAAGAGGACTTCTTAAGACTATCTACTATTCCTTTGTATTCAATGATGTATGTAACTTGGGTATATCTAGGCCAAGGGCAGACTATATTTTAGAGAACAGCTATACATTAACACTTCAAGGAACTGTGATTTTTCCTTAATTCCCTCCACTGTGGCCTTGGTTTAAAAAAAGGCTCTTTAAACTTTGGCAGATCTTCAAATGATAGATTGTTATACTTAAATTAGGAAAGACTTCATGTAGAAGTTGGCATTTGAGCTGAGCTCAGGAATTCTTAGATTGTAAGAGGCAGGAGTGAAAAAATACATCTCAGACAATTCAAAAGATAACCTGTACGATGTACCAATATACAAAATGGACTTTTATAGATGAGAAATAGTGAAAGCTACGATGGCAGAACCATAAATCATAAACTGAGAGAAATTAATGCATAAGAAGGCTGGAAACTTAGGTTAAAACAAGATTTTATGAAGTTTTCAATGTAAAATAGAGGAGTTTTCATTTGACCCTTGAGGTAATAGGGTACCAATAGAGTAACACTGCTAAATTTGTCATTTAAGAATATTGCTTTGGTAGCTGTATGGAGGAATGGACTGGAATGAGGAGATATTTAAAGCGGGAAGACCAATTTGGAAGTTAATATAATGATGCGTTTGATATAAGATAAGCACTTACCTATAATGATAAAAATATTGAAATTATACCATTTTTCTAATCTTAAACCATCACAAAACTTACATTTTCAATATTAATCAAAATACCAGATAAAGTATGATGAACAATCAAATAAAGACAAAACAAGATCCTTCAAAGCCATCAATGAAATCACAACAGAAATAAAAGGAAAAAAATAAACTAGAAGAAAAATATAATGAAAAATAGACTTTGCCCAAAGATTAACATCCTTTCAAGATTATATACATTCAGTGCTATAAAATACTTCCAAGTCATGCGATATTATTATACATGATATATGATGATACATGCTGATATTTATAGGCACTACTGCAGTGTAAAGTAAGTATAACAAAAAACATACACATACATACAAACATATATTCATATAAACACACACATAATAACTAAGATGTAATTGGGACTGAATGCTGAGAAACTGTAATAACCATGCTTGAACCAGAAGTTGAAAAAACTTTCCATCCTTTATTGCAGGGATGGGAGATTATAAATATAGAATATTGCACATGCTATTAGACGGGGCTGAAATACTAGCTTTGCTAAATTTTGCTTCTTTTAAAAAATCTTTGTTATAAGAAATGCCTTATGGAAAGCAAGAGTAGGGAATAAGTTACATATTTCGAAATGAACATAATGTAAAAGCCAAAAGGCATCAGTAATAAATAAAATAACTCCAAAGTAACCAGTATAAAGTAGTTAATAAGTTTTTTTTCCCCTTTCCTTTTTCTTTTTCAGAAAAGGAAGGGGAAGGAAGTTGATAGAATTAATGATTCAGAGCTGGGAAAGAGCTCAGAGGTCTTATAGGTCCCCATGTAAAACTATTTACATGGATTTATGCTACATTTATTTTTTTTCTTTCATGCACAAGTGATATATTATTCAGAAAATAATTTTAAATAGTATTTTTGAAAAATAGAAAACAACAGGACTATAAGGAATCCCCATTTATTAAATATTTTGTTTTATATGATTTTTATTAAATTCTATATACTATAAGGTATGCTTCTTATTAAATAATGTCACATTAACTCAAGTAAGTTTTCCATGAAGTGAATATAATTCAACATGCTACAACAAGCATTTGTACAGGGCAAAATAATTTAATCATCATACTTTCCAAATTGTTACTTTCTTGCTGCAGGGTTTCATTTAGTCCTAAACTTCAAAGAAATCCATAAAAGAATAGATGAATGGCATATGTCTTTTGTCCAAGATCAGTACAATTTTTTTTAAAGCACTTTTTAAATGACTCATTGTTAGGATATTGTTGGCTGTAAGGAAATAAATGTACTATTTCCTACCAAATTTCAATTTATAATAAGTATCATTATTTATTAAACACCTAATGTATACAGAGTACTGGAATGCATAGACAGTATTGCCCTCAATAGGCAATCATAAGATACTCTCCTCAGAAAGAAAAGATACACAGATGCATTTGTTAAAAAGATACACAATTTTAAAAAATCAACAATTTGACAAAGGACAGGTACAAATAAAAAACATATTATCCCACATCACTGCTTTTTTCACTTGAATAGCTCTGTTCATGTCTTTCCTTTGAAGACTCCCTAGTGAAAAGGGTTCAAAGTTCTCTAGCGGGCATTTGATTGGCTACATAATTTGGCAGCATCCTACCTTCCTAGTCTTATCTCATACCACTCCCTTCCACATAGCTCTACACACTTCAAAGCTGATTACTGTCTCCTTAACACACTTTGCTGTCTCTGTGCATTTCATCACTCTGTTCAGTAAAGTCACTTCTGCTATAGCATATTTCTAAAACACACAAATTTGTTCCAACATTAAGATATCTATTAGGAAACATTGTGAGCATAGAAAAATTCAAATTTGCTTCTGAGATTCTTATCTTTTTGTGTGTCACTGATGAAATTTTTGAGCACTGTGCTCATAATCTCATTTTCCCCATAAACTTTGTGGTTTTTATTTATGATTTTTGCATAGGACAATGTTTTGGGAATGCATATATCACATTATAGAAGATCTGGCTGTATGCTTGGAGTGCCCCTGTGGCCACCTCTGGTTCCTTGCCATCCTTTAAAGCCCATATCATAGGCCATATCAAACAAAGAAGTCTTCCCTAACACCTCCTCCTTCTCTTGAAGTCAGTAACAACCTTTACCCCTCTCCCTTGAATCTAGCATTATTCATACTTTGCATGTCTTTAATGAACCAATCTAATTTTTGGTATTACAATGACTGATGTCAAGGTAATGTTCTCCAAACAGATCCATAAAGACAGAATGTATCTTGACTAAATATTGTATCTCATTTAATACCTAATATACTGTAAGGATTTTTAAAAATGTTTATTGAATTGGGACTGAATGTATATTAGAAAAGCACAACCGTAGAATAAGCAAAGGAGCCCTCACTTAGAACTAAGTAATGTCTTAAAGGAAGGAAAACATTTCAGATTGGAGGTAGAGACAAAGATCACATTCTAGGCAGTATGAATGATTGTTTGCAGCTACAGTGGTTAGAAATAAAACATGTATTCAAAAAAAATTGGTCCAGTTTATCTGGTAAGTAGCAATAAGTGGGAAGAGGAGGACATATGGCAGAGAAGATCTAGAGATCAAATTTACAAGACTTAGCAATAAACCAGATTCAGGAAGTAAAGGAGAGGGAAGGGTAGAGGATAAATAAGTTTTACAAACTAAATGATTAGGAATGGTAATTCCCCCAGAAGAAGCAAGTTTGGAGAAAGAAAAGATAATAAATTGTCTTTTATGCAAATCATGTTATTACATGATATAAATTTGAAGATATCTAATAGGTGTTTACACAGGTAGGTGCTTATATTAGAAGGAATGTCAGAAGAGATGTGGGCAATCATCTGCTTAAGAGATAAGTGAATTCATGGCAGCCAGTTAGATCAAGATCATCAAAAGAGTAGGTACAGTAAGGAAAGAGAAGCTGAACTAGGCAAAATCTTGGAGTAAATCTAGAGTTTATGTCAAGTCAGATGGACCTTAACACATCAAAAGAGACTGAGAAGGAACAGGAAGAATATCACAAAAGCTGAGGGTGATGAAAGTATCCAGGAGGGAAGGATATTCAACAAAGAATTCAGCAAGAATGAGAAAAAATAATTTGGTTTAGCAATTGAGGGATTATTGGTAAAAAAGCATTTGACCTAAAAAATTGGAGTCTTTAGTCAAATTAGAAAGGTTTAAGAAGTGATTGTGAGGTGCAAAAATGTAGAGCACTAATAGATACTTTTTTTCTAATGAACAGGAAAGATGTAAATGATCTGAAACAATGAAAATCAAGTGAAGGATGACTAAGGAGAAAGAGAGTGAATGAAGAGGCAAAGCTCTTGAAGTACAGAGAGAAAGAGATAAAGACACAAAAATAGGGGTTAGGCTTAGAAAAGGGGAGCTCCATTTTTTGGCAAAAGATTAGAACAAAGAAGAGGGAGAGCCAAAGAGAGAAATGGCATCAATTAGCGCATATTATAACTGTTTAATTGATTATATAAAATATATCAGTTATAATCCAGCAAGATAGTTGTCTTAATTGTCCATTCTCTAAAATTGCCACAATGATGCTTATTTCAAAGTTTGAAAAAGATTAATGCCATTTGGCATATTTAATAAATACAAGTTCATTTTATCACAACATGATTTTTTAAGTAAGCACTTAAAACGATAGTTACTCCACTGCTTTAGTAGTCTTCTGTCAGCCATTTTGTTAAACTAAGGTTCCTTCAGTATATTTCATTTTCTATTTTTGTTTTATTGGTGAAGTTCTTTGTTCTAACCCATTTTTTTCTCTCTTGCCTGATATTCTTTTTTTGTCTTTACTTTTTTTTCTGATTTATTGAATAGGCAAATAAATCCCATAAGAACTTAAGATGATCATCGATCTAGAATTGGAAAAGCTTTTAGAGGTCACAAAACTTCACAAGGTAACAGCAACATTGTGTGATGATCAACTATGAATGACTTAGCTCTTCTCAGCGATAATTCCAAAGGACTGCCAATGAAAAATGCAGAAAAAGAAAAGCCTAGATAAAGATCAATGCATACTATTTTCACTTTTTTTGAGGGTTATTTTTTTGGTCTGTTTCTTTTATAACAAAACATAATTTACATGATTGTACACATATAATCTATATTAAATTGCTTATCTTCTTAGAGATGGGGATGTGAAAATGGGAGGGAGAAAATTTGGAACTCAAAGTTAAAAAGAAAAAACGTTAAAACTGTCTTAACATGTAATTGGAAGAAAAAAATGATATTTTAAAAAGTCAATTAATCCAAATCCATTTTTAAGTGATGAAGAAAGGAGGATGATGTCAAAGGTGAAAGATAATATAGGTGGGATTTAAACACAAGTCACTGACTCCAGGGCATGTGCTCAGTTCATTGTCCCATGTTTTCAGTATGGATCTACCTCTTATAGAAGAATCACGCACACACACACACACACACACAAGTCACACATAGACTTTGCAAAACTGTGAATCACGCTTGCTGACACAACCCATCTATTTTCATGATAATAGGTACAAGGAGTCTGTCCTGTATTTCTAGTAGGAAACAGGGATTTTAGAGGCAGGTAGGGATCCCTCTTTATAGAAGCCACAGATATACCTGAATAGATTATCATTCTCCTTTTTAAAAAAGAAATACATTGAACAGTCAGTGAAAATGCATGGAACTGCACCATCATTTCCATTTTATAATATGCATTAAAGGGAAAGGGGCCTGTGTTTTTTTTTTTAAAGCTTTAATGAAGACAAAGATTTGTTTCAAGTGTGTGTATGTGTGTGTGTGTGTGTGTGTGTGTGTATAGGAGGGGTTGTTAATGATTAACCATAAAATCCCATCTTTAGTAGACTCCGCTCCGATCTATACCTACTATACTGGTTATACAATAACTGTTTTAAATGATGATCCTAAAATACTTGGAAATTAAATTATGTATCTTTAAATTGTTGGACCACATGGCATTTGTTCTCAAATATCAATGAGCATCTATGAACCTCAGCTTTGTCATGTATAAAATGCAGACATACTTTTAGTATCTATAACACAAGGCTGTTATAAGGATCAAATAAAAGAATATATATATATATATATATATATATATATATATATATATATATATATATATAGTGCTTTGCAAACCTAAACCACTACATAAAGGTCAGCTATTATTACTAGGTGCAAAAGCCTAGGTTATGAATTCATATGTGATACTGGAAAAAAACTTGAAAGCTTTACTCAAAGCCAAGGTATGTTCTGCTAAATAAGTACATGTAATTGCTCCTTCAACACTTTCAAGGGTCTGTGATTTCATAAGTGTGGGAATTGCCTCCAGTAATGGAGATTCCAATCCTCCAGAGTTGAAGAGATAATCTTTAAGAATTTCATCACCAATCAACTTAACTAAGCTGGGTTCTGTCATAAGATCCAAAGCCTATCTAATGCAGTTGGAATGTGTATATTATGAATTCTTTGAAAAATGGCTAGGCATGCATGTCACCAGTTATCCATAATTTTCAATTAACCATCTCCTTCCACAATATTTTTCAATAAATACTAATGTTTAGCATACACAATATTTCTGAATCTTAGTTAACTGATGCACAAGAAAGCAGGAACATTAAAATAACTGGTTTTTATTTTTTTAAAGATAGAAGTTCCCAAAGTAGGATAGTTGTTATCAATGAGAAATTCTAAAATCCTTTTCTATAAAAAAGAAAAAAAAACCCTGCTTGCTACAATATGAAAAAAAGTCTTTTCCTCCTTGAAATCACACAGAAAATCTGAATTCCAAAAAGACACGATCTCACCATCATAGATTTGTCAGAAGGGATCTCAAAAGCAATCAGATCCAGTATTATTTTACAGATCAAAAATTGAGATGTTAGACAGTAAAATCACTTGCCCAAGGTCACATAGGTATCACTGAATCAAATCATCACTCAATTATAACTCCAATGAAAAAGGAAAAAGCTGTCACAGAAAATCACCAAGCCATACTACAAATTGGCATTGAGAAAAGCCAAATACACAAAAATTAAAACTGTATTTAATGCGTACTTGATCAAGGAAAATAAAACCCTTACAGTTGACTACATAGCAATAAAAAGTCTTACTATTCACAAAAGTTTTGTGAAACAGAAATCTAACTAGTCATCTTGCTGATCTTTTTAAAAATTTAACATTGTAATGTTAGATATGGGCAAACTTTGCCAAATGTGTTATATAAAGAGCTAAAAAAACCTATGTTGGGGTATAAACATAAGACTTTTGTGAAATCGTTCTCTTTTTTCTCATTGAAACCAAAAGCTCTTCTACAAAAGACTTCCTGCTTTGGAAAATATTTGTAATTTAAAAAGTTTACTTTCATGAAAACTAAGTCTCTTTTGTGAATAATGCCAAGAAAAAACACAAGCAAGTTATATTTTCACAGCTACAAGAATTAAAATGTTTTGTACTACTGAGCTAATCAGGAATTTTAGTTATAAATATAGAGTATCCTAATCAAATGAAGTGTTATATGGTCATCTTTTGTTTGGACAAATAAAATAATAGTATATACTATCATTTTTAGTAGAGAAGGTCATATTTGGACAGAAATTATCTAACTGTGTCAGACAAATATTGAGCTATATGATTTTTCTTACTATAGATACTTGATTCAATATAGCAAACACTTTTAGAATGTATATTATATTCAAGATATCATAGCTGAGGGAAGGGAAATAAAAGTAAAATCAAAACAGTATCTGACCTCAGGAACATTCTATTGGAGACAATTTACATGTTTACAGGCATTATATGAATTAATTTTTTGGAGCATTAGAACTATGCCATACTTCTTTTTTAAATGTCATTCACTGAAAAGAAGGGAACTTCCTAGTTATTTATTTTTGGTAAGGTAATTGGGGTTAAGTGACTTGTCCAGGGTCACACAGCTAATAAGTGTTAAATGTTTGAATCTGGATTTGAACTCAGGGACTCCTGACTCCAGGGCCAGTGCTCCTATGCCATACTTCAAAAGTAACATTAATGCTCTGTGTCAATTTAAAAAATTAAATTTTTTATCAAAATGATTGATCTTCCTTTTAAAATACATATATCTGTCATTTTAAAAGTTAAAAATAAGTGTTCTTAAAATATCTTTTCTTGATAATTATTTAGAAAGAAAAAAATAACATTAAAATGTGATATATATATTTAGTCTGTCCAAAGAACTGCTAGATTCTTGTACATATTAGGGTTTCCTAATCTTTCTTGTTTTAGGGACAATTTCCCTCAAAGAAATTTAATGTGATTGAACATATATTTTTATATTTTAACATTAAAGTTATTAGATTATCTTTTTAAAAGGGATAAGTTGCTAGTTAATTTGCAAAAAAGGTTTTGTTTTGTTTTCATATATATCTTAATTTCATCTCAAATTTATAGTTCAAACATAGATATGTATCTATCTCTTTATAAGCAATGGTAGTTGGAAAAGATATGATTTTTAAAGGTTTTCCTTTTTGAAAAATAGCTAAATTATGCTATTAAATTTTTTTTCACAGTTTCTAATTTGGAAGGAAGAACATCTCTAAAGAAGGGATATTTCTACAATTAGGTATACATTGTGAACTGTTGGGAAATACTTATTTTCCCCACAATTTTGGTTTTTATTTTATTGGGAAAATATTCAGAGTATTAGAAAAACTATGTTGTGTGTTTTAGATTTGACTATTACTGGACAGAACCCAGAGAGATGCTCAATTGCAAGTCCCCTATTTATAAGTCTACCTCATGTGATTGGGATACTTTAAACATGCTAATGATACACACATAGTCACAAAGACTGTTGAAATGTACTTCGTAATTTCAGTATCTAAAACACTCAAATAACTAAATCAAAATCTTCAAAGAGAAAAACTTTTAAAGAACTGTTCTCTACATATAGCTAAAAGGAAAGCAAGGAAGAACAAAAGCTTATTTCATACAAAAGTACTGTAAATAGTTATAAAAACTTTTTTGATTTAATTTCAAAATGTTATTCTTACTTTATGGCTATTGTAAATTGACAAAAAAACCTATAGATACTGTTTAAGGTTATTTTTAAAGGAAAACCGTTTTATAATATGAAATAAATTCATCAGTATGGTAAAAATTTTGAGGTTCATATTAATCAGTAATGAGAAGCTGCTTATTAGTGGTGAGAATTTTCAAGCAATTTGAAAAAGGAGGGGACACTATAAACCTACTAAAGCTGCTCTAAAGTGATATAAAAGAGGGAAAAATTAAGTATTGATCACATCCGAGAAAAAAGTTGAGTATCAATCGTGAAATAAAATTTTAACACTAAACTTCAAAAGTATATTCAGTCCAGCCTTTTCCTCTTTCCCCAAATGGTGTTGATGCCATCATGGCTATTCTTTCCCACTTTCCAAACTCAAAACTGGTTTCACCACTGGACTGAATGGTACTCCCAGAATCTCGCAACTGCAAAGGATTTCAAAACCATTTGGTCCAATGCAAACAGTACTGTAAGACCCTGGGGAAAAACAGCACACATAGGAGCAATGAGCATTTCCTCAGAACTTTACAATGCTACTTTTCAGAGTTCTGACTTCTCCAGGGTTCTGCAGGATACAAGCAATCTATCAGTGCCCAGAGTGGCTTAGCTTGAGCTTCTCATAGTCAGTGTACAATAGCAATCTGAAGTTGAGAGGATGGTTATGGAAAAAAGAAAGGGAGATGAAATATAATACTAGTACATTTGTTTTGGAGAAAAGTAGCATCATGGGGAGAATTGCTGCTCAGTTCTCATTTTCTCATTGTGAGTGACCACTGACTATGAAGTCATAGGTCTCTAGGTCAAAAGAATTAGAGGACAAATAGAGACTTTGCTTCAAAGAAACCTGAGAAATTATTAAGTCCAAACAACTGTTTTACAGATTAAGAAACTGAGGCCCAAATAGTAGGAGAGCTGAGATGTATATCCATGATAATACCTTTGCTTCTTAAATAAATATTTTAATTGATAAAATTTGCTTTCATATCCCATTCATTTTTCAGCCTATACCTCTACTCCCAGTTTTTATATTTTACATTTCTTTTTAAATTTGAATTGAATTGAATTTAATATATTATATATTAATATATAAAGTATATAATAATATATAAAAATAATATAATTTAATATAAATAAATATAAAATTTAACATTTTATATTAAAGACCATAATGGGATTGGGAGAGAGACAGAGTTCAGCAAAACTAAGCAACATATAGAAAAAAAAGTCTGATATTCCATATCCACAGTCTCCCACTTCTGCAAAGAAGGTGGGAGAGATTTTCTCATCTTTCCTCTTTGGAACCTATTTGGATCATTATAATTTGGCAGTGTTTAGTTTTCCATTGCTTCATTATTATTGTTCTTTCCATTTCCACTGTTTTCCTGATTCAGCTTATTTTAAATTGCATCACTTTATTTAATTTTCCCCATGTTTCTCCATACTCATCATATTCACAATTTCTAACTGTATAGAAATATATCATTGCATTTACGTACCACAACTTCTTAAGTCATTTCCCAAGTAAGAGCTATCTACTTTGTTTCCAATTCTTTGTTATTACAAAAAGTACTACTATCATAATTTGGGTATGTATTGGACTTTTGTTTTTGTCACTGGACTTGGCATATGCTAGTGAGTTTATTTTAAGCAGGTATAAGCCACTTTAGTTACTTTTCTGTACATAATTCCAAACAGCTTTCCAGATAATCACACCAATTCATTGCAATAGTCCTGTCTGACTTTTTACAACCTCTGCACAACTGACCATTTTCCTCTTTTATTTTCATGTATTACTTCCTTACCTCCACTCCTTTGCTCCTTCAAAGCTCTCTCAAACGACAACTCCTGTGTGTAGCTCTTTCTGATCCTCTTAATTCCAAGTACCAATACATTTCCCAAACCCACCATTCTTTATACATTTATATCCCCCAATAAAAGATAAGCTTTTAAAGGACAGGGATTGTTTCATTTTTAAATGCTTAGTCCCTTGTGAAGTACCTAGACTATAACTAGCACTTATGGAGGGATTGTTCTCAATTTTAAATCTGAGAAACAAATTAGTGTCTAAATATTTTTCATGTATTATTTAACCATCTTTTTGATGTTTAACCATAATAGCTTCCCTTAGGAATTCTTAATAACAAGCTCACTGTTTTGCAGCAGCTCACACAATTCTATTGTACTAAATTCAGTTCAAAGTGTTATTAAACAAATTTTCTAGTTGAAAAGAATTGGAAACTGAAAATTTGACCATAAATATAGGTATGACTAATCAAGTTATGTTATATGCATATAATGGAAAGCTATTGTTCTGTGAAGAAAAAGTTTATTTCAGAGAAACCATGAAAGATTATATGAACTGATTTAGAGGGTTGAGAGCAGAACCAGGAGAACAAGTTTTACTAGAACATTAATATTGTATAAAAAAGAAACTAGAAACCCACTTTTTAAAAGCTCTAATTAATATAATGATCAGCCATCATAAAGAATGATATTTACGTCCACAGAGAGGTTGTAGACTAAATGTGCAAAATAAGTTACATATTTTTTGGACATGGCCAATCAAGGCATTTGATTTGTTTGATTATCTTATTTTATATAAGACTTAGTGGGTTTTTCCCTATATGGAGAAGGATTTAGGACAATAAAAATGTTAGATAATAAAATCAATAAGTGAAGAAAATACATATATTCACTGTCAGATTTTTAAAAATAGAGACACCGAGTTTAAAATGAAATTGAGCTTCAAATGTTACTCATGATTATTATTATTAGCAACAAAACATTAAAGGTCCTGAAATATATTGATAAGCTAGTTAGTACTTAAATAATGATTTCATTTTCAAAGTACATAAATTAACTAATTAATCCTAATGAAAGCTTGCTAATGAACAACATAACACTGAATTTATTCTGAAAAACATTTATACACTAGATAGATTGTATAGATAGATAGGTTTATGACGTCTCTGGCTTACATATCTGACATGAATTACAGCTTTAGATTCTCTACTGGGCTGTGTATAGTCCCAATGAAATAACAAACACTATTTCATCGATTTATATGTGCCAATATTCTATATATGTTCCAGTAATCTGAATTTTCCTCTTTTTTGTTGTCTCTCAAGTTAGTGCCATCCCAGAGTTTCTGTAGCAAGTCAAATGCAGTCATCCCAGTTTGTGCTTTGAAGCAGAGTTTTTCAATGCAGGTAGTCTTTTTTTAGAATTTTCTTTCTTCTCTAATTTTGGCACAAAAAATGAATAATACATATGCACTTTAAAATGTCTCAAATATTTTTTTGAAACTAAGTATAGTGAAGTAGAAACAGCACTGGATTTCAAATTAGAAGACCTGGATTCAAGTCATTCCAATTCTATTCCTTATTAATTCTATTATCCAAACTCATTATGTAACAGTTTCCATATCCATAAAATGAACTAACTGAGAAGTGGTGATGATATAGAGTAGAAATCAATTCCTTAATCAGTCTTTCTGAAAAGTGATAAAACACCCTCAAGTTGTCATCACGGCTTAAGAAAAAAGCAATTATATAATGCTTTAAAACAAAATAGAAACAAAGGTAAGGCAAGAAAAAGCTTTTGCATGTCAAAAGGAATTCTAGCCTACCTCAGCCTCAATTACTATTTTACAATTTTCCTAAAGTTGGTTTGTTAGAATGTTTATACATGTCCGCAAATCATGTTCTTCTATGTCACATTGTCTCTTAACATAACCATGATCAAATAAACATGGTAAAATAACATTATTTAATAATGATGATAGCCCTAATATCTCTATTTATTTTGAGGAAGAGCCTGAATTTGGATATTTTGTTTTTAATAAGGATTAAGTAAGTAACCCATCTTGAGAGAAAGAAAGAACAGAATAGCAAACTTTTCATTTTCACAGTTCTAGGAAATTAATTATTAAAATAAGAAGAATAATTGTAAATAAGTAAAATTCACCCAGTATATCAAAAAGTTATAGGAAAAACTATCAAAAGCATTAAATACAGGCAAAGCATTTATAGAAATGATAACAATTGCAACTGATTACCTAAAAGTAATATGCAATTATCTTTTAGCAAGTCATTTAACTTGGATCCTTAACTCTATTATCTATAAAAACAAGTATAAACATTGTTCTACATTAAATATTCACTATTATTATTTGAGGACAATCAAATCGAAGCTGCTCAAATTACTTGAAACTCTTCTGAAATCTCACCTTGAAAGTTTTTTCATTAAGAGGACTACCTTAAACATTCATGCTTTTCATGTCCCTTCATTTTCACCATGCAGAAGCTTATTAATGTAAAAGAAACCCCAACAGCAGTAGAGATTCCAACACTTTTCAAGAAATCCCAAGCCATCTGACTTGGTAATGATACAGGGACCTTAGGAGTATAGTTATTGGGAGTAATATGGCATGACCCTGGAGAATATGTGTGTGAAAAAAGGGAGATGAGCCTGTGTCTTTATTCCACTAAACTATCCTTCAAGGATGTTTGGCTGTCATCCAAAAGTCTGGGCTGCTATCTTGTCCCTAGATCCAAATAATGGGTACTTCTTAGTTTTGAGTACTCTGTAGGTGAGGGATCCTCTTCCTGAGCAGCTTACTAAAGCATATTCTTGCTTGATAGTAAGCTCTGTGATAAAAGTAGCCCTATTACCATATATCAGCATATCTTTGCTCCTAGATTCTCATCATGCACTTGCAGACTAAGACATAATGTACAAGCCAATTTGCTTTCCCTTAAAGTCCTTCCTAACTCTGTTGTAACTCTTTATGACCCTGTCCTTGCTCCCCCCTCTCCCCACTTCTGACTTTCAAATAGTGTCTCTTTACTCTCAGCTCCCTACTAGACCTCTTTAGTTAGCCCTTATACATTTCACAAAATAAAGCATTCCTTTTGTCTATGAGAATGCCTTTGTGAGTTTTTCACTTTCGAACCGCTCCCTCCAATCTAGTATTTCATCAGTATCACTCTGTCATCCCTATCTGGACAAACCTTTATTAAAAAATAGCCCAACTGATTTTGGATGGTTATAATGAAATTACATAAAATTTACTCAAATGTGTATTTCAAAACACATTTGACCTTTATAATTTCAATTTTAAAATGTTAACTGAAATGAATTTTCCAATAAATGCATTAACTTGGCATGTGTGAAATTGAAGTTTCACGAAATATGATCTGAGGATTTTATGAAATATGATTTCTAGTGTAGTCATCCATTTTACTTTCTGTATCTCAATGCACTGGCCACAAAGTTCATCCACATAATCACACAAGATGGTTGGGACATTCTTCAAATATAAATAGGTCACTTAATAAATTTTTACAATGAATGAGTCAAGTATTTTTGCATCCTTTTTTGTTTATTTACCAGTATACATGTAACCCCCAAATGGAAATGGGGGACAAAAGATTCATTTATAATAGTTAAGTTTAAATACAGAATAGCAACTAAAAAATTATTAAAATTTCTATCTTCTAAAGGTTTTTTTTTTTCAACTGGGATTCATTCTTTCAAGAAATTTAGGGTTTCACATGCAAGTTTTAAAATTATTGCATATTTTCTTTGTGGCAAGATGAAAAATGCATCTTTATGTATATTCTAGAGAATTTGGCATTCTCTCCATTCATAGACCATTTGCAAATACAAAAGTTTTACACAGAAATATTATTTAAGAGGTTGTCACTAAAAAACATTCTTCTCTATACCCCTCTTGGATTGATTAACACGTAAAATTTCAGGGGTAGTATAAACTGCACTAGCTATATATAGTTCAATTCACATTAAAAATAGCCAGTATAACATAGCTAATAATAGGCTTGCAAGTCCCTGCTTTGAAGACCTCTATAAAAGGAACTCACTATATACCATGACAGTCCCCATTCCAATGTTATAAAGTTCTAATTGTTCAGTTTTCTTGACATGAAGCCTAAATTTTATTCTTTAGTAACTTCTAATAATTGCTCCTAATATTGTTTTCTGAGAATAGAGAGAACAAGTCTAATCTCTCTTTCCTGGGATAAAAATCTCAAGTGTATTATCAAGATCAAATCTTCAGCTCCATTACACTCATTGTAATATTCTGAAATCATCTTTTGATTGTACTGAATTTAGGCTTTGTTTTGTCACTTGTTTTTTGCAACTTTATTTTCTATTAGGACCTCAAAAAATTTTTACCCAAATAAGAATTTCCATTGAACGTTTCAAATCATTCTTCTTACAAGACGGTAAGGATTTCCAAAGTGTAGTCCCATAGACCTCTTTGGGTCTTCCCAGTACCATTTCAGGGTACCCATGCTGTCAAAACTATTTTTACAATAATACTAAGAGACTATTTGCTCACTAAAATATTTCTCTGTTTTCCAACTACTTATCTGTAAGGCTGAATTTTCTTTATATGCCTCTTTTTTCATTATTAAATTTTATTTTTTAACTTATGGAATAAAACAAGCATTTCAATAATGTAGCGAAGATTGCACATGAGACTTCAAGTCTACTATGATATTCTTTTCAAATATACAACAAAATTATAATTTATTTTCTTCCCTTCCTCCCCTCCCCCAACCCTAAAGATGGCTACAATTGGAAAAAATAAGTATATGTGTATATATACATTTTTGTATACATATACATATATACCTATATACATCTGTGTGTGTGTATGTGTGTGTGTGCGTGCGTGTGCACACACACAAAGTTATTCTGGACATACATTTACAAATTCTTTCTCTGGATGTATATAGCAATATGCAAATATTCACTATTCAAGTATCCAATAGCAATATGCAAAAACAATACCATTATATCATTTTAATGAAAATACTTGTTTTTAAAAAGGAATGTTAAGTTTTATGTTAGCCTTCTTTTTTGGGAAGTGTGTTCATTTTTAAAAATTCCATTTCTGTAGTGTTCTAATAAGTTATTTAATAGAATATTCATTTCAATTCATCATCTTCTTCCTTTTTTTTTTTTTTGCTGAGGCAATTGGGGTTAAGCGACTTGCCCAGCATCACACATCTAGGAAGTGTTAAGTATCTGAAATCACATTTGAACTCAGGTCCTGCTGACTTCAGGGCTGGTGCTCTATCTACTGCACTATCTAGCTGCCCCTTCAGTTCATCTTCTAAGCTATTTACTAAAATTAGTATTAAAAACACATCTATTATTCTTTGAATTGCCCTTCACTTTCATCATAATCATAATTTTTATTTTCCTTGGTATTGAAATTCTTAAGAACTACATAGATATGTGATAGGGGATCTTTAGCTCTTCTATTTTGAGTGATTTTTCTCTTTTCCTATTAATGAACTTATAAAAATACTAATAATATGGCTTTTTGTAAATTGTCTAAAATAAGTATCATACTAGTTATTTTCATATCTAAGATCTGATGAGAAAGAATTTGACTTTGAGACAGACTCTCTTATAAAGTCACAAACATGGTCATGCGATGGGGAAAGGTATATACACAGTTTTTACTCCCTTGGCCATCATCCCAAGATAGTTGGCTGACTACAAGTGCACACAGACAACACAGAAGGAAACATCTAGATAACTAAGACAGCTTCAGTCCAACTTCTTTGAAATGTGTCATAGTCTTACTTTGGTTCATTTATACTTTTCTCCTCACAAGTTCAGAAGCAATGCTGGGAGGCTAATAAGGCATAAACAAGAATGTTTTCCCATCTTTAAGTAGTTGGGTTTCATATTTTACACCTTTTTTCTCAAAAGCATGATAATCTTTTACACCCTATTTAGAACTAGTTTATAAACACCATTTGGTAGAAATTTAGGCAAAAACTAGAAAGCAAGCAAAAAAGTCCTCTAAGCAACAAAGAGCAAAATATTACTGTCATGTACTAAATCTCGTGCATGTAACTTATAAGAAAGCTTTCTGAGTCAAAGTCTACTTACTTCCTGTGTTATCTGTATGTTGACTCCTCAATTAGAATATAAGCTTTATTTTTGCTTGCTTTTCATCGCATTTTCAATACTTAGAACAATTTTTGGAACAGAACTTTTTTTTAAAAAATTCTATTTTATTTTTATTTTATTCTATTTTATCGTTTAAAAACAGCAAAAATCTTGTCTTCTCTCTCTACTATCTTGCCACCAAATGAACAAAAGAAATATGAAACCCACTTCAAACATATGTAATCAAGCAAAACAAATTTCTGAATTGGATATTTCCAAAGGCAAACATGTGTATATATGATATATAACATATGTGTGTGTGTATAAATATAGATAGACAGACAGACATAGACAGAGATTTATGTCTTTCTGCATTTCCAAGTCTGCTCTCTATCAGAAGTTAGGTTGCATGTTTCAACATTATTCCTCTGGAATTATGGGCAGCCATTTTATTGATCAGAGTTTTTAATTACTGCAAAACTGTATGCCTTTACAATATTATTATCCTTGTATTAATTGTTCTCCTGGATCTATTCACTTCATTTTGTATCAGTTCCTACATGTCTTCCCAGATTTCTCTGAAAACATCTCTTCATCATTCTTAAAACACAATAATATCCCTTTCATATTTATACAGCATAATGTTTTCTGGCATCACTCAGTTTATAGGGCACTCTCTTGGATTTCTACTCTAAAAGCTCTATAAATATTTCCAATATCTTTAAAATTTGTGACTAAACTATCCCTTAATTTACCCTCTAATGCTCTCTTCTTTACCTTATACATTGAGTGAAATATATTTTACAGTGTGTGTGTGTGTGTATGTGTGTTGTGTTCTTCCTTCTTTGGACCAGTTCAGTTGAGTTAGGTTCATGAATCAGCCACCACTCTCACTATCTGGAGATATGTCTCCTTCAGCCCTTGGGTATTTAAAATAGTAGCTGCTTATTCATATATGAAGTTGACTGTAGTTAATTATATTAATTAAATCTTTCTTTTTTTGGTTGCTTAGAACATTGTTCCTTTCATCTATAAGTTCTGGATTTTGGCTAAAATGTTTCTGGGAATTTTCCTTTCTGGATTTTTTTAAGGAGGGGATAAGATTGTTTTTACTTCTACCATACACTCTAGTTCTAAGATATCTAGAAAGTTTTCTTTTAAGATTTCTTGAAATAAATTGTTGAGGCAAATTTGTCAGTGTCCCAGTAGCCCATTGATTTCTTTTTTTTTTCTCCTCCATTTGTTTTAAGTATGAGATACTTTCTACTCCCTTCTAATTTTTCCAATCTTCTGATTTTATTTCAACATTTCTTGTTGTCTTATAGAGTCACTGGCTTCTTTTTTGGGAAAGTTTGTTGCTTGGGTAAGTTTTGGAACTTCTTGGTTACACTGTTAATCCCCCTTTTAATTCTTTTGTCCATAGCACTCAGTTCTTTCTTCGTATTCTCATTTCATTTATCATAAACAAACATGTTAAACTCTTTTTTAAAAACTCTTAATTTATAGCTCTTTCTGGAATTCTAGTTGAATTTGTGCCCATGCTGTGCTTGTAGATGTTTTGGAATCATTCTCTTATGAGATTGTATTTTGTCACCAAGAAATAGCTTTTTATAGTGGGATTAGTTTTTTTATTTGTTCATTTTTCCAGCCTATTTCTATACTTTGGATTTAACATTACAGCCATCCTCTGTCCACTTCTAGAGGAAAGGTCTATCATAGTCCTGTTTCTGCTTTCTTGGAATAACAAGTATTGTTATTCAGGGACAAATCAGTATGGGAACTTGTAAGCTTTCAGCGTTCCCAAAGTGGTCTGATGGAGGAACAAAGTCTAATTATTGCCCTTTTGGTCTGGATTTTTCCAAGTTCTTTTTTTCAGCGAGGCAGCAGGGATTAAGTGACTTGTCACACAGCTATTAAGTGTCAAGTGTCTGAGTCCGCATTTGAACTCAAGTCCTCATGACTCCAGGGCCAGTGTTTTATCTATTGCACAATCTAGCTAATCCAACTTTGCAAGTCCCTGACTTGGTTTTGGGTCTGAGCAATAGTAAAATACTACTGGACTCAGGCACCATTAATCTGCTCTGAAGCCCTTTTGGTTTAGTTATATAACTACAGGATTCCCTTTGATCTGGATTCCTCCAAGTTTTAAGTGAGCTAGAAGCTGGAACCAAGAGCATGCTCTGCTTCCAGAATCTGAACTACGCTATTGCTACCTGCTCACAAAATATTTTGTGAGTGCTTTTAATAGCTGATGATCTGTTTTTTATGTCCCTACCAAGAAAGTAGACAATTATAAGAGAAAAGCAAACTGATTAGAAGGCTATTGCATTAGTCCAGAAAAGAAGCAACAAAAGCCTATTCTTGGGTAGTATCATGAGAGTACAGAGATGGGGAAAAACAAGAGAAATGTTCCTGTTTAACTGTAAAATTATGTCAGTTTTTTTCATCATTAAAAATCAAAGAATTAACTAGATAACCCAAGGTATAATAAAAACATAGTTAATACTTTGATTTTAATGATGAAAAAGAATTGACTTTACTTAATGCTCCTCAAGAGCATTTCTTGTTTCTCCCCATCTATCTACTTTCTGCTTTTGTAGCTTCTCATAATTTTTTTGTTTGAAAACTGGGGCCCAAAAATTTAACAAAAGAAGGAACCTTTGGAATCTAATGTAAATCTTGTATTTTTTTATTTTTGTTGAAAGCTGGGGTCCAGACACTTAACAAGAATTAACAAAAGTATTAAGACACAGAGTCAATTTATTTCAAGAATTCTTAAAAGAAAGCTTTCTAGATATCTTAGAACCAGAGTGTATGGCAGAAATAAAAAGAATCTTGTCACCTCCTGAAAAAAAGAGTCAAAGAGTCAGGTTTTCTTATTTCAAATCTAGTATACTTTGCAGGATGACAAACAGATAACAATTTTTTCAATCTGAAAATTATTTTTCTGTTCTGTTATAGGTAGGATTATGAAATAGGGGTCCACCAATTTTTAATAGATATTTAATATCTTCCTTTATAGCCCAATATATTAGATTTTGTGTTGTGTCCTGCTTTCTAGAGCCCCCAAGTTGGGATGATAAAATGTACAGTGCTTTCTAAAGCCCCTATGCCAGGGTGATTAAAACATACCATCTTAGTAGAGGAGTGATGAGGCGAGACTGCCGAGGATGGTGGAAATATGGAGTCTGTTTATTCCCAGTTATTTCCCTTTTATATACCCTAATATCAAAACAATACTGGTCATGCACTAATTATAAACTGTGCACGTGGGACCACATAAACAACCTGCTATTGTATGTAGATTGTCTCCTGGTATCACTCTTACCCCTAGTATCCCTCTGCTTCAATCACAACACAGGATGTCACTGCCCCCTGACTTCTCAGGAAGGCCAGGAGCCCTGAGGGGAGATGGGGAGCTGAACCCAGACATTGTCAGCAGGTTCCCTCTGGGCTGAAGGGTCTTATACCTCACCCAGAGTTCCTCCACTGTCTGTGGCCCTCTATAATTTTGTAAATTAAAAAAAAATTTTTTTATCCAGAAAAGGAGTCTACCAACTAAAGACAGTCCCCTCCCAAGGGGATCCTTGACATAAAAAATTAAGAACCCCTGATCTAAGGAGATAAACTTTCAGCTACATAGAAAATATGACTTTTTAGCACATGCATTTTAACAGATCTGAATAATCTTGTTGAACTGAGAAATGTATTTATAAACAAGGTTATCTTATAAATATTTTTGGTTTTTTTATGGTTAACAGCAGAACCAAGTAGTTGTGATCTAATCAAATACTATTGTAATTATTACCATTTATTTGCCTCTCTACATTAATGTATAGCTAAAATCTGGCTTCAGACACTTGTTAGCTGTGTGATCCTAGACAAATCCGCTTACCCTGTGAAATGAGGTGGAAAAGAAAAAAGCAAACTATTACAATATATGTTTGCCAAGAAAGCCCAAATTGTGGTCACAAAGTCAGACATGATTGAAAAAAAGGCTCAACAACATCACATCAAAATATAGTAATTCGGAGCAGCTGAGTAGTATTTACATGACTAATACACTAGGGCAATAGGATTTTATTCAATAGCAGTAAGCTATTAATAATTATGATAGTAATTAAATTATAACGATCAGATTCTTCTCACAGCTGGTGTTTTCTAACAACACAAGGGGTAGGGATGGGAGAATAGAGAAGTAGAGGGAAGGTATACAGAAAATAAGATGAATTTACATTTTCACAGAAAACTTACCTGTAGTATTGCATAGCTAATTACTATTTCTCAATAGGAAGTACTAATTTTATTTGCTATAAAGGTGATAATTTTTTTTCACAATTCTGAAAACAAGTATTGTAAAAAAAATCTTGAATATACATTATTTATTCCTTAAATAAAGTAAACTGACCTGTTATTGCTACTGATAGCAAAGGAAACATTAGGGAAAAATTAGAAGAAAAAAAAACCTGACTGACCTTTTTGGAAATTATTTCTAAAAAATATTCTGTCATAATACTGTATTATATTTGTTCAGCTGAGTCAATCTAAACTTTTATTCTGCACCCTACTGCCTGTATCCACAGAAGTTCTGAGTTTCAATTAATGAAACCATCAAGGAGAGAAACTGGTAGGGAAAGAAAAAAAGTGGAAAAAAGAGAACCATGCTGTCTCACAGGCTACTTAAAACAATTCCAGGTATTAGAAATTAAAAATGAATTTCAGTGACATAAAGTAAAACAAAAAAAGAATCATAAATTATATGAAGGAACTATAGTAGACGACTAGGAAAGTACAAAATATAAAGGAAATTCAATATATTATTTATTTGATGTTATAGCTCTCTGGAAGTATATTCAAGTAGGAGCTTTGAAATGGGAAAAAAATTCTTTCCTTCGCTCCCTCTCTTTTTCCCTCGCTCCCTCTCTTTTTCCCTCCTTCCCTTGCTTTTTTCCCCTCTTTCCTTTACACTCCTCTCTCTCTCTCCCTTTCCTCTTCCTCTCCCTCTCCCCCCTCTCTTTCTACCTCCTACAATTCCCCGGCTCTCTCCCTCATGTCTCCCCACTCTCTCCCATCCCTCCATCTCTGTCTGTCTCCCTCCTCCCTCTTTCCTTCTAGCCTTATCTCTCTCTTCCATTCTTTCCCCCTCTCTTCCTTTTCCCTCCATCCTTTTCTCTCTCCTCCTACTCCCTCTCTCCCATTCCTGTTTCTCTGTCTCTTTCTTTCTCAGAGATATTCATATGTAGCAGCTTCCATAATACGTGGGTTTTGATAGAAATCAAATATCATCTAAAATAGCTTTAAAGATATACCTTGTATTTCAAATCCTTAGTAAGACCATTATGATCTTGTACTGTGTTTTCATGCTAATCCATTCTCGCATACCTACACCTGCTGTGGGTTGTTTTTTTTTTTTTTAAAGACTGCTATTAACAGAGACTAAAACTTCTAATCCTCTGATATGGTTTTATTGTTAACACATACAATTATTATGCTCTAGAATTAGAGAACTGTGAAAAACTTTATTTCCAACTCACACCTTTTTAGACAGTAATGCATTCAGTTATATATCCTATCATTTGCCTATGTTTTGATTATAAACTACGTAACCTATAAGGTTAACTGACATTTCTTCTAGGTTCTAAAAATTTTCAAATTGCTCAAAATGAATCTATTACAAATGCAATCACTTCAAATATAAAAATACTTTTTTTTCCTTGGACTTAAAAACAAAGGATGATTTTCAATCCTGGGGAAGGAGAAAAACAAATCATACAAGAGATTATTCATATAACTAAATATAGAGAAATTTCATCCTATTCCATGGCAGTTTAAAAATAAATATCACAGAATTTTACAACTAATCTAACTTAATAAAAAAATTACTATGTGATATAGACACTAGGAGACAGGAGCAGGGACAGGGCAATTGGGAGAGTAGGCAACTAACAGCTCTGCTACAGATGATTGTGGTCTGGAGCCACCAAGGATGGCACTATTCAAATGTACTTCAGGGGCAGCTAGGTGGTACAGTGGATAGAGCACCAGCCCTGAAGTCCGAAGGACCTGAGTTCAAATTTGCCCTTAGACACTTACTACTTTATAGCTGTGTGACCCTGGGCAAGTCATTTAACCCCCATTGCCTCAGGAAAAAAAAAAAAATTCTTTCTCCTGTATTCCTCTCCCTTCACTTTCTCTTCCTCTCAGCTTTCCAGTGTTCATATTGACCCCTTCCCCTAACTTTTATTCCTCAACTATTTTACCTTCACTTTTATTTTGTTTTAAGCTTGCCACTGTTCTATAAAAATTAACTACTGCAAAGATCTGGATGCTTGAATTCACTGCTAATATTTTGATGTTATTGTGTCGCTGGCTAATGATAATGAAAATAGAATGCTCATAACTTGCCAGGGTGGAAAAAAGAAACTGAGGCTGATATTGCCTAAAACCAAGAGTTGCAGGAACAATCTCCCTGATACATGCTGATTTTGTAGGCAAATTCACTAGATTACAAGAAAACTCTAGGCCTCTACTAAATGATTTCTGGGAGAGATTAAGTAATATTTAAAATATTGGGTTCTTTGAATCCAGAAGACTTGAGTTAAAATCTCATATCAGCTGCTTATGAACTGAGTAATCTCAATTAAAAATAATAATAACAATAATAATAATTTAATTTGGATAACTGTTAGGAAGGTTTTTTTTTTCTTGTAACAAGTTCAAATTTGCTTGAACAGAAAAGCCTATGTAAAATTTTACAATACTCTTTAAAATAATTACTATTACTAGTATTACTGTTGACTAAAGATATCAGGATGGACCATTTTGGGGAAAATGTGTAGAGCTCTCAATTTGTTAAAATTGCATACTGTTTTGAAAACCCTCCCCTAAACAAAAATGTCATCCTAATGATTCTAAATGTTAATTCACCATGATATTAGAATACTATAATCATGCAAAAATTAAAATTAGTAATAACCCAAAATTAGACAAAAAACTGTAAGGAGTTGTTTGAGTTTTCGATCAATAAAAACACAACAGATGCACAATTAAAGTGGTACATTAATACTCCATAGATCTTTAAAAGACTAAAAAGACCAGCAATATGCTAGATTTCTATGGGAGATTTATAGGGGGAAGAGGTGGGAAGAAAAGAAATTACAATAGAAGGGTTATAAGGAATCAATGGTAGAACTCACACAAATAAAAACAAATCTTTAAAATTATTTAAGCACTCTTTTAAAAAAAATGGAAGAAATATAAAGAATAATCCTGATGTATTCCTCAAGCAAAAGTAATAGTTATTCACAAAGATCGATTTTCAGAATTCCAAAAAACATACTGTAGCAATAACTTGAATTTGCTTATTACTGTATTCATAATTCTAAAAAGAATATCAGAATTCAGAAATAATTCCAATATTTTACTAACCACAGATTTAAAGCTAGAAGCTGAAGAATCCACAAATTGCTAAAATAATTAAAATTCATACATATCACAAGTTATATAGAGAGAATTCTAAATCTGCTTCTCCACACTCCACATTAGCCCTTTAAAGTTTTTGTCTCATATTTAAATGTTTAAAGCTGCTTTAAATTTTCATGTAACTGAGGTCACTTTTTAAAAGCTCATCTTTATTATTTTTAAAATATTTGTTTCCTTTTTTGCATTTATTTAAAACAAAAATGACAAATTAAAAAATCGAAAAAGACAAAAAAAACCCCAAAAAACATTGCCATGTGCCCAACATAATATCAAGAGGATTCAAAATATGTAACAATAAATTAATAATAGAAAGCATTGTATTTATAACTTCTTATCTTTTCTTTGCTTCCTTGTAGGTTTTCTTTTGTTCTCTACTGAGCACTTTTTATTTTATTCTTTTTTTTCCCTCCTTTCTCTTCCCTAGCCTTCCCCAAGGAGGCTTAAATTAACCACAGATATATTTATATATGTGTGTGTGTTTATTTATACACAAATAAACACAGACTTATATACATGCATAAACACATACACACATATATATGCATATACACGTACATGTAAAACAGTATTTTATTCAGCAGATATATAATGTAGATTTCTGTTGACTGAATCTTTTTTAAAGTTTGACTCGAAGATCAATGGCTACTACCTCTACTGTTTTTTTTCCCTAATAAATTCTACTCAGCTTTTAAAACAGGTTCAGGTAAGTCAATGAAATGATGATCTAAGAAGTCCAAAGAAGAAAGAATTAAATTTATCTAAGGTTGAACTTTTATGAAGGATGACAGAGATCTGCACCTTTATAATATCTGAATCATGCTTTAGGAATTTAGTCAATCCCCTTTAAAAGTATGCAAAGGAAAAATGATAAATAAAACTAGCAGCTGATTATTTAAAAAATTTAAAAAAGCAATAAACCGTTAGCTAATCTAATGGAAAAAGAGAGAGTAGAAAATCAAATCAATAAAATAGTGGATGAACATGATGAAACCACAGCTAAACTAGAAGAAATTTTTTAAAATGACAACACAGTATGCACAGCTAAATGCGAACAAAACTGAGAATACAAAAGAAATAGTGGAATACATTCACAAATATAAAATCCTCAAAGCTATCAGAGGATTACACAACTTTTAAATAATCCAATCCAAGATAAGGGAATAAGAAGAGTTGTAAAGGAACTACTAAAAGAAAAAAATCTCCTGATCCTATTTATTGGTTACACAGCTCTATCAAACTTTTTAAGAAGTTAGTACCAATTTACCAGAATAGCTAGTACCAATCTACTAGAAATCTTTATGAGACAAATATAGTACTATACCTCCACCATGGAAAGATAAAACATAGGAGAAAATGTACAGTGAACATTGACTAAAAAGTCTAAACAAAATACTATCAAGTACACTACAGTGATTTATTCAAGAAATCATTCACTGTTACCATGTGAGATTTAGGCTAGAAATGTAAAGATTGTTTAATAATCAGAAAACAATCAATTTAATCATATTAAAATCCAAAACATCCAAAATCACATGATTAGTTCAACAGATGCAGAAAGATTTTGATAAAATACAACAATTCTTTATGCTAAAAACCCAATAAAGTATATTGCATGGAGAGATATTTTAATATCATAAAAAGCATCTATTAAAATAAAAAATAAGCATCATTTGTAATGGAGAATACACTGGAATATTTTGCAATAAATATGAAAAAAAATCAAGGATGCCCACTCTTCTTATTATTTGTTTTACAAATGTCAGCAACAGCAGTAAGACAAAAAAAAAAAAAAAAGGAATTAAAAGAATAAAGATAAAGAAAATAAAACTAACCCTCTTTGCTGACAATAGGATGGTTTGCCTGAAAAATCCTAGAGATTCAACAATAGATATCTTCACAAAATTATGGGTCGCAAAATAAAAACTCTAAAATCAGCAGCCTTTCTATATAATAATAATAATAACAAAACATAAAAAGCAATAATATGAGGGGAAATATCATTTTAAATAACTATAAATTGCATAAAATATCTAGGGATTTAACTACCAAAATATACAAAAGATTTATTTTGAATTAATCACAAAGTGCTCCCTAAAGAAAATAAAGAACATTTTTAATACCTGGAGGAATGGTCAGTGCTCATGTACAGATCATGCTAATTAAAAAAAAAATAACAATTCTACCCAAAGCAATTTAGACTTTTAATGCTATCCCAATTAAACTGCCAAGAGAATATTTTATAAAACTTAAATAAAATTCATTTGAAAAAACAAACAATCTAGAGTAGCAAGGAAATGATGAAAAGAAGTAGGAACAAAGAAGCAACAGCACTTTCAGACCTCAAACTTTAAAGCAGCCATCAAAACTATTTGGTACTAGTTAAAGAACAGAGTGATAAATCAATAAAACATATTAAACAAGGGAGATTAAGAATATCAGAATTCAATACTCTAGTATCTGATAAAGTTAAAAAATGTAAGTTACCTTGAAAAAAACTCCCTATTTAATAAAAACTTGTAAGAAAACTTGTAGAGGGTGGAACTTTGAAGAAGTATACTTGAAACAAGGTGTTAACTCAGTGGAATTGATGAGATAATTGTTCTCTAGATCACATATATACTTAGTGGTAATGTAATGGTTCTCTAAGTTCACACATAATCAGTATGCTGTAATGATGTACTTACAATCAGGTATATAAGGGCCAACCAGGACTAGAAGATATATATTCTTTCTTTGATTAGCCTCTTGGTGGCTGTCCTGCCTCCTGCACTATGGGAGAGACTGGTTCAGACTGGGAGACTGAAGGAGACAATAACGACTTTGGACTCTATTCTTGACCATTCTTGTGGTGTTTATCCTGCTAAGATCAATGCCCCTTCTGAAGGACCTCCAGAAAGCTAGCCCGGACATTACAGAAACTGGAAAGCACTCTGGCTGAGATGAGGTTTTTCCAAAACCTTGTACCATATTCCACAATATATACTAAATGAATAAATGACTTTAACATTAAAGATCACATAAAAGAATAGAAGAGAAACAAAACAGATCATTTATCTCTCATGTTACAGGTAAGAGAGGTATCATTAACCAAACAAGAGATAGAGGCAATTACCAAAAACACAATAGATACTTTGAAACTGAAAAGCTTCTGCACAGACAAAATTAATGCACTTAGGCAGAGAAGGAAAATAGTCAAATAGGATTTAAAAAACCCATCCTTTTTTTTTTTAAACCAAATTTTCTGATGAGTTTGGTATCCAAAATAAATATTTACACTTGTATGTATGTATGTATGTGCATTCACAAAGTATATGTATCTCTTATATATATTTTACATATATAAAAAAATTATCACAGAGGTTTCATATTCTCTAGCATTAGAGAACTATAAATATTTTTTCAGTTAACATCTTTTGCATACTAACAGTGTAATTCTATCATTTACCTACACATTGATTATACATTACTTTTACTATAAAGTTAAATGACAATTCTTCCAGTATCTAAAAAATTTTCAAATTGCTAAAAATGAATCCATTATTAATGCAATCACTTCAAATATGACTTATTAGCCATTCCCCAAAAGATATGAAACAAAGGATATGAACAAATAATTCTCAAAAGAACTAAGATTATCACATGAAAAAATGCTCCACATAACTAATAGAGAAATACAAAGGTTTTACCACACATCCTATAAATTGGTAAAGGACAAAAGGCAACAGTCAATATTGGAGGAATTATATAATGCTAATATTCTGTTGGTTGAATTTAAAAATGGTACAATCCTTTTGGAAAGTAATTTCTAACATTCAAATAAAACGAACCAGAGACTCCTTACCTGATAAGAAGAAAATGTAAGAAATGACATGTTGAATAAAGAGAAGCATGAAAAGATATATGTGAACTGTTGCAAAATGAAGTAACTACAATACTGTAAATTAAAAGAAATATACCCTTTTTATAGTAGCAAGAAATTAGAAATTCAGTGGATGCCTATCAGTTGGAGAATGGCTAAATAAGTTATGGTATATGAATGTAATGGAATATTATTGTTCTATAAGAAATGATAAGCAGGCTGATTTCAGAAAAGCCTGGAAAGACAAATGAACCAATGCCGAGTTAAGTGAGCAGAACCAAGAGAACAGTGTACACAATAACAAGATTATATGATGATCAACTGTGATGGATTTGGCTCTCTTTCAACAATGAGATGATTTAAGGCAATTCCAATAGACTTGGGAAAGAAAGTGCTATCCACATCCAAAGAGAGAAATATGGAGACTGAATGTGGATCAAAGCATAGTACATTCACCTTTTCATCGTTGCTGTTGTTTATTCTTTTTTTTTCTCTCATGTTCCCCCTTCCCCCATTTTGATCTGATTTTTCTACTATGATGAATGTGGAAATATGTTTAGAAGAATTACACATGTTTAACCAATATCAGACTGCTTGCTGTCTTGGAGAGGGGAGAGAAAGAAGAACAATTTGTAACACAAGGTTTTGCAAAGGTAAATGTTGAAATCATCTTCGCATGTATTTGGAAAAAATAAAATACTATTTTTAAAAAGAATCAAAAAAGCAAAAGTAAAAGTAACAAAATTATAACTTGAGCACATTCAAATGAAGAGATATGAGAAGACAACAAACACCAATATTTCCCCTGTGGGATGTCTACAGAGATTAGATATTTTACACATTTTTTTCAGACTTTGATCTATCAATCCACTATTCTGGGGTTTTCTTCCTCCTCTAAAAATACTATTTGTCCCAAATAATGGCTCTCTGCAAGGGTTAATTGGGATAACTATGGTGACTAAAGAAATAGAAAATAGTGATGAAAATCTTTTTTGAAAAATAAATAAAAGTATTTAAATTTTAAGTATAGTGGTCACAGAGAGTCCATTTGATTTCTTAATTATAAGTATAAATATAATTTAGAAGAATCATATAATTTTTCAATGCAGAAAGATACTAACACTATAAAAACACATTGTTCTCTTTCTTTTATAGCAGAAGAAAGTAAAGTCCATAATTGCTAAGTGAATTGCCCAAGAGAACACAGATACTTAGGGGTATAAGCACAATCAAATCTGATTATTCTCTGTCTAGTGGTCCTTCCTCTACATAGTCCTGTTTCACAAAAAAACATCATTTTGAAATAAGTCTATAAAAGTACTTGTTGAGAAAAGATGTAGTACTAAAAAAAATGGCACACATGACGGCTTTTTCCCTTAACTTCTTTCCAAGAGTGCTAAATTTTGAGTGAAAGAATAAAAAGTAAATTCAGAGATTATTTAGCCCAAAGTACTTACTTTACAGATTTTGCAGGTAAAGTCACCTGCCTAAAGATACACAATCCAAATCAGTCAGAATTGCCTCTAGAACACAGGTCTTCAAATTCTTAGTGCAGTCATCTTTTCTACAACACATGTTAATTTCTGATGTTTTGTTCTCTGCCTTGAAATACTGTAAATGGCTAACTTCCAGATTGAGTAGCTATCCTCAGATGCCTTCCAGGGAACCTTGCCAGATTCTGTGCTTCAGAGGTAATTTAAAAGTGAAAATCTGTAGCAAATAAGAACTAATGGAAAACACAGAATGCTTTAGTTCACTCTAGCTTTTTTCAGACCAGAAATAGACCACAATACAAACAGATGTACAAATACACGCACTCACAGAACAAGCAATGTTTTATTTCTTCTTAGTTTGGATACAAATTGCCAATAATAATAAAGACCATACAGTATTCTTCTAATAGTCTACAAAATTAATAATATAAGCATAAACCAAAACAAAATATCACCAAAGAAAAATTGCTATATATTTCTTCACTACATTCCTTCTTCAAATAACTACTTTTTAAACATTACTTTCTAGATCTGTAGGGATTAAATTAATTGCAGCTGCTCAAGGCAGAGAAATCACTGACTATTAATTCAAACAGTTTGTAATAGCTTAAAAAAAGTTTGTTGAGCTGATCAATATCAACATAATAGCTTTTACCCTTTGCTGAGTCCTCTTTTTTCCCTTTCATTTCAAATTCAGGATCTCATGACTTCACTTGGACTACAGTAATAACTATTACGATTCTGCAATGCATGCATCCCTGCCTCTGCTCTTGCCGTCTGATTTATCCTCAATACAATTGCCAAAATAATTTTAAGGCACAAGAATGACTACGTTACTTTCCTATTCAAAACCTTTCACTGAATCCTTGCTGCTAAGAAAAAGGACAAATTCCTCGGAGTCCTCTACAAGTAATCTTGAATCTACCTTCCCCTATTTCCCATTATTCTTTTTAACCACATTGACTTGCATAAATGTCTCATGTCTAGATTACTGACTTTCAGAATATTTACTCCAAGATACAAGTAAAACACACACACACACACACACACACACACACACACACACACAAAATCATAATAGAAAGAAAAATTTGAGGAGGGAGATGTTTTCTGCAAAGGATATTGCCTTAGAGTTTAAAATCCATTCTTTTCTTCATCATGGGAAGATGTGATTGGAGAAAGCAAAGAATGTATCTGAGGTATGAAAGCAAGCATAAGCAAAAGCAAGACCTCAGAAGAGGGCAGGATGATAATTATAAAATCTGATAATGATATCTGTCTCCACTGTGACAGGAATGTTGAGTAGATGAAGATGAGTAATATGAGATAACTATAAAATGTTAAGTTGGAACTGGGATGTAAAGAATTTGGATTGCTAAGATAATTAATTCATATTTGATTTGGTAAGGGTAATAGGGAACCAATGCAGAGCAGTCTTAGATCATCCTGAAAGAAGAGTCCTAATTTTTTTTTTCCTTCTTTTTATATGAAGGCTCCTGAAATGATTTCCAAGACAGTAAGAAAATATACTATTTATATTCATGATTTAAAAAATACACAACAGAAAAGAATTCAGTAACAATATTAAAACAAGTAATAATTAATTGAAACAGTATCTTTGCACATTTGAAAATAAAATATTCATATGCATTAAACATTTATTCAGTTTATAGAAAGGACATTTGATTAATTATAGATTTTTACTTTACAAGCATTTTCACTGGCTGCTCTTCACCCCTGGCATTTTCTTCCTCCTCATCCCCAACTCCTGACCTCCTTGACTTTAGGTCAAATCCTATTTTCAAGAAGCCCTTCTTGGTGTCTCTTCTTCCCATGCCAATGCCTTTCCTCTGAAATTATTTTACATTTACATTGTATGTAGCTCTTCCAAACACAGTTGTTTGCCTATTGTTCCTTCCATTAGGATGGGGGCTCCTTGAGGTCAGAAACTGTTTATCAAATAGAAGGCACCTAATAACTTCTTGATGATTAAATGTTACAAATCACTTGGAAAAATGAGGCTTCCAAGTGATTTATCAGTTTAATTTCAGAAATTGTAACACTCTTTATCTAATATAACCTATCATTTCCTCTCTCTTGATGTCTTATCCCTCTCAACTTTTTTTATTGTTTTCCCTGAGATCTACAATCTTTGAGAGATCATTGAGACCCCACAATATTTCCTCAAGTTACACTATTCTTGCTCTGAATTTATTTTTCTACCTTTCCAAATTCATCCCTCTGGTTAAATTTTTAAACTTTACTCTATCCTCGGATCTCAAACTCCCTGTCTCTTTGTCCTATCTTTGTTCATATCAGCCATGTATTAACTCCACTATCTACCCCCTACATTTCTACTAATTAAAAAGATGCTTCCAATTGTGCTGAGTTGATATAATATAAATAAATGTTATCCAGTTTTAAGTGGACCCTCGCTAAACCAAGGCAATTCTTAACTTATTCCTCATAAAAATTATTTCAAATCTTTTTCTTCATCAAGTCTCCCACATTTTCTCCTTCATCTCTTTTACCAGAATCTCTTGGCTCTTACTTTACTGAGAAAATAGAAGTCATTTAACATGACCCCCCCCATTCTCCTTTTGTCTTCATCTTAAGACTTCTAGCATCATCTCCCATTGTATTCTTTGCCACAGTTTTTAACAAAAAGTTTAGACAAAGCTTTTTTGTTTGTCAAAGTAAATTTTTCTAAATGTACATTTGATCCTATCAACTTTTTTGAATAGTTAACTGTTCAAAGGTTCTCTTCCTACTGACTTCAAAGATGCGTTAGCTTCCCTCAACTTTAAAAATCCTTTACCAGATCTGAGCATCTCTCCTCAAACTATTGTATGTCTTTCCATTTCTTAGCTAAAAGTCTTAGAATAAGCCGACTATATTTTTTGCCCCTTATTTTTTCTCTTCTCAATCCTTTAAAAACTGGTTTCTGGCCACATAACTCAACTGAAACTATTCTCTTCAAAGTACCCAAAAGATATTTCTATTGCCAAATGTGATGGTCTTTTGTTTTTTCCTTATCCTTCTTGATATAGTTGCCACATTTGACACTAGTGACCCTCTCTCTTATCCTCATTTTCTAGAAACTCTTATTTTCTGTGGGTTTTTGGAACATTACTCTCTTCTCTACCAGTCTGGCTTTTCAGTTTCAATCTTCTTATTGTTTTATCATCACCCCTAATAGTGATTGTTTCCTAAGGTTTTTTCCTTGGTTCCTCTTGTCTTTTTCCTTTACACTCACTTTCTTAATAATATTCTCCCACAAGTTTGATTATTAATTCTTTGCTAATGATGTCTAGATCTATATAACTAGATTTTCTCGTGAACTTCAGTTCTGTATTATCAACTAGAAGTTGGACATTTCATATTGTAACAGAGACACCTCAAACTTTGAATATGTTCAAAATAGACTTCAATATCAATATCCAAAAAACTGTTCTAGTCTTTTTAAAAAATGCTCTCTCTACACAGTGGCAACAAGATTACACGATGATCAACTCTGATGAACTTGCCTCTTCTCAACAATAAGGTGATTCAGGCCAATTTCAATAGAATTATGATGGAGGGAGCCATCTGCATACAGAAAAATAATTATGGGGGGCTGAATATAGATCACAACATGATATTTTCACCTTTTTGTTAATTTTTCTTTTTTCTCTTTTTTCATTTTCTTTCATTTTTGATCTGATTTTTCTTGTGTAGCATGATAAATGTGGAAATATAGAAGAATTGCCCATGTTTAACTTATATTGAAGTGCTTTCTGTGTAGGAGAGGAAGTAGGAGGGAGGGAGGGAGGGAGAGAAGGAGAAAAATTTAAAACACAAGGTTTTGTAAGGGTGAATGTTGAAAACTATGTATTTTGAAAATAAAAAGTTATTATTTAAAGAAAGGAAAAGAAAAAAGAAAATACTCTCCTTATGATCCAGCCAAACTGGCCTTCTTTCTATTCCTTGATCTTCCATCTCCAAGTCTTTGTATTAGCAGAGCAGCTCACATCCAAGATATATGCCTTCCTCACTTCTGTTTCTTCCTTCAAAATGCCGCTCAAGGCCCACCTTTTCCATTGGATCTTTCTGGATTTTCCCAACACTCTCCCTTCACTGTCAAACTACCTTACATTTAATTATTTTATATTTATTATGTTTTTACCAAAATATATTCTTATGTTTTTCCCATTAGAATCTAAGCTCTTTGTGAACAGGAATTGTTACATATATCTCTTGTGCCTAGTATATAGAAATCACTTAAAGTGCTTATTGATTGAATTATTGATTATAACAACTTCAAAGTGACTGATGTGTACTTTTTAGACAAGATTTCTGGCCAATGCAACATCTGAAAAGAATTTAGGGCTATTTATTTCTTGTTGTTTGGGAAAAGGAAGGTCAACAGTCACCCCTTTGCTTAGTGCTTACAATATGGTTTATTGTTGCTGTGAATGTTGAACTGTGATAAGCAATATACTAATTTCTTCATCTTTATTTTCCATTAGACAATTTTCTATTATTTGTGAATTTCCCTGACTTACAGAAACATATAAAAGGAAAGTTTTTATTATATTTTTATTAATATCAAAAGCAACTATTGTATATTGTTCCCAAGATAATTTTACCAGGCAGAGAAAAAATATTTGGAAGAATAAGAAAAAATAAAATGAATATGAAGGAATAAGTCCTATCATATGTATTCCTAGACTAACCAAGAGCTTCAGAATGTAATTCTGAATGAAAGATTGCAAATTATTTCTGCAATCTATATTATAATGTTTCTAATAACTAAAAGAATTGGTAGCATCATAACAGTACTCACGTTTTAGTATCACCTCCAGTTTACCAAGTACTCAAAAACACTTTTACAATACTCAGATTATAAGAGATAAAGAAATTAATATGTATAGCTCCTACCCCTGAAAATTTGGAATCTAACAGAAGAAACAGGACACATTACAAATATGAAGAAGTGAAACAGGATAAAGACTTTTTGGTTAAACAACAATGAAGGCAGACATTGAAATTCTAGTTTTATTAAAGGATACAACTATCAGGACATTTATCTGAAGTTATTTCTCCCTTTGTGGAAAGCAAAGTAACTAATAATTTCTTATATTCTTTAATGGGGATTTATCCTTCTAAAGGTAGGGGGAAAAACAGAAAAGATTAATTGGATTCTGGATCTGATTCTCACCAAGAAGGAACTGGTTGCTGCTCTGGAGATGATAGGAACCTTAAGGGAAGTGTCCATTTTATCCAATAATTTATAATAGAGAAACAGAGAAAAAAATTCAGGATAAATATTATATGCCCCCTAGATTTGAGGAGGCAGATTTTCAGAATTCAAAGAATGTCCAAAACTTTATATAGGAAAGTCAGCCTAGCAGGACTCCCAAAAATTAATTCTGATGACAAAAAGAAACAACTCCAGTTTAAAGACAAGGAGGGACTGTATAAAGAGAATGATGCACAGGTAATATCAACCAGCTAAGATCTTTAAAAGACTTGTATAGAAGATGAAAGCAAGGGCAAGTAATGGAAGATGAATATAAAAGCAAAGCATTACCCTTGGGAAAAAAGTAGAGGTAAAGCATAATATGAGCTAAGGCTAGTAAAGAAATAAAAAAATAACAAAAATAAGTTTATTAAACAATATTAAAGAGAAAGATCAAGGAAGGGACCAGTGTTCAAGAAGCACAGGATGATGATCGCTTATGGGAAAGAAAATGGCAGCTGTTACTCTTGACTTTATGTTTTCTCTGTCAAAGAAGATAATTATTTTAAAGAATAAAAATATGTAATAGAGATGCTAGAGATAAAAAAATCCACTTCACTTTAATGAATATTTATTAAGCACTTATGTATAAGGGGGATTTAGGGATGAAGACAAAAAAGCAATTCCTCTCCTCAAGCAGCTTACATTCTACTCTAAATATATGTATATTGTGAATGCTTAATGTATGTTCTTTTAATCTCACTATCCTTTCTTTTTGTTAATTTTTTTTTCTTCAGTTTGCATTTTTATGTTCCCAATATACCCATCTTCATTTCAGAGAATTCATTGTGTTGGTGAATTTCTCCAATATTTGTTCAAAATTCTTTATTCTCATTTGTGTTACTGTTTTACCTTAAGAATTCTAATTTCTAATATTATTTCAACTTTTAATTCTTTTATTGCTTTCCTGAACTATTAAGTAGATAGCTGTTTCATCACAATTTCTAAGGGACTTGCAGATTTTATTTTAATAACTTCCTCTTCCTCACAGATTTTCAAGTATTTGTTTCATTGTGAGGTTCTTTTCATTGGACTGTTCCTTTTCAGCTTTTTAAATTTCAGCTTTTCAACTCTCTTAGTTCTTTCATGATGACCTTGAATTTAGCTATTTTATAATGAGCACTTAATTGTTGGGAGGAGCAAATGAAATGATGTATGCTAAATTTTGTGCAAATCTTAAGAATTATACAAATGTGAGTTATTATCACCACTCGCAATATTCATCTCTTGGTGTTACCTTTTGGATTTATAAATTCTGCATTCTTTGGGGATGACATTGAGGCCCAAAGGGAAAGAAGATGCATCTGCCACTGGAGGGAGAACCCTTCAGTCACAGCTTTAGTGAGGCAATTTGAATTTGTGGCAAAAGAAAATGAAATAACTTCTTTATTTTATTTGAGGGCAATCATTTGGTCTGTTTCATATCACATCAAAGGAATCTGATTTTTATTTTTTCATAAGAATAAATTGATCTTGACATTGTGTCTTGAATATAACCGGTGCTAAAATGTATTTAAATGAAAATAAAACTTTATTGCTCCAGTTCTGAGAAGTCTACACTTAGTTATTATGAGATTAAATATCTTTTGACTATTTTCCCACAGCCATTTCACACATAGTATCATTACATTTAAATATGTAGCCCCTGAAATCTTGATTAGTCAAAGCAATCTAATATATAATTATAGACTAACAACAAAGCATATGGTTTTTTAAGTAGAGGATTCATATTTTTATATCCATATCCTAACTTAATAATAAAATATATGTAAGAAAGGTCACATTTTTTGCATTAGTAATAGGGTCATCTGTCTCTGATTGTTATATCTACTTCTGACATCTTCTATCTTTATTGTAACCTTTATAAAATTCTAGTAGAGAAGGAAGCATAATCTGGTTAAAAAGATAGAGAAATATGAACCCAACAATAATAAATTAGATATATTTGAAATTGTTTGAATGCCTAGACTCAAAATGAAGTTGTTCATAGTATAATAGTTAGTGGAATACCCGAGGGATCGGTATTGAGCTCCACATTAACATTTTTTAAGAATAACTTGGATGCCAGCAGAAATGTACAGATGACACAAAGCTGTGAACTGCTAAAACACTGAGGACAAAATCAGAATGCACAAAGTTTATGACAGGCTGGATCACTGCACTGTATCTAATGAAATTCAAAAGAATTAAGTATAAAATCTTATACCTAGATTAAAAAAAAATCAACTTCATAAGTGTACAACAGGGAGTTGTTAGCAGTGCATCTGAAAATGCTCTGTTTTAGTGAACCATAAGCTATATATCAATCAACTAGAAAAGCTTATGTAACAGACTCCATTAAGAGAGGCTGAGATTCTAGGAAGAAAGTGATGATGTTCAGACCATATCAATCAACATATCTGAAGAATTGTGTTTAATTGTGAGCAAACCTCATAAGTTATAGATCACACAGGGTCAAAGATCCTTGAGTGTGTCTGAAGAAAATAAAAAAAATGTAAGGCTAGAAGAGAAAATCTGGAGATAGAAGGGAATCACTATTGAAAGGGTTATCACATGGAAAGGACTTCTGCTTTGTTATGTTCATCTCTTGGCATAAGAACCAGGAGCATTAGAGAGGAATTACAGAAAATCAAATTTAGATTTAATGTCTGAAAACCTTCCTAACAGTTCTTGTTCAGTCATTTTTCAGTTGTGCCTAACTCTCTGTGGCTCCATGTGAATTTTTCTTGACAAAGATACTGGAGTGGTTTGTTATTTCCTTCTCTGGTTCATTTTACAGATGAGGAAACTAAGGCAAACAGGCTTAAGTGACTTGCCCAAATGGGGTAATGTTCTCTGGTTCGATTTCCCGGAGCTCTTTGGGGGGCAGCCTTCTTTTCAGTCCAAGTAATCACCACAAGAAAAGCCAGGTGTTAAAGTCCAAATCCTTTATTATCTCCTTCCTGGGGCTGGGCAGCTTTCTGGAGAGCCTTTCAGACCAGCCTTGGTCTCAGTGGGGGAAGTGGCGGGAGGCCAGGTCAGTCACTAGGAATATAACTGAAGGTGAAATGAATTTCTGTCTCCTAGGCTCTGAGAGCTTGAGCTCCTGCCCCCAATCCTTTGACTTCTCTAGCTCTGAATCAACCTAGCTGAGGCTCCTAGCTTATATACTAGTATAAACCAATCATTATATCACTAGGAAACCATTATTTATTGTAAGATTAAATCAATCATACTGAACCATGCTAAACTAGATAACCATTGTCTCATCAATTCCACTTAGTACCTTGTAAAAATCCTTTGTTTCAAGTTTAGAGTTCTGGCTCATATCACCCAAGGTCACAGAGTTTAGTCAGTACCTAAGGCCAGATCTGAAATCAGTCCTCCTGACTCCAGGCTTGATGATCTAGTCACTATGCTGTAGAGCCATCCTCCTCACAATCCCTACAACTGCAGCTATCCAGAAATGGATAATCTGCTTCAGGCAGTATCTGTTTCCTTTCACTGAAGTCTTTAAGAAGAGTTTGGACGAATATTTCATAGGTATGCTGTAACAGGGACTCCTTTCTCGTGTTTGATTTGATTTGAAAGCTACTAAGGTCCCTTTTCATCTCTAAAATTCTGAGATTCTGTGACATGAATAAGATGTTATCAAATATTTACAGAATAGATCACATAGTTTGTAGTCATATACTTGTTTATACAAAAGAAAAATAATTTAAAATAGTTTGTACATTTGAGGTGAAATGTTAAATGACCTAGGTATTTAATTATTGGATGCAATGAGTTATTTTATCTAAATAAAAATGAGAGACTGTTGAATTTGACAATGCAACATTCATAACTTTCATATTTTTGGAGATAATAAGCCTAACTGTAGTGATGAGAAGGTAAACTATTCATTTAGAGGAAGTTTTTCCACTCTTTAAAAGTAAATAACATTTTCGACTTATGGATAGGGCACAGATTTGTGATTTCATTAAGATAAAGAACTCTCAGGTAAAGAAATACCCATTAGCACTTTCTCCCCAAACTACCATCTTAGACAGCTTCCTGTAGTGCTGAGACACTGGTTTGACTGAAATCACAGTGTACATCAGAGGTGGGCTTGGGACCCAGGTCTTACTAATTTGAAAGTTAATTCTCTGAAGAATATGCCACACTGCATATTTAACTCACTACCTATTTAACTCACTAAACAAAGTTAATAATTTGTGTCAGTGTCTGTTTATTCAATAAAATACTGAACTATTATACCAGTGGCATGTGTGCATATACAGAATAATTCATCTTCATTTTATGAATTATCAAAGTCCAAAATATTTGTGTTAACTGAAAATTTACCCTCAAAAGGGTAAAATTTTTATTTAATTAGATTCAAATGAAAACAGAAAGACAATGTATCCTGTATCCCACTAATATTGGGGATTACAGCATAAACATGGAGAATGTTATCTTCTGCACATCTCTTGGAAGAACATAATTTCATCATATAAAAATCCATATTGCAAGATATGTTTAAGGTCATCTTCAAATTGAGTATGATAAAGCTGTTTCACCTTCATTTGAAAATAATACTGTACTTTTAAATATTATCAGAGGTATTAAAATCAGTTTAATTGTTAATTACTAAGAATGGTTTTAAACTTTCTGCAATGTCTTGAAATTAGTCCTTAATCCTCTAAGACAGGAAATTAGGCAAATATATAGCCTAGTATATATTCTAATAGATTCCACAGACTAAGAAATTTTTCATACTTATTTTTTTTACAAGGCAATGCTTAGTAATTTTAAATAAACTCATTCTTCCTAAATGACAAAGTAGGGAATGGAAAAGGACAGTACTAAAAAACAATTTAGGTTCAGTGCTTATGAATCTAAGATTTTTTTCTGATTAACAAATCTTTCATTACAATGTCAGAAGAAATATATTTTATAGCTTCCATCCATCATTCATTAAGAAATTTAGATTCACCTTAAAAATGGTCTTTTAAATCCATAAAAATTTGTAAAATCCTGCTATTTACATTATGAAACAAATAAAAAATAAGTGAAACTATGGCACATACATTTAAATTTCAAAAGTGTAGTCAATTCATCAAATATTTTGTTAATTTTGTTAATTGCATAAGATATTATACATTAGAGGTAAAAGATACATTATCAATTGTAATTGAGGAAATTAAAGAGTTTACAATATTTGGGAAGGAGGAGAGAGTAAAAAGCATTTATTAGCAATTAAACAAATAATCATTAAATGAAATACCTGAAACATTACACAAATCAGAGACAAACTTCTAGCATGTTGGGTACAAGTCACAAAGATTTACATATCTAGGCTGATTGACCCTAAGCAAATCACTTAACCTCTAAGCACAATCCAAGACTATAAATTGCAGGAAAAGTACCAATTTGTATTGGCAGAGGAAGACCCCACACATATGTTCTACCTCAGTGGAAACAAAGGGCCAATCTTTATCTGCTGTCTCTTAAAGAACATGTTCAAAACTATAAGAGCAATCAAGAAGTACAAAGGTAACATAATGATCCTGGAAAGAAAGGAAATATATTCAGTTGGTGAATAAGAGTGATAAACTAAGGTTCCATAAAAGTGACTTAAAACGGCCCCAGATAGTTAGAATAGCAAAACACTCTCTTCACCAACAATCTGTGAGAAATTTACAACATATAAACAAAGAGCCCCAAAAGTTACAAAAGTGGAACTGGACATGATCAATATTGATTTCTGACTCAGTACCATATCCTTTCTGCTACATTATACTGCTTCCCAACATGAGTAAAAATATACGTGGTGGTGGTTGTTCAGCTGTTTCAATCACTTTTGACTTATGATGACATTTGAAGTTTTCTTGGGAAAGACAATGGAGTAGTTCTTCATTTCCTTCTCTAGTTCATTTTTACAGATGAGGAAACTGAGGCAAATAGGATTAAATGACTTGTCATGGTCACACACAGCTAGTAAGGGTCAGAATTGAACTCAGTCCTTCCTGACTTCAGGTCCAGGGCTCTATCCACTTAGCTTCCCATGAAGTAGATAAGTTAAAAACACCTAAGGAAATGGTGAATAGTCTAAACTGACAGAGACATAAAATAAGGTTTTTGGTAAATGGAAAATAAGTTTGGAAAGCCAGATTACAAGTAGAGAAACTTAAGTGTCATTCTAAGGCTTAAGCGATGTTTTGGAAAAAATAAATCTGTCCATCACCTAGGATTCACCTGATAGAAAATAAAAAAAAACTAAAAACAGATAAACTTAAAATTTAAAATGGCTTAAATAATAATAACAATGACGGAAAATTAAAGAAAGGATAAAGATGACAGCATCTGATTGTGTGAAGAGTAAAAGGAATAATAAAGATGATTCCAAAATATATCTTGAGAAACACCTTCCCTTGTAAAAAAAAAAAATAGACCAAATTCAATAATAATTGTCTATTTGATGGCAACTTTGATTTTTGATGATTAGTACTATATTTTTTAAAATTAATCTTTTAATCACAATGTATTGGGTACTGTTAATTAAATTATAAAATTTAGAGCAGGAAATAAAAGTCTTCTCATGGAAACAAAACATATTGCAATTTAAAAAAAAAAGAAACAGTGAAATGCCATCAATTCCTCTCAAGTGTTCCTATTTTTCATGACAGAGGAGAAAATTTTGGACTATGAGCCAGGATGCCTGGTTTTTGGTTCCAACTCTTTGAAAACCTAGCTATGTAACTTTGGGCAAAATACTTAACTATGTTCAGACTTAGTTAACTTTAATTGTAAAATAAAAATTACCCCAGAATATGCCCAAGATCTCACTCCAATTTCTGGTTACATAATTTATACTATAAGATCTAAATTTCCAGTACTTTTTTGTTTCATTACTTTACTTAAAAATTACTAACATACTATTTTAAAAGGATATGAAGTCTTGTGTTATTGTTGATTACTGAAAAATTTGCTATCAAGGATACTATCTAAGATCAAAACTAAATTGCAGAAGACAATTTACAAATTGTATCATATAATCAAAAGCCCTTGTCACAAACTGACTTAAAAAGGCATACATCACTAATACTTCTTTTGCTATCATTCTATGAGTCCAGATATCTTTAATGCCACACTATTGTTTACATTTCAACTATAGAAATAACATAGTTACCATCAAACTTTAGAAGGAAAATAAAATAGAGGTTATCCTTCAAAACTTTTTAAAAAGAAAGAAATAAAAAGTCATTGGGTTACTTTGGTTATATAAGCACATTCTTTTAATATTTGAGGAAATTTTGTTTTACTGAAAAAAATTCATGAGAACAAACAAGAAAATGAGAAAGTAAAAATAAATTTGAGAATTGTGTAAGGTTTCCTTGTAACAATAACAGAGGGGAAAATGGAAAATTGTTCTAATATTTTAAATGCTTACAGATCATAAATTCGAGGTTGCTACTTAATTTTCAGAGTAAATTTATAATGAACCTCTTTTTGTAGTAACAAAAATATGTAAACTAAAGAGGGTATCCATTAATTGAGGAATTGAACAAATTATAGTGCATAAATACAATGGAACACAATTGTGCAATAAGAAATAAAGGAGATGATTTCATAGGAACTTAAAAAAACTTATTTGAACAGAAGCAGAGTAAAATGAACAGAACTCAAGAATGATTGATACAAATATCATTGAAAGGCTAAAGACTTGGATTAATATGATAACCAACTCTCCTTCCTCAGAATGGATGATAAAGAACTCTGTCCACTTTTTGACAAAGAAGTGATGGACTTGTCATCTAGATAGAGACATTTTTCTGAACATGGCCATTTGGGAATTTGTTTTACTTGATTATACATATTTATTACAAAGGTTCTGCATTTTTAAAGTTCCCAATAGTGAAAGAGGAGATGTGAAAGAGAGATAACAGACTGTTCTTAAATAAAAATTTTCATTATATAAAAACATTGGATTAGATATATTGGCTATTTGTAATGTTCTTTTCCAGTGAGATCAGGGAAGAGTTAAAAATAGAGGAAAATTAGGGTTAGATTACCACCTTCCCACATGTATCAAAAAAAAAAAAAAAAAAAAAAAAAGAAGAAGAAGAAGAAGAAGAGAGGCCAGAAGGAATAGGAGAAAACCATATAGTTTTGAGAGCAACATTGTAAACACATTACATATTTTAAAAACAAGTTCCACAAGGTAGAGATTCACAGTTTAATATTCAGTCCTTTCTATTCTACTGTATATGGAAATGTTCATTTTGGTGTTTTCCAAATCCAGAATAGAAATAAAGGGGAAAAATATGAAACAAAAACACCAAAACTACTGAAACAAGAGACTCTAATAGTGGTATAGTTGTGGAAATTTTTAATCTATTTGGTAAATTAGAATTAATTCTACTGTACTCTACATGGAATGATATAGGCAATTATCTAGTTCATTTTGTAATGTGAAAATCAAAGTTTTTCAGAAATTCTAACTAATAAATGGAACAAACTAGGTCTCCTACCTTCCTGTTCATTAAACTTTTAACCACAGGATATAAAATAAAGACAGGATATGTGTTTTCTTTAACACTGGGTATTCCTAACGGAAGAAACTCTATCACTGTAGTTAGGGACCATTAGCTCTAAAAGTCCAACTCACTAATCAGTACTCCACACTGCCTCTTATTCTATACCATATAATACTTTCTGGTACAAATAAATTCTTATAACTGCTACTTTGTAAGAAAGTTCCTTAAAAAACAGATTCTAAAGTTACTGATTTTCAAGTTAATTTCATTTTTAAAAGGCACATATGCTCAGAATTAGCCAAGACAGTTCTAATTTCTTATATTTGTATTTAATCTATAATTTTCTTAAAACACAAATAATTTTCATACTAATAGGATGGGGTTGAACCTATTTCAATTCAGTAAATATTTATTAAGTGCTTACTTAATTTTAAAGTAATGTTTTAATGTGCTGGGTATACAAAAAAAGGAAAAAGTCCCTGTCCTCAAGCTTACAATGTAAGGATATGGGGAGAGAGAGAGGCAGGAAGACTAGAAGCAAAAAAAAATAAATACATACAGAGCAAATTTTATATATAGAACAAACAGGAAATGATTAAAAGAATGGAATGAAGAAGACCATTTTCTGTAGACAGTAGGATTTTAGTCTATACTTAAGGGAAGTCAGGGAGATCAGTAATCAGAACAGAGGACAGAGAGTAGACCTATGATCTTCCTAATAAAGAAAATCCTTCCAGCAATGCAGGTCAGCACCTTCCCTCAAACAGCATGTATTTTATTGAGTTACTGATTAAATAACTTGTCTAGGATCATATAGCTTTTATGTGTTAGAGAAAGGGGTTGAATAATGGTCTCCCTAACTTCCATCAAACTAACAGGAAGTCAAAAACAAATTATTTTTAAAAAGCAAAGAAAACATCTTTAGCAACATTAAATTGTAAAATTAAAATGCTGTATCACAATTTAGATGTACAGCAATCAAAATTCCAAAGTCAAGGTTATTCTACAAAATACTAAAAATACCATTCAATTCTTATGATACAAAAGACCTCAGAAAAATTGTAAAAAGTGCTCAAGAGTGAAGAGAATAGAATCAAATAACATACATAATGGCAACAATGCAAACAGAATCAGCATGGAGGGGTAAAAACTCAGGTAGGATACAATGGTCAATAGCAGTACTGCTCTATCAAAATTAAGGGTCATTAATTACAGCAGTGGAAAGTGATGCACATGATATTATTATTGATTTTGCATAACTTTTCTGGGAATATATTTTATAGAGGGTTTGAAAAATTTATAGAGAAAAATTAAAAAATATATATAAACAAGCACATATGTATGTATAGGTATTTGTGTATTTATTTTATCTATATATGCATACACTGTGTGTATATATGTATATATACATACACACATAAACATGCACACATATGCCCCACATATACACATACACACAGAAACAGACACATAATATGTATGCACACATATGCATACATAACATATACAGATACATAAAATTTTTCCTCTTTCCCTTCCTTTTTTGTTCTTTCCTTTCTTATACTTAAAGCAAAACAAGGCCTGTGTCTAATGGTGGTGGTGGTGGGGGTTGCGGATTATCAGCAGCAGGTATTCTGAGACAAATGAAGAAAGAGGAACCTAGATTTTTTTTTCTCCAAAAAATAAATTAAATAACTCTCAATGTATCTGAGAGAAGGTTACTGGAAGCAGACAAGATGTGTTTTGCTACTCTTTCAAGCATCTCTAATAACCTTTCTAATGTGAGCCAGGCTTAAAAAAAAAAACTATACTACTATTTGCTTTGTCACACAGTATCTTTTGGCCTATGATTTATGAAAGAACGAGTTTTTAAGTGCTCAAATTACTTTATTTAGTAATATTTACTACATTCAACACAATAACTATATTACTAGCTTTTTTTCTCAGGAGCATTGGGATAAATGGTGAGTATTTCTTATGCCCATCTGAAATTGAGAAATCAATTTTTAAAACAATAAATTGTGGAGAAGTAATCCTCTCTGCTTCCATGAGTGGCAATGTTATTGGAGGAGAAACTAAACTATTGAATTCCCTTAGTGATTCACTAGAAAATGGAGTAAAATTTTGATGTAAAATTGTACCATTTTGTGTGTGTGTGTGTGTGTGTGTGTGTGTGTATGTGTGTGTGTGAACATGTAGGCTTGTGTGTAATGTGTGTGTATGTGGAGGGGAGGACATGGACATAGAGACAGACATGAGGGAGAAGAGAAGCAGAGCAAGCGGGTGATGAAAAAAAGAAGAAAAAGGAGAAGTAGGAGAAGAGGGAGATGAAGAAGAAAGACATAAGGAAGAGGGAAATGAAAGCGAGGAAGATGAGGAAGAAATCCAGTTTTTTCCTACTACACTGTAGAACTTCATGTTTTTTTTTTTTTCCCTTTAAGAAGCAGAATAGATATGGACCCTTAGTTGCCTTGGGATAGAGAACTCTTGATGGGAAACCTTCCTTCTATCAAAAACAAGTCTTTTCTTGACTTTAAAACTAACTCTATTCTCAATGTACCGCTGTCACTTTATGTACCACTTAATTGTTCTATAAGATAATCTCCGATGCAATAAAGTTCATTTTTACTCACCAATCCAATTTGCTCATTTCAGCTGTATCAACTCAGAAATTGTGTCTCCCTTAAAAAAGCAGCTTTCCCTATGTATTTTCATCCACTTTGGCCTAGAGTTACTTAATTCACTCTAAAAACTAGCTAAACTTTCAAAAAAAAAAAACACCCACCTCTTGATTTGTGGCAAATTCCAATAAATTTGTGATGGAGAGAGCCAACTACATCAGAAAGAAGACTATGGAGATTGAACATAGTATTTTCACCATTTTTGTTGTTTGCTTACTTTTTGTTTTCTTTTTCATTTTCTTTCCTTTTTGATCTGATTTTCCTTGTGCAGCATGATAAATGTAGAAAAATGTATAGAAGAATTACATGTTTAACATATATTGGATTGCTTGCTGCCTGGGAAGGGATTGGGGAGAGACTGGGGAGAAGAGAGGAAGAAAAAATTTGGAACACAAGATTTTGCAAGGGTGAATACTGAAAACTATCTCTGCATATATTTTGAAAATAAAAAGCCATTATTTAAGAAAATAAAAATAAAAAACCCACCTTAACATTTGAACTATATTGCAAATCACCTTACCATAATATGTCAATCACAGTCTAACAAGAAAAGCTCCCTGAATTTGTTGGAATCTATACCACACAGACCTCCATTTTCAAAGACTGTTGGCTATTATATAGTTTCCCATTAGAATTACACTTAGTATTTTATGGAGAGAGAAGTCACAGTGCTATTTTGACCTTCATTGCTTTCTTTTAATTATTTAAAAAAACCTTTACAGGGTTTAGTGAAAGGAAGGTTATGATTTTAACATATGCAGAATAAAATATGGACAAATATGCCAAACACTATGCTCAAATACAAAGACAGTAGTGGGTTTTTTTTTTTTCCAGAAGCTTTCATTCCAATGAAAGAATTAATATACATAGGGGAATATGTATAAGGAAATATATTGGGATATATATCTATAACTACATATATTTATAGGGAATAAGGGTGTCAAAGAGGAATACATTAGCATATCTCATTCAAGAACAATGAAAATGTTTATGTGATTACAATTCAAGATTCTAGTAGGGGAAAAGAAAGAAGAGGTTTAGATAGGCAAAGTAGAAGCAGTGAAGAAACATGGCCACTTTCCTGTGTCTTTTCTGATCTAATAAGCTGGGTTTAATGTTATATGGCATTAAAAAATACAGCAGGTCCTATAACCTGAAAAATTCAGAAAACCTCTACTTTGGGAAATCAAAACAATGCCTAGTCAAAACAAATCCATAACAAATTTGGGGGTAGGGCAATGTACTGTTAAGAACTAAAAGTAGTTTTTAGCTAGAATGACTGATATCCTGAAAGTCACACAAATCCAAGACAAAATTTTGGCACCATGTAGGTTTATCTATCAGTTTAAAATGGCAAACACAAAAGCATTAGAAGGAAATTTAATTATGTATTTTAATTAAATAAAAGCAATTAAAAATTTTCAAGCTTAACAATTCAAAAAGAAAAAAATTCATTTAAAATTCGGCTTATGTCTGATATGAAAAATGTTAAAATTTGCAAAATAATTCTAGTTAAGCAATCATGTATAAACATATATATCATGCTAGAATTTAAGAGTGTGGATTGAATTATGAGACCATCAGCTTGAGGTCTTTGGTCCATTAGTTTAAGCATGAAGCCAACCTAAAATTTATAAAGACATAACTACAAATGTAATATACCCCCTAAGTTTAGGGAACTATACAAGTTGTTCATTCACTACATTGTGAAGGATTTGTACTTAGAATTATTTCAGTATCAATGATAATAGATCTAGAAGTCTTTAGGGAAGAAGAGAATATTAAAGAAACTATCTTATTAAATTATTAGGCTATTAAATAAAAGTTTAAGTGAACCTCATCACCATGATAACAGATTCTGCTTTTGACAGTGTCAAACAGTATATCCAATGTATAGACAATGTGATATAAGGATGAGAATCTGGAAAATCTGGATTCAAATCTTAATTCTGGCTCTTGCTAGCAATGTGGGACACTCTATCTTTACTGAGCTTTCATTTTCTCAGCTAAAAATGGAGATAATAATAATCATAGGATATATACTCAAAGTATGGCAGAGAGTAGCAAATAAGATAATATATGTAAAAATTTGGCAAACTTTAGAAGTCTAAATAGGGTTATAGTGCATAAAGCCCTGGGCTTGGAGAAGACTCATCTTTGTGAGTTCAAATCTGCCCTCAGACACTTACTAGCTCTGTGACCCTGGGCAAGTTCACTTAACCTGATTTCTGCCTCAGTTTCCTCATCTGTAAAATAAGCTGAAGAAGAAAACAGAAAACCATATCTTAGAAAACCCCAAACACAGTCATAAAGAGTTAAACATAACTGAAAACAACTAAGCAACAAGAAAAGATCTAAATAAAAAAGTTGAAAAGATGTTGATTGATTGTAGATACATTATGGCAAATAAATTTCACAAAAGAGAGAACACTCCTTTAGAGAATGAAGCTGCCCCAGAAGAGGAAAGCAGCTCCAGAAGACAAGAGGAGCTGAATGTAGCAAAAAGAGGTTAGCAGCAAATCTGAGAAGACTTCCCAAGCAAAGAAGAAAGGTAACTGCAGAGGAAGAGTGGAATATCAATTAGGCACATCTAATCACTGGGAGCTGGAACAGTGAAAGATTTTCTAGTCAGGTTTCAATTCTAGAACAGAAAATTGACCAAAGAATGTTCTCTCTCCTAGCAGGTGCACATTTGCAGAAAGTTATATCCCTCCCTGAATGGAGTGTGTTTTCTCATATTAAACTGGTCAGTGATTTAGCATTGATTAAGCACTGGTTACTATGTGTCAGACACTGTGCAAAGCACTAGGATCCAAAGAAAGGCAAAAGTCAATCACTAGTCTCAAGGAACTCACACTCTAATGAGGGAGAAAACATGTAAGTGACAAATTGACTACATGCAAGCGATTTATACATGCATAAGTATGCATACAGGTGTGTATGTCTAGAAACATACAATATAAAGTGGAGATAATTTCAGAAGGAAAGCATTAACATCAAAGTACCTTCTTGTATAAGGTAGGTTTTTAGCTGGGACATAAATTACTTTTTTTTTTTTTTATTCTAACTATATTTCCCATCTGGTGGCTTTAAAGAAATAAAAGAAGGCAGGGTTATATGGCAAACAGACCTGATTCAGGGGTCCAAAGTTTATATTCCACCCACGATATTTACAACTAGTGTGACTTTCTGGGGCCCTTCCTTTCCTCTGGGTGTGTGTGTGTGTGTGTGAACACACACGCACACATGGTAGATATGCGAGGGCTCCTCTTATACCTTCCATTTGAGAAGGGAACCCAGAAAATCCACCTCATCATTTCTCACTCAGCTGCTTCCTTGGATTTCATGATGACCAAAAATTCATTATTGGGCAAGATGAATTTGACTCACACTCGCCTCCTCAGATCATTTCCTATACAGCTGCTGGACTTCATCCTGCAGCCTTCACCTCATTATCCTTTTGTTTCTTTTTAAGTGTTAACTACCTTCCCCCATTAGATTACAAATTCTTTGAGAGCAGAGACAGCCTTAAGAGCAGTCCTCGATACTGGGTTATGACGCCAAGTACACAGTAAATGCTTAATAAATGTGTATTTACTCTGATTATAACCTTGGACTTCACTTTTTTCATGGATAAAATTAGGCAGTTGGATTAGGTCCAACTGACGTCTTTTTAAGCTCTAAATTATCTAATTTTATAAATAGACTAGTTGATAATGAGCCATACTTGCAGAACTTTGATTGCTCAAGTTATGTTAAATTGAATCTGGAAGACTTCAAAATCATGTCATTTATGACTATTATTAGTAATCACTATTAATAATTAGCAAACATTCAAGTTATTCAGTTTATTCAAGTATTTTCTATTACTACTAAGATATTAAGTTTACACATGAGTATAGATCCAAGTGACAGAGTTGGTTTTTTTTTCTTTTAAGATGTGCTTAAATTGAAGATGGATGTGTATGGCAAATGGTTATAGAAAAGCTGTCTTATGTTAGCTAAGAAAGCATAAGAAAGCTAAGAAAGCACTCCAAAACAAAAATACAATAAAAAATCTGAGGACACCTGGCAGTGGATAAGGGTGTGAATAAGAAGCAAAGTGCTCATTACCTTATTATTTCCCAATAAGTTCTGAAGCTTCATATGTCTTACCTCTATTAAATTTATAAAAACTAGAGATTTTTTTAAAAGTCGATATAAATCTAATTACTTTTTAATTATTCCCAGTAATTTCATTATTATTTCAGTATTACTCCTATATTCTTATGTTTCTAATGAAACTTATAATATATGTATTACATATATAATGGATCAAAGTCACTCAGCTATAAGGAAGTATTTGAACCCCTATTCAAAACACAAATTCTATCTCAAATGATATGCTCTATTACCTAAACCACAGTAATTGTTTTAGAAAATGATTCACAAAAATCAAGAACTTACAAAGTAGACATAAGAGATCATAAAAAAGGGACAAGAATCCACATGTGCAAAAATGTATGTAGCAGCCCTTTTTGTATTGGCAAGGAACTGGAATCTGAGTGGATGCTCATCAGTTGGGGAATGACTGAATAAGTATATGAAGGTTATGGAATATTATTGTTCTGTAAGTGTGGTATTCTCTTCTTTAAAATATAATGGTTCTTTCTGAGAGCAGGTTTCTTGGGGAGGTTTTCTGGAGGCAGCCTTAGTTTCAGTTTAGAGTAATAATCACTCCAAATACAGCCAGCTGATAAAATCCAAATGTTTATTTCTCTAAGAGCTCTTGCAGCTTGTCCTTTGCCTCTGCTTTCTTCAGCCTTCAGCCAGCACAAAGGTAGAATATGGAATGAATCTGACTCCATCTCCAAGGCTTGTGGGCTTCCTCCCAGAGTGCTCTGTCACTGTCAATCTTCCCAAGTGACTTCTGGCTCTAGCTCAACTCCAACTCGTGGTTTCTTCTGAACTAAATGACTGAAGCTCCAAGAGCTTCTTATATATGATCACTTAAAAGTGTAAACACAAGGATTGACTCCTCCTCTGAGGGAGGGATCAAGGGAGATGTGAATTCACAAAGTTACAAAGTTAACTTTGTGAATCTCCCATACTTGGGAACTCCCATGAGTACTTAAATACATTAGTGAGTTAGAGAATTTTGCTAAGTACCATGCTAAATTAGGCAACTGACTTCACTTTGTAAGGATTCACTCTAAGGTGTGAACCAATAAGCATTGTATCAATTCCATTGAGTTAACACTAGGATTCTAACATCTCTCTTGAGTTATCTATCACCTTGTTTCAAGTTCTGGCTCATAACATTCAAGAAACGACCAGCAGAATAATTTCAGAGAGGTCTGGAGAGACTTACATGAACTGATGCTGAATAAAGTGAGTAGAACCAGGAGAACATTGTGTGATGATTAACTGTGATGGACTTTGCTCTTTTCAACCAATGAAGGGATTCGGACCAATTCTAATAGACTTGTGATAGAGACAATCTGCAACCAGAGAGAGGATTATAGGAATGTGGATCACACTATAGTCTTTCCACCTCTTTTGTAATTATGTTTGCTTTTTTTTCCTCTCATTTTTTTCCTTTTTGATTTGATTTTTCTTGTGCAGCATGGTAAATGTGTAAATATGTTTAGAAGAATTGCATGTGTTTAACCAATATTGCATTACTTGCTGTCTAAGGAAAGGGAGTGGGAAGAAAAATATCAAACATTAAGTTTTGCAAGGGTAAATGTTGAAAACTATCTTAGAATGGATTTTGAAAAATAAGCTATTATTAAAAAATGAATGAATGAATTATCAAAAAAAAGGAAAAAAGAAAGTAAGGGAAAGAAGAGAGAAATATCTACAGAGTCAAATTAAATTTGATTTTGGTCGAGTAGAAGTAAATAGGAAGATTACACCAGTATGTCATCTAGAGTTTTTCTAATTTTTGAATGTTTGCTTGCCTTTTTAACTATCTCAAGAGTGAAAGACAGCCAGATATGAAGCACCACTACAGATCTTGTGTGATTTGATGCATAGGTCTCAGTTTACAAACCCAGAGAAAGTTGAAATTTTCATTCATGGACACAAAGAATTTCAGGCTGTTACATATGATTTCAAAATGACATCCTACCCTCATCATTCCTGATCCTTTAAACCTTTCTTTGAAATAGTTGAAGAGCTTGTGTTTTTTTCTTTTTTCCATACCAAATTTTCAGTTTTTAAAGGTGATCATGAGTGGCCTTTCTTTGTCTCCAAGACAGTCACCAAGAGGGGAGTGGTTACTTTCATTTTAGATATAGGAAATCACTCTCCTTAAAGATATATTAGACTGGCGTAGCTACTTAAATTTATATTTGCATTATTCTAACTTTTATAATTAAATATTGGTGATGCTTCTAAAGTATATAAATGTATAACTTTTTCCACATATGCATAAGTACACAAATAAACAAATATATGTATCACATACTAGAATGCTTTTTTAAAGTGCTTCTCCCTTCTCCCATTCACAGTAAGAAAAAAATAAATCATTGGCCTTAGCTGGTTGATTTTATCAAAGAGATCTTTAACATAAAACAAATAATTCTAAATTCAAGGCACAGGAAAAAAAAAAAAAACTAATGACTCCTTTTCCCTTAGCCTTATTTCACCAGTAGTTATTATAAGTAACTATAAGTTATTATATATTTTGCACTAAGAAATGGACCAAGAAATTCCTTTAAAGTCCTTTATGTACATATAAGCCTTACTACTTTTATGACTTTAAATCAGAAAACCTGTATGATGCTGAGAGAGATTGTGTGTGTGTGTGTGTGTGTGTGTGTGTGTGTGTGTGTGTGTATAAAACTCTCTGCATACTAGCTGTTGCTTAAAATGCACCAAAATCTCCTTGTTCCATTATGGAGCCATTCTTCCCTGATAGGAAAGAAAGAGAGTTGATCATGGATTCTAGGTATGAGTGTTTTGTGGATCTATTTTTTTTGGGGGGGTGTTTTGGGGTTTTATTTTTTTTGGTCAAAATCAGAGACAATAAACATTTACTATGGATCAACACTGCACCTATGCTATGCAAAAAGCTCCAAAGAAAAGCATAAGGCAATTCCTGATTTCACAGAGTTCACAATCTAATGAAGGAATATAACACATTTTTTAAAAAGCTGAAAATGTAATGGAGTAAGAGGAGAACAGTGCAGGATAAAGTCCTACAGTGAGGGAGAGAAGTAATTTGAGAAGGCAAAAATTTGACTTTACCTTGCAAAATAGTAAATTTCTGGAGATCATGAAATCCAGGAGAGCATCTGGGTAGAAAATAAGATGAATTCCCTAAATAGTGGAGAATCAGGAAGGAAGTCTCCATTGTCCACAATCTCCAATTAGAGGGGTACAGGGACCCCAACAATAGAGGGTACTGAAGAGTTATAAATTTTAGGCCTGATTTCATTTTACACAATGATGAGTTAAAATTAAAGTTGTCTTTTGAATGCCTTATTGTCTGGGAGCTTGTATGGAAGCTGAAGTCCCTTTTTCCTTTTCAATAATGGCCTCACATAAACTAAATTTTGATGTTCCTGAGAAAATCCCAAGGTCAGGCAGGGAGAAGCAAAATAAATCAAATTGTGGCTTTTTCAAGGGAAAGAGTAGGAGGGGGTCACAAAATGCTGATTTATGAGAAACCATCCAAGATAGAACCTAGTTTATATAAATCCTAGAAATTGAGACATACACACATGTTTACAAAACAATACATTCTCTCACTGTAAACAATATGGATGGATACATAAACATTAGTTTTTTATTTTTTATCTCACACAGATGTGAAATATACACAGGGAATAAATAATTTAAGGACACTACAAAGGTGAAAAGGATAAATAATTCAGTGTAGCCAAGATGGCGGTGAAAAGGCAGTGACTCACCTGATCTCTCCCTCAAACTCTTTCAAATAGCTTTAAATAAAGCCTGGAGTAGCAGAACCTACAAAAGGATAGAATAAACTAATTTTCCAGCCGAAGACTATTTAGAAGGTCAGCAGGAGAGGTTTATCACACCTAGGTAAGAGTAGAACACACACCAGCTAGTATAGGTCACGACAGTATAGACCCCCACCCCAGAAAGCCAGGATCAGACCTTAGGAATCCATAGACAGGAAGGGATCAAATAACTGGTCAGAGAGAAATTATAGGGGGTCTCTTTGCTAGCACTGAGGTCAGACTCAGTTGCTTGGTTCTGGGCAGTAGTCCCAGGGCAAAGAGGAGCACTAGCATATTAAAGCTTGTGCTGCTGTGGAAGATGGGGGTTGAGTGGAGGAGAGAAGAGGGTATCTTTCTCACAGTTCAAGGGTGACAGTACTTGTGGTCACTCACCAGACCAGACCAAGGCATAGGTCAGAAGAGTAGCAAATACATCTCCTTAGATCATATCACCTTGGAATAACTGAAAACTTTCAGGTCTTTAGCGTTATCTCTGAAAACATTGCATAAAAGCCCTAAAGTTTGGGACAGTGTGCCCACTACCCTGGAAACAAAGGCCTATTTAACAAAGAAACTGGCTCAGAGAATGAGCAAACCACAAATTCCAAATATAAAAAAATTACTATGGTGACAAGGAAGATCAAAATAGTCAGAAGAAAATAAGAAAATCAAAACTCCTTTATGCAAAGAATTAGTCTCAAGCTAAAGAAGAAAGAAGAGCTCAGAAAGAATTTTGAAAATCAAGTAAAAGAGGTAGAAGAAAAATTGGGAAGAGAAAAGTAAGTGATGCAAGAAAATTATGTAAATCAAGTCATCAGTTTGGTTAAGGAGACACAAAAAATACTGAAATAAATAATACCTTAAAAAACAAACTAGGTCACATGGTGAAAGAGGTACAAAAAGTCAAGGAAGAAAAGAATGCCTTAAAATAAAGCATTAAAGGATCAAAAGGCTTGGAATATGATATTCTAGAGAGCAAAAAAGCTAGGATTACAACCAAGAATAACTATACAACAAAACTGACTAAAATTTTTCAGGAGAAAAAGTAGACATCAAACGAAATAGAGGACTTTCTAGCATTCTTGACAAAAAGTCCAGAGATAAATCAAAAATTTGACTTTCAAATATAACATTCAAGAAAAGAATAAAAAGGTAAACAGGAAAAAGAAAATCAAACGGGACATAAAAGGTTAAACTGTTCATATTCCTACATGAGAATATAGTATTTCAAACTCATGAGATCTTTCTCATTATTATCACAAGTAGAAGGATTAGACATTGATAGAGAATACAGATGTGAGTTTAAGGTGATATTCCTTCCATACCCCCCAAAAAAGAACAAATAATTCCTTAAAAATCTATACTTTTAAATAAAAGTCTGTATTTTTAGACAACTGCTGAAATGTAAATTTCTCTTCTCCTTTAAAGAGCCATAAGGATAGGCTGACCTAAACTTCCCTTTCTCCCTGATGACTAGGATCAGGGTTTAAGAAAACATATTGAAATCTATCTCAATTATCTCTTCCATTCCATTTCTTCCCCTCAGCCTATGCATCCTCATTCTGCACAAATTTGGAAGTAGGTGAGGAGAAGATTAACTGAAAAATATAAAATAATGTAAATTGTATGTCTTGGAATGTATGACAGTTTTTAAAAAGAAATTTAGAAAACATCAAAACTGACAAAATTTATCTAAAAAATAACAAAAAAATACCCTGCTTAAAAAAGAGAGGAAAGCAAATTCTAATTATAGTAAAAAAAAAAAAAGACTTTCATTATTTTCCAAAAGAAAGGTAAATATTCCTGGCTTTTTAAGTAAGTCATAACTCTTTAAATAAGTTTTTAGCATTAATAATATATATTTTATTCAAGTTTTTATAGCTTTTTCCTCACAAGGGAAAAGAAAAAACTCAATATGTACAATTCCTCTTCTTTTTAACTAAATTCAATATATTCCTCTGTTCAAAACATGAATGACTGGAAGTAATATGGTTTGTGGAAAGAATGCTGAATTTGCAACTAGCAAAACCTCTACTATATGACATTACCTAATCAAATGACCATAGTCAAGTCATCCTCTCTGGGTCTTAGTTTTCTTCTATGTAAAAGGGAATAATACAATATCTACCTCACAGGGCAGCATTTTCTAAGTCTTAAGGCATAAAAACATTAATTACTATAACTTTTATGGTAAACAGTAGGAGAAATTCAAAGTGTAGATGAGACATGAGCTCTCCCTTCATGAAGCTTTCAGTCTAGTAAGGGAAGCTGGGGAAAAGTTGTTACTAAGAAGAGAAAATACAGAAGAAAAATTTTAAATTATTTTTTTAAGACGAGAAAGATATTTTCCTTCCCACCTTACCAATCTGAAACAAGACTTGAAAACATCCAAACTCCAAGTCCATCACTATTCATCAAGACACTTAACTGCCTCTGGGACAGGCTACTTGAGAAAGTCAAAAAAAATTTTGTTAACAGCAATTTATTTAAATATAGTTTTCCTTCCCATATGGGATTTTCAAATATTAGCTTTCATTTACAGGAAAGTAAACTCTAATTTCACAATCCTTTCCCCTTGGTTCCTTTAGTTCACTTCAGTTTTTCTTCCTTCAACAAGCTCAATAACAAAAAAAAAAATCTCCTGATAGATTAAGGACATCCTAAACCTTGAAAGTTGAGAGAAAGAAAGCTTTGGAACCCAGATGGAGAAACATTTCTTGGTAAGTGTTTTGGAAGTGAGGAGAAGAGGAACAGAATAGCTTTTACAAATGAGTTAAAGGCAAAATAAAAAATGACCAGTCTAAGGGCAAATCAGAAAAACACTTGTCTAAGCTCAGATGCTTTATGAAATAATGAAGGCGAGAGAAATATATTCTGTAGAGCTACAAAAGGAAACACTTGAAAACCAATACCAGAGTCATGGAACTACAGCTAAGTTAATATCAAGACTAAGATTTTAAATAAGTTTATACAGTAGAGAATAAGGAATGGAGGCAAAAGAGTGATTAAATTCTAATAACATTTTATAAAATGAATTGGAATATTTTTTATCCTTTATTATATCTGACCCCAATCTAAACTATACCTGCCACAGTAGTTCTTCCTAAGATAAATATAAATATATATGTGTACATATATATTTATAATTTAAATAAATAAGGTTGATTTGTTGTATCAAGAATGGAAGATATGGACAGGAGGAGTTGGGGGTGAAGGACACACAGGAGACTTGGTGTGGTAATCTTATTAAAGAAAAAAGTGATAGTTTCTTAAGACCTGAAAAACAACTGAATAAAAAACTTTGCTAGTGGCAAATATAAGGACTGTGTAACTAACTACTAGACCAAGAAGCCATTTGCCTCTTAGTCCTCTGTCCATCATACAAAGCTAAATTAGTGAAATAAATAAAATTAGACTCTTCCTTCATTTCCTTAAAAAAAAATAAAAACTTTTCAGTCCTATAACCAAAGAAATTGAAAAAAAGAATAACTTGCTGAAAATTTCACAAGTCAACAATAAAGTCAGAAATAATCATTCTCTGGGATTTTATGCAATAAATTATGCTCTCTCTCATTTCAATCTCTTGCTACTATATAATTTCCTTAAAAAAAGTCTACAGGTTCACTATTGAATTTCATTGACTCCATTCCTACCCTTGAAGATCACATGATTTGTGTTTTAAATCACCTATAGAGGTACAGCAGATTAATGTGATAAAACATTCTCTTTAAGCACATTAAACATTCCTCCAAAGGAAATTGCATTAACATCTATAATCTAGATTTATTCAATTTTGTAAGAAAAACATTTTTCCCTTTGCCATTAGCTAGAAATTCAGTGTTCATAAACAATCTTCTGTGGGCACTATAGAATTAATTACCTTATAGGAGATTTATTAAAAACAGTTATTTTGTGGCAGGCAAAATGAGTAATAGTAATAACACTGATGGACTTCATGGGGAGGAGGGGATGTGAGGGAGTATTACCAAAACATGATTTCTAATATCGACAGAATCAATTTTAATTAAGCATGAAGTTCTAACATGCACTGAAGGGTTGTTAACAACTAAATATTAAATAACATAGCCTAACTTGTCTTTAAAGGCGATTTAAAACCTTTCCAATATATCTATTGTGACTAAAATCAGAATATGGCTTTTGAAGTTGTTTTATTTTAAATGTGGTAACAAATGTACTTATTTTATGATAAAGGCAAGAAAAGATGTCCCATGCAACAGCTCTAATAACTTACTATAAAGGAAAAGATAAGGAGTAAGCCAATAAAAATGAGAAGAATTAGATTCTTAAAAGTAAATCTCTCTCATAACCTAAGAAGTCACACTAATTTTACATATATTTCACTAGATAAAATGAAAACAGTTTCTTCTGTCAGAATCTTACTTTTGTGATTCATCTCACCTTCATGTAAGATGGCATGACCAGCACTGCTGAAAAAGGAACCTGTTAATCACTGAATGAAATTGACTGATTATTGTAGTCTGGACTATGCCAAGACTTCCATTTTGAAAGGTCTTCATTTTTTTTCCTTAGTGAGAACTGTATGCAATTTGAAAATAGTCTTTAAGCCCCAAAACTCGTTTCCTGGGACAGAATGTTTTAATTTAAAAAAAATAAGAACTTCAATTCTTCTCTATAATGGTATTTATTCACACTCATCATGCATATCAACATTCTTCAAAAAACATTTTTTAAGCATTTAAGAATTCTTAAATTAATGAGAACTGAAAACTTATTAAGAAAACTAAGCCCTAACATAAAACTATTTTATGAAATGAAATGACATAATGCCAAGATAATAACGGTCATTCCAATAAGTATACTAAGTGTTTGCCTTCCTAATTCTGGTCAATATTGTGAAAGTGTTAAGATGTGCTTCTGGTCATTTCTGACTCAAAGCTGGTAAATCAAAAGATATTCAGGAGTGAAAATCTCAAAAACTTGATCAGAGTTCCAGTCCTGATTCAAGTCAACAATGTGAGAATTCTAGAAACTGCTTCCAGTATATGAGTTAAAAATTTAGCTTAGCATTAAAAGTACCCGAGGAGATGTATGGCTAGAATGAACCTCAGAGACAATCAAATTCAAAGTCCCTTTTTTACAGAGAAGGAAAACAAATGGTCTTCCTGATTCTTAGGTCAATTGTTCAAGAGATGATGAAGAGAGATGATCAATGGTTACATAAATATCTTGGATGGAAACATTAAAAAAACATTGCAGGCAAAAAAAGAACCAATGATTTGTACAATTTAAAAGAAGACATGAATCAGTAGTTGTTTGAAGCAGAATAATGTAGTCCAAAAAAATTGCTTAGGATTTTGATATGATTTACATACCAGCCTTGAGACAATGCAGCAGTATTTTTAAAGTTATTGTTGAACTTGTTTTAAATTGTTCTCTCAAATATACTTTGTGCATTTTTGTATTTCATAGCATTTCTTTGTAGTATAAGAATTAATAACTTTCTCGTAACTTATATTTTACATTGAATATTTTTCTCTTCTGTTTGGGGGAGATAATGGACATGAACCAAAATACCACCTATTTCCCCAGAGTTGTTGTGGGACCTAAAAAAGAGGAAAAAAGGAATACTAGCCTTCTCATTACAGCCTAAGCTTCGATTAACTAAATGGATAAACTATAAGGATAAACTAAGCAGAAAGGAACCTTGGAAAGAGGAGAGTGCATTCAGAACCTCACCTCCTTACATTCATAAGTAGTTTTTTTAATGTTAAACAGAATTTGAATGATTCTAGTCTAAGTGGAAAATAATTCACTATATTAGCACCTTCTGTTCCTAAGCTGAAATTCAATAAATAATAAAATCAAACTAATAACCTGTATTAGTATTTTAACTTCAAGACCATATAAATCCCCCTTCCCTTTCTTTAAAAATGAAGAAATTATGGTCTAGAAAGATAAGATTATTTACCCACTAATGGGCAGCAGAACTAGTATTAATGAGATTTAGGTTTCCTGACTTTCAATCTGATGTTTTTCTTACACTATTACTAAATCAATGGTTATATAAATATCTTGGATGGAAACATTAAAAAACATATTAACACTACTCTTTTATAATCCAGTCAGGGCAGTGACTGAAAAAACAATCAAAAGTATAAGACAGATTCACCATGGTTTCCTAAAAGCTGTGTTCTTTTAAGTTTTAATTAATAGCTTGGGTCTTAAAAATATCCCAAACTAGCTTTCTTAAACACTCACTCCAGATTTACAGTATATTCCTTTCCAAATTAACAAAAAAAAAATGATCACATTAGATATCCTTGGGGAGAATCCTTTAAATATTCCCATATGAGATTTTAGACTTTCACAACCTGTGTCCTTCTTATCTTTTCCATCTTCTTAAATCTCATTTCCTTCTACCTACTCTAAGAACCCTCTATTAACTAATGTTTTCACAAATACGTTTATTTTCCCTTTCCTGAATTTACACAGGTTGTCCCTCCAAAAAAGAGGAGGCCATCTCAACTCAGCTCTGCCTACTGGCATTCTTTCAAGACTCAGTTATAATCCCACCTTCCACATAAGGCTTTTCTTAGTGTTCCTTCCCTTCACCAAGTGGCTGGTGAAAGATGTAATGACTGAGGAAACAAGAATTCAAGATTCTGGCATGCAAATGCATGCCAACTGTATAACAAATTGAGGTCAGATATCCTTAGTTTAGGCCTGGACCCTGAATATAGAGAAAGATACAGTTTTATACATTATAATAGTTGATCAAATGACCAATTAATCAAAAGAAACAATCAAGAAACAAAATTAAATAATCTGATTTCTAATTGGAGGAAAGATTAGAAAATAGGAGGTGTGTGTGTGTGGGGGGGGCAAACAGATATAATCCCTTGAAATCTGAAAAATAAATGTCACATTACCCCTACATATTTGTAAACAATCAAATGAATATGGAAATAATAACTGATCACTATGGAGCCACTTTTCAGATAAGACATAGGTTGATTGAAATGAATAATTATGAGAAAACTCTTTGCCATCAATCTTCACATCTGACTGGGTTTCTGATCACCATAACCTAGATTCTTAGAAAAAGTTCCATAACCACTGACAGAAGTGGTCTGATTTCTTAGCCATATAAAGTTAGGTTCAAACAATACAATAAAATTTTCTAACAGTTCTCATAATTGAACAAAGTTTTCTTTCTCGCAAGACAGAAAAGGGAACTGAGCTACCTCTAGAACTGAATCTTAAGAAGTCAGTATGGTTCAAATAATTCCCATTACCATTTGTTGCTCTAATCCCTCCTAAATTCCCTCACCCACTTCGGTGTCTTCCCTCTGAGATTATATATAATTTAAACCACACACACACACACACACACACACACACACACACACACACACACGTATCATATATTACATAATTATTTACATGTTGTCTCATTATAAGATTCCTAGAGAGTAGGTACTGATTTAATCCTGGCACATAGTAATTGATAAATATTTGTGGGCTGACTGAAAAGCATTCTAGAGATAGATATATAGAGAAAGATGTTTTCTTATTTAAAAGAAAAGATGTTAAGAAAAGCAAAAATAATTTAAAATAGAGCTGAACACCAGATATACTCACTGTACTCAACATACCTGAATAGCATAAAACTGTCTCAGGTAATTCTCTGAAAGGCACATTCTGAACTAAACTGTGATGACATCAAAATTTACTACCACTATTTTAAGGGTTCTGGTTTAAAATTATCTTCTAGGAAAAACCTCAATAGTAAGTTACAAAAAGAAACGATAGTTGGGAGGTTAAAGAAATTAGAAGACTTTTCTTCTTCTTTTAAAATTTCTCTAATTTATTAAGAAAACAAAACAAAATTTTTAACAAGTTTATTTCCTCAGAAGAAAAAGGGGATTGGGATATTAAAAGAACCACACCCTATATTTAAAAGGAAGAACTCTCTACTTCTTATTTCCCTCTTCTTTTAAAATATAACACTTAAGCAAAAACCCAGTAGTCAGAAAGATCATTATATCCTTAAAAAAG